>NC_088250.1:12192500-12503333 GCF_036013445.1 Caloenas nicobarica | reverse complement strand
TGCAGAATGGAATATCAAATGGAATGGAATATCAACTGACCCATGTCAGGAAGTAACGCATGAATCTATTCCAATCAATTTATCCCCAAATGTACCTCAACTATTTCAAATATACTTCAATCACAAAATTGTTTATAGAGTTGTGTCATACAAGGTCTCTTAAACCAGAATGAACATCCTATCCCTGGGATGAGGGTAACCCAAAGAGAATTGTCTTACAGATTCTACCTGCTCAGACAAAGCAGTGCACCCTCTCTTGTAAGTTAGTCTCACCTTCAGCAAGCATATAAAAGATGCATTTATTACTTCCTGATATTGGTTATTCTCCAGTTACTATTCCATTCTGCAATTCTTTGAATCAGCCATACATTCCTAATGCTCCATTCTCAGCTCTAACACTATAAATCCTATATTGTGTGAAACTAACAGTGGAACAATATGTCACTATCAGTCATCTCTCATTGTGTCAATCATCTGGTCACTGTTTACAATAAATAATTGGCACTGTGTTTCATTTACTACTCTAGAAAACAGTCTTTAGCTACCAAAATATCTTTCTGTATTGGTCTGGAAGAATCTGCGCTGGGAGGCTGGTCTTCAGTAAGGTCTTCCTCCCTGAGACCAAAAAAAACAAAAAAAAAAACAAAAAGTATGCATCACATTCATCAGATACATTTTACTGGCATAAGTAATACACAGTCATCCTACATGCCAGTTGTGAACAAAGCAAATAAAAGGGAACTGTCAAAACTTTACAATGAGGACAAGACACTCCGATTCCAAAAGAACACTGAAGCATGTGACCAAGTTTGTATTTTACCTGCTAAGGTTCAGCTTTTAAAATTGGTGATATAGTTCATGCTCATAGACACGCTTTCAATTTGCAATCACCAATTTTTAAAAATAATTTTTAAAATGTGCTTTATCTATCAAAATGGAAAAACACATCATTCAAAGATAAGGAAACTCACAATATAGTGTCAACGAGAGCTCTTCTGAAACGTTCATGTCTTTTTTTCAAGTGACTGCTGCTCTGCATTGTAGAAGTTGATGGCCCAGCACCTGCTTCATTGCGTCTAGAATCCTGCATCTTGTGTCTCTTGGATCTCCCCATCAAATAGCCTATTTGCAAAAGATACATTTTGAAATCAAGTTTTCAAAAAAGTTCAAATGTATTGCACGTACGTTTTCGTTTCTGAGAGGTTTTCTTTAGTAGTACTAAAAATGTCAACCTTACCAGGTGAATACTCAGTTTTTACAGTCAGCTCCTCTGACTTGTCATCTTGCTGGTCTTTTTTGCTCAGATGAAAAGAAGGACAAGTCTGCTGCCACAGTGGTTTAGACCTTGCCTGGAATAAATATTGCATATCTTAGTTTTACACTTGTTGGTGGTGCTACTAACACACACTTCAAGACTTCTTAAATACAGTAAATCAAAGAAACTGTAGCCTATAATATACAGCAGGAATAAGGCAGCATAAAAATAATACAATAAACTACTACTTACATGTTGCCCTCAAATTCTAAACACACAGACCATTAGAGAGAAGCATGTTAAACTTACATCTAATATTTGTAAACTCCCTAGTTTTATACCCTACTTGAATACTTTCAAGCTTGTTCAAATACTCCACTCTCAATGTTTTCCAAATATTGAAATATAAACAATGCTCCACATACATGCATACATGATATACATACATAGTGCAGAGAGAGAGAATATACACCTCAGCATCTAACTGAAAAAGAACCATGGTCTTCACATAGTCATGCTGCGACACATATTTGAAAATGAAAGCTTAGCAAAATACCCAATAAAACTACCTGAGACAACTGTGGTAGTAAGTTCTCTGTTCTCTTTGCCAACTTCCCTTTGCCACGCAGACTGGGCTTGAGACAAAAAAAAAAAAGAAAAGGAAAATCACAAGTAGACATTTAAATTACTACTCATATTAGTCTTTTGGGAATATTTCATCTTGTAATCTAGCTATAATTCCTTTTTTCTCATAAAAATAATTCTTGCACATACTATTTCACATCACTTCCCCTGTTCTTCCTAGAGTGTTTCCATGTAGAATTCTACTTTCTCAAATGCCTTTGAAAAATCACAGCTCTGAAAAATTCATTTTAGGCTGGGAAGCATTTATGTTACCTTTTTGCCAAGATAGGTATTACAGCATCACAAGATACCATGGAATAATACAAACAAACATCCTTAATTCCTGTTCTTAACAGTTTTTAAAAAACAAATGGTACTTTTTTTCCTCATACATAAACTTTCATTTAAGAGTGTCCAGTATTCTTGCTTTTTCCACAAGGCTGATCCCTCAGCATCAGACATCAAAGCTGTCTGTCCAATAGCAGCCTCTGACCACGCCCAGGAATCTGGCTGGCACATTTCAGCAAGGACTGCACCTTCCTACAAACAAACAAGACAATCTAGTTGGAAAATTCTTTACAATTGGCTGTCACACAACTGCCTTTGGCTCTTCTTCTATTTCTCCTCTGTTTCACACCACCACCAATTCCTCTGGCACTGCCTCTTTCCAGTCAGCTGCACTTGCATTAATACTGCATGGCTGTGCTACAGCCGTCCTCTTTCTGCTGTCTTATCCAAAGGGTGGAACGGAGGAAAGACACAAAGCACAGAAAGTTTGTGTGGACATCCCCAAACCACCCTTAAACCAGTCGGCTCAGCGATCATTTACAATACGGTTGCTGTGCTGTAGAACTCACACAAGTTTTAGGCGTTCAACTATTTACATGAATTTCATGGTCAAGTCTAAACTCTGGTAATTCCCAAGTGAGCCAAAAATCAAATCGGGCTCCAAAGAAAACCTCCTCCAAAACACAAGAATTTGACAGTGATAAAATATGTACAGGCACATATTATCAGTTGTTAGCAACCTCTTCATAAACTAATATGTGGTTCAGCTTGCAAGAGAGAAGCCCTAGGGCACAGGTGTCAAACACCTGGCCTGCAGGATGGATCCAGCCAAGCACTTTATTTCCACCCTGCAGCAGTGCCAAGCTCCTTGTCCCCAGGCTCCTGCCAGCATGCTGGTCACACCTGCAGTGCGCGTGACACACACTGCGCTGCAGGAGCAGAATGGCAGGAGCTGCGGCCATAGCCACAAGAGAGTGGTGAGCCTGTGTAAGAAGAGCAATAGGTGAGACTGATGGGGGACACTAATAACTGCCTTGGGGCACTAAAATACAAGACAGACAAGAATTATGTGGGGGCTGGGGGCACTTAAAGGGGTACTCTCAACTGGGCAAACATTTCATTTAATTTTTTAATAAATTAGCCAGATATATGAACTTTAGCAATTACACCATACCTGTAAAAAGATATTTTGTAACCAGCAGGCAGGGTCCCACTCATGAATTCTACATTGTTTTCCATGGATACCGCCAGCTCTGCCATATGGGGAAGGGCGTTTGAAGGAACAGCGAGTCTGTGTGAAAGGGCCTAGGTATTATTTAACCTGGTCCAAAAGGACATCTTGGTCCTTTACTTAGGTGGCACACCATGCCACCTTTGGTGGAATAACTCGAATTCCAAAATGTCCACTAAGAGAAAGAATGATGCTGAAGGAAGGCAATTTAATGATAGATAGGAAAACACGTACATGTTTGTGTTTCAAGGAAAAAAACCAGTATGTCTTTTGTGTTGTGAGGCAGTGTTGGTGATAAAGGAGTACAATGCACATAACCGAGTGGCAAACACAAGACCAGCAGGGCAAATCCTAGAATTACATTCAGCCCTTTGAAGGCAACCGTGCGGCTGATATGGCCCCCAGTGAAAATGAGTTTGACACCCCTGGTCTAGGGAGTTCTTCCCCTGAAGGTGATGGGGAGAAACTCCTTGAATACCACTAGCTGCAAGAGGGACTCGCACAAAAACCAAAAATCAACAGCACTACTCTTTTAATGAACAAAAGATCCATCCTTCCCCTTCCTCTCCCCAAACAACATTGAACACACCTGGCTTCCCCTTGAATAGAGACCAAAATGCCTGGTGAATTCAAGTACTTTGAACACCAAGCAGGCCAATTGTGATAGTTTTAATCTAGCATTTTGGCAGCCAGTGAAAAGTGCCCAGTAACTTAAAGCCACATTCATAGCTACAAGCTTCTACTGGCATTTGTCTTCAGCATTTAAGCTTCCTGCAATTCCAGAAATAAACTGTATTAACTAAAATCTCTTCATGCTTCCTGTTTAAAAAAATAAAAATGAAATAGGGAGAGGACTTACAACATAGTATTTTGTACCAGGCTAAAGACTAAAATTAATTTCTGTGCATTGTAATGGGATGCCTTGAGTAGAGAGTTACTCTCCATGGAAACACTGCAGGAACAGCAGCCCAAACAAAACAGGTCAGTTTCAATTTGCACTGCTTAAGTAACTAAAGGACACCTGGGCAGCTACAAGGACTATGTTGCTTCTCAAAACCTGACTCGAGGTGTTCACCGGACAGACATCACGGTTTAAATTTCCCGGAGGGGATCAGTCACAACCAGCCTGCGACTCCTGGGCCAGTGGCCTGCAGCCTTTTCTGCAAACACAGCTGCCCCGCCAGATCTTCACTCACAGAGGTCAAGCACTTCATTAAGCACCAGGGATAACAAACCTCATTTTGGAAGCTTAATTCCAGCTTGCTGTCTAAAGGAAACACAAGGCTCCCCAGCCCAGCAGCCCTTCCGATAAGCAGCCAGGGGCCCGGGCCTTTCTCCTCAGCCAGCCCGCCGCTACCCGGCCCCCACGCCTGCCCCACAGCCCCCCACCAAGGCGGGGCCGCACCTAGGCTCCCAGCCCCCGCCTGCCAGAGCCGCGCTGAAGGCGGCGGCGCGGGCGGGAATCGCTCGGCCCCGGGGCTGCCCGGCTCCCGCCGCACCCCCTCAGGCCCCGGTACCTGCTGGCTGCCCATGGCTGCGCCCGTGTGGGGACGACGCCGTTGCCGAGCTGCCGCCCCGCCCGCGCGCACAGCGAGTCCCAACGGCCGGGCGCGGGAGGGGCCGCGCGCCGCGGTCGCTGCTGGGCTCCGCGGTGACACCGCCGGTTCGGGGCTGCCAAAGGCACCGCTGCAGCGCGGCACGGACCCCGGGGCTGCTGGCTGCACACAAGCCACGCACCGGCTGGCAAACCGCAGAGAGCACAGGACACCGGCCAGGGTGTCCATCAGCTGCTACGGGGGCTCTGCAACTGCGGCGGCTGAACGGCAGCGCGAATATTTCCCCGAGATTGTCAGCCCGGAGAAAACGCTCCATTCCCTCTCGAGACCCGCCGATTTCAGGAAAATAAGGAGAGTTAAAGTTGCTTGGAGTAGCGCACACCATGCATTGCCGTGTAGGCAGGCGTTCCTCCTCACCTTTGAATGAAGCCAGAGTTACCGATCAGTGAATGCCGCTGCTTGTCTCAGGCAAAGCCCCGTGTGCTCCAGCTCACCCTGCAGCAAAGCTCAGCTGTGCTGCCGAACCGCTCTCCAGGAATGATCTCTAGGGGCTGCACTGGGGGGTCTGAACCACAAGAGCAACCGAAGACTTTTCAGGTGCTGCGTCATACAACAGCCCATCTTGTGCACAACAGACATGATATTTAAACAACCTGCCACCTCTCTCCCCCTCCCCCAAAAGACAGTACATTTAAGAATACAAGAAAATACAAATAGAAGAAAATATAAATAAAAATCTCTTTCAGGTTCATTGATAGTCAACAGGTGTGTTCCTGCATTATGAATCTGATGCTTTGCCCAATCCCAATAAAATACTGGTACATTCCTTCCTCCCTTCAAACAGAGGCAGAAGTATTAAACATGTGGTTTACTCTATGGAATTAACAAAACTTAAGCCAAAATACTATGTACAGTGTTTTACCAACCAGATGTTTTGGTTTTAATGTAAAAAAAGTGGTCCTTTAACCAAAGTACCCATTGCCATGCTTTTTAGGTTTTGATGAGAGCAAACAAATAATGTTTGAAAGTACAAGAAATGTAGTAACTTCTGTGTGTACCAAAAGTAAAAGTCTCAGATTTGAGTACTGCTTTAAAGATAATGTTTGAATGCAATGACACTGACCCTCAGAGCGGACCAGCTCTCTCAGAAGGTCCAGGGTTGCCACACGCCAGGCCTTGCTCCTGTGCCTTAGCTGGGAGCGCAGAACCTCCTTGGGGCAGGTTTGTGCTGCAGGGAAGAAATTGCATTCTGAATTAGCAGGCGGCTGCCCCTGACCGCCAAGGACAGGGACAGAGCTGCCACGGCATGGTGGGACATCGCCCCGTCCCCTTTCCTTACCCTGCGGTGTCACACGGCAGGACAGCTTTGCCTTATGGGCCAGGCCACGCTCCTCGGTCACATCAGGGAGCTGTGGGAACAAGGGCTGTTTGAGAGAAGTTTTCATCAGTGTTGAATGAGAGGGACTGAAAAGAAATGGTGCTCTCTGCCTCCCTCCTCTCCCTGGCTCCTCCTGCAGCTTGGCCAAGAGGGAAATTGCTGTGGGAACTGGGCTGCCTCTTGAGCCCCTTCCAAACATAGGATCACAGAATGCCCTGAGTTGGAAGGGACCCACAAGGATCTTGTGTTCAACTTGAGTTCAACTTCAAATTTCACAACGTGCATCTGAGGGCATTGTCCAAATGCTTCTTGAACACTGTCAGGCCTGGGGCCATGACACCTCTCTGGGGAGCCTGTTCCAGTGCTCCAGCACCCTCTGGGTGAAGAACCTTTTCCTAATGTCCAACCTCAGCCTCCCCTGGCACATCTTCCCGCCATTCCCTCAGGTCCTGGCATTGCTCCTCCTGCAGCCTTAAGGCACCTGCATGGCACCTGGCTCACAAACCTGGCATATTTCTGGCCTGCAGGAAGGTCCCAGCGGAGGGACACCCTGCCCTTCCCTGCCCCACCCTGCAGGGTCTCCTTACCTGGCAGTGCCCAGCAGTGCTGGTGGTGAGAGCCATGCCCTGGGGGGTTGGGGTCTGAGCTCCCCCCAGCATCTGCAGGACGTAAACAAAGTTCCACAAAAGAGTGCGGGAGGAAGAGGAGGCTAAAGCTACCACAAGCCCCTGGGGAAAGGAGAACTGCAGCACAGCTGGGATAAGGGGAGTCCCTGATGCCAGGTCCCAGGGACATCCCCTCCTTGTTTGCCCCCACTCAGAGCAGCACTGGAGGGTCTCTTCCCTCTGCACAGAGCCCACTGCTGACAACTCAAATTCATAGAATCATGGAATCATTTTGTTTGGAAGAGACCCTCAAGATCATTGAGTCCAACCGTTAACCTAACACTAGCACTAAACCATGTCCCTAAGAATCTCATCTACACATCTGTTAAACCCCTCCAGGAATGGTGACTCCACCACTGCTCTGGGCAGCCTGTTCCAATGCCTGATAACCCTTTCCGGGAAGAAATTTTTCCTCATATCAAATCTAAACCTCCCCTGGCACAACTTGAGGCCATTTTTTCTCATTACCTGTTACTTGAGAGAAGAGACCAACACCCTCTATGCTAAATCTCCTTTCAGGCAGTTGCAGAGAGTGAGAAGGTCTCCCCTCAGCCTCCTTTTCTCCAGGCCGAACTCTCCCAGGTCCCTCAGTCACTCCCCATCAGACTTGTGCACCAGCCCCTTCAGCAGCTTCACTGACCTTCTCTGAACTTGCTCCAGCACCTCAAGGTCTTTTCTGTAGTGAGGGGCCCAAAACTGATCCCAGAATTCTAGGTATAACACAGTATTCAAGAAATAACCTTGAGCCTAACCCCAGCTCTTGCTCAGTTACAAACAACCCTGAGTCCCCTTCTCTGCACAGCTCTCGGTGTCCCCTCTTCAAATTCTTTGTCATGAGGAGTCCCCGATCTTCTCCCTGAGGACCTCCACTGGGTTTGGATAACCGAGGAACATCTCTGTATTTCCCCAAAAACCAGGGGTGGAGGCAGGCTGCTTTGGTGACCTTGACAGAGAACAAGCTCACCTGGGCTGCTTGCATGTCACCAGAGGCCTCTGCTATCAGGCGGTTCATGACACCGCTGGGCAAGCAGCCATCCTCTCCCTGCAAGACATGCTCCAGCTCCTGGTACATCTCCACCCGGTTACTCTGGGGACAGACCACAAAAGGGGAGTGATGGGACTCGCTTTGCCCTTGTTCCCAGGGAGCCACCAGAGAGACCTGCTGTCCTCCAAACCATCTGTGTGACATGGGCATGAGGTACAAGCTGCAGGCATCAGGTCGGGACAGCCACGGGAAATGGCAAGTTCTTCTGCAGCAGCTCTGAGACGAGCAGAGAGCCAGACAGGGAGATGGACCCCAGCAGGGGAGAAGGCCATGGGAGGTGGTTCCTCCTGAGGACGAGGAAGGTGGAGGTCAGAGGGAAAGTGCCAGGTGGGCAAGTGGAAGGTGTGGGGATCAGCCCATGCCCTGAGGAGGAGAAGCCATGAGCATCCTGCACCCAGTGTCACTCCTCACACAGGCAGGAGCCCCAAGGTGCTGGGACAATTGCCAAACCAAAGCTCAGGAGGGGCCTTGGGCACTTGAGGAATGCTCCTGGGGAGATGCTGGGGTTGATGGCAGAGGCTTTGCCCTGCCCAGGAGAGAGTTGAGACCTTCTGGGGACAAGAGGGAGGGAGCAATGGCGTTAGTCCAGCCTGAGCGGCAGGATCAGCGCTTGGGGATGAAGCTTGCAGGAGGGCAGAAGTGCCGTCAGAAAAGATCCCCGTCTGCCATGGCCCCTGGGAAAGCCAGGAGCATGGAGGGGAGCCCTCATCCCCCTGCCTCACCTTGTGGTCTTGCAGCTGCTTTAGCAGAGAAGTCCCGATGGCTGCAAAGGTGTCGATAGCCTCAGGGACAGTCCCCATCACCCAGCCTCCATCCTCAGGACTGGCAGGTCTGGGTGGGGAACACACACATGGACGGAAAGCTGGAAGAAGAGAAAGAACCGGTATTGCTGGCTGCAGAGCTTCACAGCAGAGACGGGTGAGGATCTCCCCAGCCTCCCCCAGCACCACCAGCCCGTGCTGGGCTGTACTGGCAAGAGGGCAGCTGGTGGGATGAGAGGAGGGAGTCTGCCCCTCCCTGCAGCACTGGGAACTGGGCCCATTCGGGGCTCCCCAGTACCAGGATGGCAGCGACGTGCTGGAGGGAACCCAGCGCAGGGGCCTGATCTGGGCAGGGAATGGACACGGGGCTCTGCCAGGAGGGGCCAGGAGGGCTGGGGCTGGTCAGTGACCACAGGAGCCATCTGGGCCAGACTGTCTCAGAGGTCCCAGACTGCTCCATGGAGGGCAGGAACAGTACGGAGCCAGAGCCCTCTGCAAAGTGCCTGTCAGCAGGATGTGAGGTGACAGGGACGCAGCCCCCACCACCCTGCTGGGACAAAGACACTGCCTCAGCCTCCCACCAGCCCCTCACCTCTGAGCGCTCTCATCCTTCTCATGGATGCAGGATCTCCAGGATTGACACTCTGCTCTCTCCAGGTCCTCCTCCTGCAAACACCATGAGAAACGGAGGCTGCACCAGCCACAGCAGGAGGAGATAGAACCCAGACTTTTTGACCTCACTGCAGGGCACAGCGCCTCGCTGGGAGCTGTGGCTCAGGGACATGTGCTGGGGACATGCCATGGGGCAGGGACCAGACAGGACCAGACCAGGAGTCGTCGCTGGTAGATGCCAGATGAGGCAGTTTTCTCCAGAACAGAAAAATCATGTCAGGTAGCTTCATCGGAGTAGTCTGGGGTTTCTGCCCAGAGTCTCAGGTTCCTGTATGAAGTCAGATAACTCTGCAAGTACCTGGGAGGAGGCCTGGGTGGATCTTCTAAAAGAGAATCTCATCTATCTTCCTTGGCAGAGTCTGAGGTAGCTACCCAGGATCTTGTACCGCTAAAGCAGAGGCGAAAAGACTCCAGGAGATCCCTAGGAGGAGTCTTGGGTGGATCCTCCAGGACAGAGTTTCCACTCTGAAAGAAAAATCATCTCAGGTAGATTCATTGGAGGAGTCTCGGGCTGCTACCCAGGATCTTCTGTCCCTAAAGAAGAAGTCAAAATACTCCAGGAGATGCCTGGAAGGAGTTTTGGGTTCTTCCCAGAGGAGGGAGCTTCTAGCAAAAGAGAAGAATCATCTCAGGGTAGCTTCCTTGGAGGAGTCTGGGGCAGCTACCCAGAATCTTGGGTAGCAAAAGCAGAGGTCAAAAGACTGCAGCAGATGTCTGGGAAGAATCTTGGATGCAATCTAGAGATCAAAGCTTCCTGCAAAAAGAAAAGTCTTCTTGGGTAGCTTCTGTGGAGGAGTCTGGGGCTGCTACCCAGGATCTTGGGTCACCGTCAGAGGACATGAGAATCTGGGAGATGCCTAGGTGGAGTCTTGGGTGGATCCTGGAGGAAAGATATTCCTACAAATAACAAAAAAACCATCTCAGGCAGCTTCGTTGGGGGAGTCTGGGGCTTCTACCCAAGCAACTCAGATCCCTAAAGCAGAGGTCAAAATAGCTCTGGGAGACACACGGGAAAAGCCTTGGCTGGGTCTCGGAGGTGAAAGCTTCTACAAAAAAAGAAAAATCATCCCAGGCAGCTTCCTTGGAGGAGTCTGAGGCTGCTACTGGGAGTCTGAGGTCCCTAAAGCAGAGGTCAAAAGACTACATGAGATACATGGGAGTCATCTCAGGTTAATTCCAGAGGAGGAAGCTTCCAACAAAAGAATGTGGCACAGGTGAAAAAAGTTCCAATACTTAATTTCTCTTGATTGTCCTGCTCATCAACTCGCCTGTGTTTTTACTTACTTTCAAACTTAACCTGCTGTACAGGTGCAATGTGTTACCAATTAGTATAATGCCTTAAAATGGAGAGCAGGAGGGAGGTTCCAGGCTCTACTAATTGCAGGCTTTAGAGATGGAGATGTTCTTGAAAGAGCTTGGGTTGGCTTCTAAGATCTTGAGTGATTTTCAGGATATGTATGAATATGAGAACCGTTTAAAAACCTTCACAAACTGGCCTTTTACAGAGAACTGCAAATGCACTCCAGAGAATGTAAGTCTGAAAACTGATATTTTGACCATGCCTTATTTTTCAGATACTGCTTCACAATGTGAAGTAATTGTGAAGTATGTTCATGTTCAAGAAGAGCTGTGAGCTTCTACTAAGCCTGAAGAAGATGAAAAGTTGAATGCTCCAACTTTTCTCTGTTCCTTGCTCAAAAACACTGCAGTAGGATGACTGGCTTCTGCATGTTCAGTTCACTAGTCTAGCTACAGAACTGAAGAGAGTTATTTTTCTTATTTTCTTTTTTTTTTTCCTCTTGCCAGTTAGAACTTAATTTCTTGTATTATGTAGCCTTTCTGTTAGCAAATTTTCATTTGTAACAAAGAAGGCTAATTTAGAAGAAACAAGTACATATCCAACAGGAAGGATGAAAAAGCAGAATGATCACTCCTTAAAATTCAGAAGCTGAAATTAGTTAAACTTTAGAAAACTTAATGTTTATGTCCCTGCAGGCTTTGACATGAGCACTAAAACAATTCACCTGACTTGGTGAACTTGTGCCTAATGTGGCACACATATAGGAAACTTCCAGGTTGGATCTCAGATGAGTTGCGCAGCAGGAGTTATCTGAGATAGGGTCATGTTTGACAACTGAAACAAACTGACTTAACTTTTAGTGTTCTGACCAGATGTGACACTAAAGTGACAGAAAAACAGGATTGAAGACCTAGCATTTTACTCACATGATTTATGTTTAAAGGTTCTCTATGTCCACGGCCTGATGCTATGTGTTGTTTTTCTGAAAATATTCTCTACAGCCCTGACTCTGGCAGATCTCACAGCTACTGCAATGCCTGTGTTACATGGCAGCTGCTAGATGTGACCTGGGAGAACAAAGCTGCTCCAGTCACCACAGCAATGCAGAAATCCCTTTACTACTTGCAGCCTGTTCCTTCTGCCTTTACCAGTTGCTTATCTACTTGCTTGCAGTCCTCACACTCAAAATTTATTTTCCAGCCTGCTGTATGCTGACAGCCATTGTGGGGGAAGGCATTATTTGCAAGCTCTCAGCAGCAGCGGGCTGATGGGAACATGAGCTGCGTGTTGGATGAGGCTCTAAACTTCTGCCCTGTCACCTGCAGATGGCAAAGGCGGGTTTTGTCCACTGTCCAAATGCAAACAGACCAGATGTGGCAAAATGTTTCTTTTGCTTGATAGAACTGGAGAGCTGGGAACCAAACGATGACCCATGGTAAGCACAGAGGTAGCTATGTTCTTGAAGTATTTCTCCAGACTCCTTGGACAACATTCCCTTACTCATTACAAAATTACTAATTTCTCTTCTAACATTTCACAAAACTGAAGCCTACTCAAATTTTCTTACCCAGTAACCTTGAAATAATTCGTAATTTGTTAATTATGCTCCTCACAATTCTTCATGGTTCTTTTCTTTTGCCTCTAATGAGCATACTTTTGATTCCACAAAGTAGAAGATAGTTTCTCTCCACTTCGTAAACTCCATCCAAACCTTCCTTTGTACCTTCTTGGCTCACAACGAGCTTTTATCTGAGATACACTGAGATTGAGTTCATCTGTTTTCTATATAGTACTTTTTCTACTGAGAGACAGTACAAGTACTGAAGAGACCTGTCTGTTCAAACTTCTTCACCTCTTGAAATGTCACTGTCACAGGTTTAATATCTGTTCTTATTCTGGGTTTATATTGCAGGGAGGAACACGCCAAACGTCATAGCTGTGGCTTTTTGTCCCTTACTAAGCACTTGGATGACCTGACAATGGAGGAGTACTACATGCTGGAGATGACACGGCTGAGAACCTTCCTTGTAAGTCTTAATCCAATAATCTTATATTAAGATTCAAAGCTAGAATGTAAACAAGAGCTTCCATATCTGAGATTTCCACCATCAGGAAGGAGTGGTTGTGTCAAGCTAGAACATGACTTATCCTGAAGTAACGATTTATGTGCGTTATCGTCTAAGAAATCTGCACCTAAATGCTTCTCAGTGTTGTCTATTGTCTGGCTTTTGAAAGAATACCTGTTTCCTTTAGAAATCTTTTTTCCAACAACTCATTACAGCAGAAAAAATATCTTGGGGGCAAAAGTTAATCAATCAGTCCAGGAAGCTCTACAATGAACAGCTCTGTCTTTCTCAGGAGGGATGAACACCACATGCCCAGTTTTACATGTCAATCAGTCTAATTAAGCTTTCAAACCTTAAAGCCCGTTTCAAATCTTTTACAGTTACTCAGTTTTACCCCTCCTCAGTTCTGGAATTTCATGCATACCATAGTGTAAACACATACAGAAGCACATAAAACCCAGCTGCTTCAACTAGTTGATCAAGACTGGCTCGTCTTTTATCTGTGACTCTTTTAGACAGTGAGAATCAAGGGAACCAAGTTCCCTGATGAGGCACAGGAAAGGTTCTGCATCTTACTTCCTGGGGGTTTGCACAAATGAGATCTTTGCTTTGCTGATAATGTTCTGTGACTGTCAAGGTTAAGTATTTAAGCTCCCTGTACAGTAGTCTCAAATCCATAGAAAATAGGATCACATGCTGCAGTGGGAGCGGTCTGATATCTTAAAAGGTGGACTAAGAGTGAGAAGATGTTACCTCACCTGACCAGCAAATGCTTTAGAGCAGTGTTCCAAGGCACAAAAGGGGTCTCGGCCAAAATATCACTTTATTTCTAAGTACAGCATACAGAAAACTTGAAGCAGCAGCTGCAAGCAGGGATGTTTTGCCCCCAAGAATACTGTCACCAATAGCTTGGAGGGCTATGTGCTAGGGCTGATCCAGAGCATGCTACCATCTTGGAGCACCAATGAACTAATGCATCCTAAGCAGCAAGATCATGTCTCTTCACACAGAAGAAAATCAAACTGTGGTCTCCCTCCCTGATGTGATTTAAACTACAGTTAAACAGTAGATTCACAATTTCCTTTAACAGAAAAGTATACCAGACACCCAGAGTGGTCACTGAACTGAGCCATACGGGCAAGGCTGCTGGAGGAGTTTGGGAATCAAATGGGGGCAGACATGTGAAATATCTGCCAAACTGCCCTGCAGTGTTCAGCTGGCAGTATGGCTGACCAGAGCCACAAGTAGACTTCTCAGCTAGAATCAACGGCACATCAGTGTTTTTTTGAGGATATCAAAGCTTTGAATGTAGCTGAACTAGACAGTTAAATTGTGCAATTGAAAGTCTGGATCTTTTGCTTTGCTTTCAGTGCAAAACTGGCAGAAGCATAATAAATGCTTTTGAAGAAGAAGTTGCTGCAACTCGGCAGCGTCTTGTGGAGAACTTTGTCTCTGAGCATCAGTATCCACCACCACCACCACCAGCGCTGCTCCATGCTGCTCCATTTGCCCAACATTCTGAAAGCTCACACTGCCAGTCAAAAACCATCCAAGAGAAGTGAATTGTCAAGCCTGACTCTACAAGTTTCTCTTCTTTATACAGTACAAACATTGCTATTTTTATCCGAGTACTAATATAAAGCTGAACAGTTGCATGAGGAAGTGTAGAGAATTCCTTTCGTAGGCTCTCTGGAACAGAGCTTCTCACTATTTATACTAAGTCCTCCCTTTCACAATGAGCTTTGTCATTATACCAAGGTGTGGACTAACAGTAGTCCCACTAGCCTCTGATTATATGAAAAATTGTCTGCAAATTCTGGTTTATAGTAGGTTGACTTTTTTTTTTTTTTGGAATAAAGATTCACAACTATGAGCATCTGTTGTGATCTGTGCTATATTCCATCCTTACAGTTAGACAGACTCAAGTCAGAATAGTTCTGCCTCAAAACACTTTCAATAGAACAAAATGGATCTGTGTATCTGCAATTATTGCTACCTTTAAGCACCTACACCCCTCCTTACCCTTAAATTATCTCCCTGGGTCAGACAAAATTTATCATAAATAGTGACATCCACGAAAAAAACTGTAGGAACAAAAATAGCAGGTGTACTTGGAGGGAGGGAAGAAACTAAGTAAATACTGTCATAGTTTGTCTACTTTGAAAGCTCTTCTAGTGTCTCTTTCATTGCACTGGTCTCTGAATTTAGTCAGAATCCAAACATACTTCTTCAAGCCTTCCCTCCAGTCTAAGGAAGCCTGGAGATGGCCAATTCAAAATGACCAAGTGTTGATTCCACAGTCTGTTTCCAGAAAGCCCTAATGCTGTATCAGAATGCACTTTGTTTTTCCAGAAGAATCAGTACTTCATGGTATTGTGGAAAACTTCAAGTGATTACTGTGCCAACCTATTCCAGTTAATACTTTGGCAAAATGAGTCCATCACACCAAACAATTTCAGTGGGGTCCTTATGCAAATTCTGCAGCAGATGGTCAGATGTGTTGATGAGCTTGGCCTGTGGAGGCTGTACATTTAATGTAGTCATCTTCCTTTGGGACAGTCATGTCTGGCTTATGTCTTTGTGGCTCTTGGCTCGTAGAAAAACCTATTTCAGCTCTTACCCTTTTTTCAGCCTGAAGTCAGGTATGGCATAGTAGTTCTGATTTTTCTATCACTAATATATTTGTCTACCAATACTGCTGTTACACGAACGCATAAGATGCCTTTGTTAAATACCTAGCACAGTTGTGGAAAATGAAGATCACAGATGTGGGTGGATATATTTGCATTTTGCATTGCAATATATTTTACAGTCTTGTTTGTGAGTATCTTTCCCAACTATTCACCTGTCTGTAATACATATTGAATACCTGACTAAACAGTTACTTACCAGTGGTAAGTCTGTACATAAACTCAGGAGAAGGTAAATCTGGTTCTGTTTGCCTTTATCTTAGTTCATAAAATATTCATGCTTATAATCTTTGCAGCTCAAAGGCACTGAAAGAATAGCCAAAAAAAAGAGGGAATAGTTCTTCTGAGCTGTACTGAGGCACTCGGGACTCATTCTGATTCATGTCTGGGGATTTCACAAGGATTTGACATGTTTGATCTTTAGCTTGTAACTAATTGTCAGAGCTACTATCAGCTTTAGAAATCCATTTCTACTGACTGGCCAAAAATAGCAGCATTGTTTTTTCGAACCATTGCCTTTTATGTGGGAAATCAGTTGCACCAAGAGCATATTCTTTTCATAACTAACAAAAATAATCATGTTCTATAATGTCATCCGATTTGTTTGAAAATATTAGTACTTCTCACTTGGCAACGCTTCCGGTGCATGGTAGGGGTGTATTAAACTTAATCTCATAAAATACTTGGTTTGAGGACAGAAATCTGCATCTGGATACTTTTAAAAATCTAATCTAATCTCTCTTGCTGTCAGTTCATGCCTGATAGTTAATAAGAGTTCGGAATTAGTATAGTTTCAACCTATTCTTCTCCCATTTTCCTCTTCGCTGCAATAAAAAGAATAGGTCCAATGAGATGAGTCTTTGTACCCACAAATAATACTTGGATGAAGAGAAAATGTGTAGAAATGGTGGAAACACAGCGAAGCTTCCTGCAGCTGCCGCTCTGTGAGCCATCGCAGCATATTTGTAATGTTGGGTATTGCCCACCAGTGATATTCTGCATTGCAGGACTGTGGGTGAACCACAGCTGGAAGGTGTCCTGTGTGAAAAGAATGTTTGTGGCAGACGTGTCCCATCAGCAGGACATCTGCAGCTCCACTGCACACGCCTTTGCTTGCAGCCTGACCCAGTGTGTGGGATCTGCTGGTCCCACCTCACCCACTGGGAATGACCCTGGGGAAGTCTGTAAGGCTGCCCAGCGCTTGCTGAGCCCCAGGGGTGTGAGGAATTCAGAACAAGACTAAAACATAGTGACATGTCTGTCATAAAGCTGTACAGGACACCTTATTAGCCCCAGCAGATGTGTTTCTAGTCCTGTCTCTGCTACTCCAAGTATGCAAACAAGGAAGATATTGGTATTATAGTGTGTATCCTGTGAGCAGAAAAGGATAATGTGACAGCTTGCTTTCCAGTTCACTGTTTTCAGTAATGTTGAGATTTTCATCATCTGTTTGTTGAGACCATGGCTCCTCACACTGATAACAGATGTTTTTCCATAAATGTAAAAGATGAGAGCTGTTCAGATGAGACAACTTCCACTTCTGTCAGTGGATGCTGATCCAGATGATGAGCTCCACAAAACTTAAAAACAAACAAGCAATCTCGCCCAGCCCTGTTGTCCAAGTCCAAGAAATCCTCTAAATACCCTCAGGCTACTGTTTTTGTGAGGGAAACTTAGTCTTCTCTGTTGAGTGGAAGTTCAGAAAATGTTGAGTTGTTCTGATTATTTTTAATTAAGCGATCTGAAATTCATCTCTCTGTCCTGTTCTGTGTAATTACCTGTCATAACAAAGACAATATAGAAGAAGATGGAAGACTGAGATTGGTGTAAAATTCTGTCTTATCTGATCTGTAAGATCTATCAGCAATGTATTTTGTGGAACTTGATGGTATCCAACAGTTTTCAGGAGGCTCCTGGCATCATGTGAGAATACTTGTGTCAAGAAAGGGTGCTTAATCTTTTCCTGTTTATACTGGTAAACCTTGAAGAGAAACCTGTGGTGGAACAGCAGGAATGAAGGAGAGCAGAGCTGACATGAAGGGAGGTTCCTTGGAGAAATCCTATTGTAGTGAAGCAAATGCAGCAGGTTTTGAGCAATGCCATTTGGTCCATTTGGTCGTGTATGTGGATCACAGGGTGCATGAGATTGGATTTGGTAATATCTTGAAGAGTCAGGAGAGCTGGGAGCCAAGGAGAAATATCTCTCAGAGGAATCAACTGCAAGCTACTGGTTTCCAGTGACTTGTAAAGGTAACGGGATCAGTGTGTGTTCTACCTTGCGCTGGAGCAGAAAACTATTGATCAGTTGGCCAACAACATGCTGCTTAGAACAAATACTTCCAGGTTCCCCAAGCTTAGCCTCCTTGAGAAAACAGTGAGACTGTGATTAATTAAAAATGTGAGAAGCAGTGTGCTATGACAAGATCTTGATTTCTTTAAGTCTTACTGAGCTCACATTTTAAATTTCTTTATTGCTGAGAGTAGGAGTGCTTCACATAACTAACTGTGCTTGTGATTAGCTTGTGATTGTCTTGGCAATGTCTTTGAGTAGACTGAAGCATGATCCATGAACTCCTTGTGGTGACTCACAACAAGAGTGACAATTAATTGTAAACATGTCTGTGGTCTTGTGGAATTGATACCTTCTTGCTAAACACTACAATGAAATCATCAGCTTGTTTTCAACTTTCTACTAGTAACAACTAAAGGTTAATACTGAGGTGGAATGCTCTATATTCAATTACTGTTCTCCTGGAAAGTCTTTTCCATGTAGTTTTGAATAACTGTAGTTGTGGTAATGCTGCTATTAAATGCTGATGCTGCTTGCAAAAAGTGCCATTATAAAAAGCTTAATTTTTATTCTCTGTAGCATGATTCTTGTAGTCCTATTTTGAGACCAGGAAGAGATGGCTTTTGCCTAATTAGCAATCGCTTTGAATTTTTTATGTCTCTAAAACAACTGACTGCATCTCTTGAGACCTCTCCTACATGAACTCTGGGTGGGAAGTTACAAGTTGATTGGTATGCAATAATAAATGCTTTAAGGGTTCCTTAGTGGAGGGAAAAACCCCACTCTAAACCAAAGACAACGCCTATATAGTGGTGTGTCTTATTTTTTGTTTGTTTGTGTTTTGTTTGTTTGTTTTATGAATCAAAAGTTAATCTTCACTTCATTGTTCTGTAGCTAGAGATCTCTAAGGGATTGGACAGTGATAATTTAGAATGCAAAGAGATGTTAAAGCAAAATTCAGAAATTAAGGAAAGGAATGGCTTAGAGTGGTCATGAGGAAACACTCCCTCGTGTTCCTGGTTATAGGAGCTAATCCAGAAGGTATTCAAAGTAAAGCAAGTTCTTCAGGAGAGTGGCAATTCACTTTTGAAACAGCAGTGAGTGGGAATACCTCGTGAAAACCCTATTACTTTCCAGTGGGGAACTGGGAGCAAGTGATCAGTCTGCACTAGCAGAAACCAAACTAGAGGGTGTAATAAATTCCCTTCCTGGATTTTGGAGAGTTTTTTCTGTTTTCCAAAGATGTCTACTTGTGCCTAATGCTTAGCCTCTGTTAGAGTCTTTTCCCCTAATATTGCTGGTTTAAATATGCTCCTGGCAAGACTATTGGTTAAAAATCAAAGTAAAAAGCAAGGGCTTTTACCTGGCCTGTCACGGAGGCACCCTAAAATAAGTTTAGGCGGACAACAAGGTCCAAAACAAACTTTATTCTGGCTGGTAAAGTACCGCCAATAAACCAATTAGAAACGGGGTTTATACAATTAGTTAGCACTCCGATAACATAAGATACAGGTTCGGATGTTAGGTTAGGAGATTATTTGGGGTGCAGCGAAATAAGGATAATGAGGATCCACAGTGTGCATGTATGCACTCACAAGAAAACGAACCAGAGCCTTCTCTGCCCTGTTTTGCCCATAAGAGATAAACACTTGCCTGTCCCAGGCAAGGAAGTTACACTCGTCTGTCCCAGACGAGGAAGTTATACTCGCCTGCCAGGTGAGGACTTATTAAAGCATATATTCAGTAATTTATCACTCACCCACATGCGGAGGTGAGGCGCTCCCAGTCCCGGGAGGTTACCTTAGACGGCTTCTCCGTCTCAGGGGAGGGACTCTGGCAGCATGGCAGACCCGCAGCTCCGAGGAGACCACACAAAGGGGGTCTCTGGCGGGAACCCCATTTATAGTCTGATCAGATCTGGCTGTGGGCATTCGAGAAGCTTCTCTCCTTCTCTACGCCCCTCCCCTGACTGTGGGCATTCGAGAAGCTTCTCGGCTTCTCTGGGCTGTGGGTGCTCTTGGCCTCTCCTCTGCTGACGACCCTGCCCAGCGACTCTGGGTGTCCACAAAGAGCCGTCAGCTGCCCCATTGAAGACCCCAGCTCTGCGAGGGGCATGTGCAACTGCCACACCAGTTCTCAGGGCATGGGGGGGAGGAAAGTGCAACTGCCACATGGCCCTTATCACATTGCTATGTTCTTGAAAGAACACATTATTTATAAGTGCTAAGTGTTTTATTTGACTAAATTACAAGCCTTGTAGCTGATAAAAGATATTCATTCTGCCATATTTCTAGCTCTGAAATGGGACAACAGTGTCTTGAAAACACGTAAGATTTTATTGCTTGAATGGAAATTGAGTTTTACCATGGAGAAAGATAGTGCGTTGACAACTACCATTGATTAAAGCTGTAGTTTAAACAGTATAGTTTTCAGAAAGTTCTAGTGTCTAATTAGACACTAACCTAACAATTTGGAATAGTTTTTCATAATACTTAGCTACCTTAAAAGCCATGATGATACCTCTGTCAGAAAGGTGACTTTTGAAGGGAGGAACTTTAAATTTTCTTCTTCATTTTCTGAGATACTTTACTGTCCATCTTGATATTCTTATAAAAAAGAAGATAGAATATCCTATCACAAAAGCAAATATTGAGGGAATACTGCTGTGTTACTTCACATAGGCAGCTTATTCCTTGATCCAGTGGGAAGATTTTTCCCCTATTTTACCTGGTCTTTAGGCCAGGTTGTTATTGAGAAGGAATTATATGTATTGCAGTGACAAAGCTGTGTAAAACCAGACACTACATATGACTGTCCTGTGTATGTTTCCACATGTTTTAAACCATAGTGGCAGCAGTCGTTTTACATATGTGACTCCATGGAAGAACTGCTATTGCATGTGCAACTCTTCGTTCAGATTGGCTTTTCAAACACAACTGTGTAAGGTGCATGAACAGCCTTTTGAGTAAGATTACTGTTCTGTAACATTTCATTCTGAGACCTTTGTTCATTGTAAATGACTTTTTTGTCAAATCACTTCATTGCTCTATGTCAGAAACAAGAATGAAACTTTTGCACCTTTTTGCATCGACACTTTTGGCAGCTGAACTCTGAAAAGATGAAAGTCTGAAATAGTAAATACAGATCAGAAAGATTTCACTCGCATTGTTTGCCCTGCATTTTGCCAGCATTTTATTATTTACATCAATGAACTAGCACTACTTCTTTTTGGAGAAAATTTTTCCAGACGCAAATGGCATAATTAATCATGTAAAGCAGGATTTGCTTTTCTGTGCCGTAGTTTACTCAAGACCAGCATTTTGTCATTACCAACAGAAATGGAAATCTTTCTAAGCGAACTAAGCACATTCAAGAATGCTTTCTCCCCAAGTTGTGAACCTTCCTCCCGCCTTTGAATTTCATTAGTATATGCCTTTAAATTGTTGTTACTTAATGCAGTTTAATAAAATTCAACTGCTACCACAATCAGAATAATTACATAAATGTAATTTAACACTTGTCCTCAGTATTGGAAAGCTTGCTCTGAAGAAAATGCTACTCTATCCAACTTCGGCAAAACACAGGAATGTCCTATTACCCTAATCTTTTCCTTCTTATAGCTGATGTTCTCTGTTTTCCAGGGCAAATTTGAGATAACTGTAAGAATATTTCAGTGCAAATAGAATTAAAATTGTAGTTTTATTGTGGTCTACATATATACATGCTAGAGCTTCTTAAAAAAAATATTTTGGAGGACTTTTCTTAGATTTTTCTGGCAAAAAGGTATTTTTCAAGAAAACTGCAAATATCTAATGAACTATTTGAATTAAACACTGACAGTAACCTTTGTGAAGAGGGTTAAAAATACTTTAATACATGTGTAACTTGAGGTAGATCAGTTGAAACTTCCAAGGTCTAAATTGCATAGAAAGATGTAATTATCTGGAAAAAAAGATTTGCAAATACCAAGTAGTAAATATTCACTAATCTTGGTGGGATTAGGATTTTACATGAGTTTATAGGGAAGTGGGCAAATCTCAAGCATGTAACTGTTGTCTATATTTTAGTGTTCAAGTCTGAGCAGGGTTTTGCTCTAGACAGTCTCCAGAGCTTCCCTCCCACCTCAATGGTTCTGTGATTCTGTGCCTGCCAAGTACAGAAATTGTCTGCTCATCCTTCTCTGTGGGTGTCTTGTTCATAGTTTAATAAGCAAATGAATGCATTTCTCAGAGATCCCAGTCCTGCAGTATGAATTTGTAAGGTAAAACTTGAATATTTGGGAAGACTGTGTAGGGATAAAGCTGGTTTTTTGTGCCAGTCTTCTTGCCAGTCAGCTGGTTCCCAGTCTTGCTTTAGGAAATACTTTTGTAGACCCCATATTTCAAGGGGTCTTATAAACCTAAGTGACTATTGGAAAGAGACAACCAGATGTTCAGAAGGGGATTGACTTTACTTAATACTGTTGATCACGTTAATTTGCGACTGTTGTAAATTCATTGATCCTACTGTTCCAGCAGCTGTTGCTTTTGGGTCATTGGTAAGCATCTGTAGAAATCAGTGTCTCTGCTGAAACACCAGCACACTGCTCAGGAGTAGCTTTGTTTTAGCCCAAAACCTAATCAGCAACATCAAAGAGCTCAAACTGTAGCTTGCCAGAAGATGGCAGCCTTGTTCAAGAAATACAATGGCAATTAACCTTTCCACAGGTTTGCTGTCTCTCTCCTAATCCCACTGAATTTCCTCTGGTGCTCCGTAAAAGAAAACACTTCCATGAGCTTTGTCTTTAGTCTGACAGGCGCTGGAAAATTACTACAGGCACTAGCCTGGATGTTGCTCACAGGGCTGCCTCTTTGTGCTACTTCAAAGAGAAAATGCAAGCAAAGGGACAAGCTTCCTAGATAAGTGGCCTCACACGGTCTCAGCAGTGAGCTAATAATCTGATACAAAAATCTTTTTTATGTGTACCAACCTGTTCTGTGTCACTAGTAACCTTTTAATAGTGGTAATTTGTGGAAAATCAAGCCCTTCCTCCTGAGCATGTGCAGCTGGGTAAAAATCTCTCATAAAGCAAAGACGGAGACATGCAGCAAATGGCTTATTTTTTTAAGAGTTAAATGGATGCTGCCAGTAAAATTCCTCTCGAAGGGAGGGTAAAGCGTTCTTTAGAATCCTTGTCAGTTTGGGTAAGAGAGCAACTGGCATTCAGGTAAAGAAGGCGATTTTTAAGAAGTCAGGTATTTAACCTAGTGGAGGTTCATCAATAAAACAGCATGATTTCATGATACCGTGTCTGAAAATGTTAGGTTTTTTGGTCATCCAGTTAATGCAGGATTGCTTAATATAAATTTGACACGGGATAAAACAACCTTTCTTCTCTCCGAACAACACATCTGCCTGTGCACACTCATTCTCTGCCTGTAATAGCAAATGGAAGGTCATTTTACAGCAGCATGGTTCGTTTCAATCTTCACATTTTCTTGTCATGACAGATTCAGAGGGGTGGCTGTCATTTCATGGCAGGCTGAGCAAAACAGATATGTACCATGTGATTTGGCAAAAATGTGGCTACAAAAGCATCTATTGACCTCTGAGTTGAGTAGGTTCTGTATTTTATGACCTATGCAATCATTAACTTGAAAAATGCGTTAGGGTATGAAGAGGCACTTTAGAATGTTAACCCCTAGAACTGAGGATGTTCTACGTTGTCCTGGAGTCCTCTTGATCCACATGAGTGACTCAGGAGAGCATTGGTGGTTGCATGCCTGCATTTGGAGGAGAAGGAGAAGGTGGCATGTTGAGGAAAACAGCATCTTAAAAACTTAAGGGTGTGTTTGTTTGATTTGTGTGGAGCTTTTTGTTGTTTTGTGGGAGGGGGTGTGGTTTGTTTGTTTTGTTTGTTGTTTTTGTTTTAAGAGCTGTCTGGTCAAAATCACCCAAAACTCTGTTTTGCTTTCTTTGCTTGCTCTATATAATGAACTTGAAACTGAGAAATGTTTCAATGATTTTAGATGTCTTTGAGAGGGAGAGAGAAGAGAGTCAAGACCTCTTGCTGCTGGTTTGTTTACCTGTTGCTTGTGGGTTTTTTTGTGTGCATACACAGGGGGAGCATGAAAGGGTCTGTGCAGCTAGCTAGCTTAATACAAATTAAAACACAGCCTAAGCTCCCTGAAGGCAAATGGGAGACACTTATTTTGGATTTGCTAGTGTATTCATTTAGAAGTAGAGAACTCTAATAAGGAGAGCGTGAAGGCAGATTCTGTTACAGCTATGCTCTGCAGTTCAAATTATGAACTCGTGCATTTCATTTTAAGCACTCCAGAACTGTATGATTTAGGAGTTAGAAGGGCAGGGTAGAAGAGGAAAACAAATTCTTGTTTCCTTTTTTCCCCTCTTGTTTCTAAGACATTTCCTTCTTGGTTACAAGATAGTAAGTCAAACTTGCCAGCTGGGAAATCCAGGCTGAGCCTGCATAACAAAAGTTTTGCTCTTGTGCCTGTACTGTTGGAACTTCTGTGGTGATGAGAACAACGCACACAGAGACACGGACAGACGCACAGACACGGATTTCTTGTTAGCAGTGAGAGCAGAGCCAGGCAGAGCTGAGTAGAGCTGAGCTGAGCCTTCTTTAATTAGCCTTTCTCCATTTATAGCTTCGCAGCTGTGGGCCTGGACCAAGAGGTTAAACAGGATGTGTTTTTTTTCAAAAAATGTTATTCCAAACACACAGGCCCAGGCCCAACATTCACATGTTATACATACAGGGGTGGTGTTCCGACCTGAGATATCATTCTCAGCAGCCTGGGCAATCACTCCTTCATAAACACACAATCCTGTGTAACCTGTCAAGGCTGCCTTGTTTTGACTGATGGCTGTGATTTAATCATGCTAGTATTACTCTTCTTTCACTGTCCAGATGGTCATGTTAGTATTGATCTTCCTTTATCATCCAAGTGATTGGAACAGCACATCCTGCTGTTCCCACAACCTCCTTGGAGCACATCAGCTGTGTGACTGGGATAAGGACACTTGTGCTGGGCATCCTGCTGGCAAAGTTACTGAAGAAAAGAAAACAAACCCAGATACTAACGAAGTGGGTGTGTCTCTTGGGCACTCTGCGGGGATTATCACATTATAATTATAGCATTTTCATAGAAAGGATGTCATTTGAGGATGACAATCTCATCTAAAGTTTCTTAAGAACTTTAATTTCAACAAAAGCTTTAAAACAAGAGCAGAGAAATTTTGGAGAGGTGGGCAACCCATCTGTTGCAGGGGAGAAATTCAGGGTTCTGCTTACTGCAGAACAATATTTAGATTTCTTAAAGAGAAGTGTGATTTAAAAGAGTTTGGTGGGTTCACTCTGTTATTTACTGCATGGGGGAAATAAGCCAAGCCAAGCGCTGCTTACCTTCTCTCCAGATGCGTGTACCAGTTCATGAAGCAAACTGTCAGGCTCCTTCTGTCCCTGGTAACCATTCACTCCGGGGGCTGTGTCTTGGAGCTCTGGAGACAAACTTTCAGGTGAGGCTTGTGTCTGTCGCGGTGAAAACTGTCAGGATTCCTCTTTCTCTGGCAACTGTTGGCTCCAGAGTCTGTATTTTAGAACTTCAGAGACAAACTTTCATGCAAGGCCTGATAACCGTATGCGAGCAGACTTTCAGGAGACAAAATTCTTAGGAAGTAAGAAATTTAATGGAGTAGAATAGCAGAAGGGCTGGCTCAAGCTGGGTACCTGTGCAGAGGTCCCCCAAGCATAGAAAACCATAAACTTTTCTATCGTTACAGACCATTCATACCATGGTTCAGTCCAATAGCAATATTTCACTTCTAGGTCTTCTTGCTTCTCGTTGGATCTTCTTTCTCTGATTCCATGTGGGCCTTTGTTTTGTTCAGCTGTAGACATTGTTTATGGTCCCTAGCCTTGTAGATACTGTTTTGTCTGAATAAAACCTTTCTTCTCAGCAAAGAGCAAAATAGGCCTTATCTTATAAGTGTTCAGTGTAGTTTGTAGTTGCTTTTGGTAAATATGAACAGAACTTTACAGCTTAAAATTTTAGCAAATCCAGCTTGCTAAGTAACATGAATCAAAGAGTATATTGAAAATCATACAACCTTATGCCTCTAAATAATTAATTACATTTAGTAGGCATCTACTTAACCTAAACGATTACTATTGAACTTGAATTGGACTCATCCACTGACCTGTGAGTAGTAAAACCATTGCCATACAGCTCACTTATTTAGCAGGGAGAGCTCAAAGTGAGCTCATCCAGGCTGTCGTATTTATAGAATAAAGTGATTGACTCGTAGTCAAGTTGCATACAGTAGGAAGAGTATGCACGAGACTCCCTGCGCCTACAAGTTACTGGTGTTCAGTTGCTGTTGTGCTTCCCCGTGGGTCTCCTGGAAGGAGCTCTTGGCCTGGCTGCGGCTCAGGCCTTTCCCTCCTCTGGAGCCTGAACCAAACTGCTGATGGTTTGGCTGGGCGGGTCAAGTGCATCCGCCACACCATCACCTATGATTTTCATAATGAGCTTCTCTGCCAGTAACCTTTCCTTCCCTACATGAGCACACCCCATCTGCATTGCTGCTGTTTCCTGCTTCCGAGAGGCCTTCATTGCATCAGATTTTCTGAAAATGATATTTTACCTCTAGTTTCCAGCATCACCATTTTACTTATTTTTAAAGGACCTGAGGACTGCAACCTGGGACCCGAGGCTAGCACCTTGTTGCAATAGTTCTTTTAAAATATAAGAGCAGCAGCGATTGTGCAGGTTCTGTTAAAATCCTGTTACCATTTGAAACATGAAGTTCTGCTGCCTCTAGATTTTACACCTCCTGTATTTGAGTATTTCCATATCATATCTCTCAGCGATTATACTATGTTTCTGGAGGCAGTATCAGTACTTGTGCAAAAGAAATGCTTTTTCTCTGAAAAACCCCAATTGTACCTAGGCTCACGGCTCACTCTTGCCCATGAAAAAGAGCCACAGGGACACTCCATGCCTTGCGGTTCTTCTGTTGCTTAATGTTGTATTGTTGTTTCCCAAAGTGAGCTATGTAACAGATGAACTGTCCTTGTATTTGAATGAGAACCAGTGTGGTACATCCTGGTCCACTGTATGGGCTGAGCCCACTGGCCCTGTAGCCGTAAGTGCGGTTTGTATTAGGAAGAAGTACAGACTTGCCATAATTGATGAGACCATTGAGCTTCTCTATAGGATCATCACATCTCCAAGCACAGCCAGTATCTCGCAGGATAATGATCTCAGACAGGTCCTTTAAACTGTTCTGCAATCCAAATGCTTCCTTTAGTACCATCTAAAAAGAAAATGGGGCTAGAGAAAAGGGAAGAGCCAATTGTTCAGACTTAGCAAGAAAGAGAAAAATCTCTTATTGAGAAACAGGTGATGGGGAGAAATCCTGTTGTCTGAGATCAGAAAAGAGCTTTTTATTGAATAGTATCAGATATTTACTTGAACAAAACTTGTCAAACCCTACATAGAGCTATAATAAAACTACTAAACTTTTCTGGCAACTTTGGAAAAACCTCAAATTTTTAAATCCTTGTGGATATTTCTGCTGTCTCACTAATGTAGCTGGAATTTACTAAACTTATTAATTTAGTGAATTACTCTGAGTATTATTCTGCATTGGTAAGTCAGTACTTTCCAAAGTAAACTTGTCCAATCTGTCTTAATTACATTCTCTATTGAAGCACTCTTTTATTCCATTAGGGGAACAGGATTATGAAACCCCTGTAGAATAATTCTGATTGCAAAAGTTACTGCTTGGATTTGTATAGAGAATTTTCAGTGCAGTCTTCAAAAATGGATTTTCTTTTTTTTTTTTTTTTAACATCAATCTCCTTGGGAAGGTCTACTCAGTAATGGCTGGGCTTCTTGTGAATTTGTTGTTAATTTTGGATTGAATAGATATATGTACACAGAAATACTTCTTAAAAAATGTATAGTTAAGTGGGAGGTGACTATTTTCTGTGGGGGATGATGGTTACACCCAAGCATAGGTGCTGTTTGGATTGTCATGGTAACATAAGCATCATTTTGGAGCGAAATAAATGCAGCTGAATGGATTTCACATTTCTTTCTCTTTATGTAGTGACTGGATTTATTATGCTTTCATGGGCTGACTGCAATTATTCAGTGTCAGCTGGGGCTTATCGAAGTAAAACGACTTGGACAAAGTAACTATATCACACATTTTAAAGTAGTTTGTTACAAGGATATAATTTATATAAACACATTTAAATAAGTACAATTATTGCAATTGCTCTCTTTTAAATTAGAACTGAAGCATCTTCCTTTGGGTATAAGTAAATTACTGTTTAGTCCCGTAAGTGACATATAGGGGTGAGCAGCTAAGGGAATTGAGAGAAATCACAGAAGTATTGTGAAACTAATGTAGCAATAGGAAGCACTTGGAAGTAGGAATAAAGTTTTTGGCAAATAAACTTGCAGAAAAGTCCCATTTCCAGTAGAGGGACTAGTTGAAAAAATGAGTATATTAAGGTGGGTTTTGAGTGGTGCGTGGTAATTTTCCTTTCTGTTTGGATACTCTCATCTGCCTTAGCAAATATGCTTCAAAAGTTGGCTGAAGAGCAAGCCATTACTTCAGAAATTGCATTGTATTGGAAACATGAGGAAGGCAAATGCTGTTTGGAATGATGCTACTTGAATGGATGGTTAAACTGTCCCTGTTTCCAGCAACCTACATGCACATTTCAGTGACAGGAATGAACCTGAAGAGATGTTGGGCTACTGCCACTGAAATAAATGAAGGTGCCAAATTCCATTCAGTCAGTAGTAGCAATCCTGCTTATTTTCTTTTTCATTTTACTTTGTCCTTCATAGTTCCCTTGCTGTCATCAAGAATGAAAGGCTTTGGGACAAAAATGCTGTTTTTTCTTGGAGTCTGAAGTTTGACTTGCAAATAAGCTAAAGCTTGAACTTTTTTACTCACCCTTAGACTTTTGTGCTTGCTGTAGGTTTTTAAACAGCAAACATTAAATTAAAAAATTGCCATGTAAAGTATGAGGCAAATCGAGTAATAATAAAAAAGGATCAGACAGTTGGTGTAAAATCATAATAGCTCTGTTGGACTCTGAGAGAATAAGCTGCTTAACATAAGCTGGGAAGCTGGCTTGAGGAAGGCACAAAGTGGCTGTATTTTCTCCAGATGTGTATAGGAAAGTAAAATGCATTAAGTAATTATCGAAAGACTTGATAAATAATCACTAATGAATACCTTTTTTCTCTCTGTTTGACCCCTTGAAGGATGCTGTTGTATTTTAGTTTCCTTGAATTAATTTATTGGAATTGTTGGCTAAGCTGCGGTGAGTGTCTTGCAACCCAGAACTTATTGTAAGTAGTTGGCTGGGATGATTCCTTATGCAATACTCAGGCTGTTTTGGTTATGACCCAACTATCTTTGACTATATAAGTCTTGCAAGAAACCTGGTACTAAGAGTTGCTGTCTGCAGAGCCAGTAGAGTTCCAGTACTAAAAATTTGCTTTAATCAAGGTGACAAAGGTGCAGCATATCAAACATGGCTTGTTATGATGTTAAACATCTGCAGCTTGGGCGACTAGAGAGGATTGGAACGCACCTGCTTCCCCCCTTGCTGTGGAAAATGCACATCTTTAACCAAGAAAACAGTTCTAACACTTTACTTCATACATGCTGCTTCAGTGCAATATCCAGCATGAGGCAGCTGCTCATCACTTGCTCATCTGTGGGATAAGATGCATACTTTGTGATCCATCATTGTGTGTTTTTTATACCCACAGAGTAAAAGAAAAAACTGTTCCTTCTCCCCCTGGCCTCCCCAGATTATTAGAATTTGCAATATTTTGCATAATCTCAGAGAGGAGAATAGCATAAATTATCTGGCCTAAAATTTATTTTGAGAGTAATCTCTTGTTTGGGCTGTCTGTGCTTGGACAATTTTTTATTTTATTTTTAGCAAGGTTTTGATTAAAAAACCCCCTAATTTTTCTATGCAAGTAGAGAAGACAACCTTCAAACTGGCCAATAAGCCTTAATCCTGTCCTGCTTTCCTCTTGATGATCGGTCTAACCATTAACCACAATAATTTCAGCTACTAAGCAGATTTATGGGAACATCTTCAGAAATAAAATCCTTGTGAGGAGAAAATCTTCCTAGGATAAATTATGTCACAGCCAACGGAACAGAGAGCTAAGAAAAGTCAGTAAATCTTCAACAAAATACCACAGATTTACAGCTCTGAAATAGTTTGGAGGGACTCAAGCCATGCAGGTTTGTGGGGGTTTTTTTGTTTTTGTTTTTTGTTTTTTCAGGAGAAAGGAAGAGCTGTGGCAATTATTCTGACAAATTCTGTTTTGCTTTTCTTATCACTTTTTCCGATTTCTTCAAATCTGATGATGCAAGATGAAACGGGAGGGCAGAATAGTTTCTTTCAGTTTTGTTAAAAGATTGTTACACTTAATGTGTGTGCTGGGGTTTTGTGTTTAAAATCTTGCCTGGCTGGATTTTAGTAAGCACTGTTCTTTATTTGTCCTCAACTAGAGTACATTCAAATTTGTTGGTTCTTTGTGCTGTAGAATAAATAACTCAGTGTAAGAACTAGTGATGGAAAGTAATTGTGCAATTATGCTCACCTACCTTGTGTTGGCAGTTGCACTTCCCCCCCATGCCCTGAGAACTGGTGTGGCAGTTGCACATCCCCCTCGCAGAACTGGGGTCTTCAATGGGGCACCTAATGGCTCTTTGTGGACACCCAGAGTCGCTGGGCAGGGTCGTCAGCAGAGGAGGGGCCAAGAGCACCCACAGCCAGAAGCCGAGAAGCTTCTGAATGCCCACAGCCAGATCTGATCAGACTATAAATGGGGTTCCCGCCAGAGACCCCCTTTGTGTGGTCTCCTCAGAGCTGCAGGTCTGCCGTGCTGCCACAGTCCCTCGCCTGAGACGGAGAAGCCGTCTAAGGTAACCTCCCGGGACGGGGAGTGCCTCACCTCTGTGTGTGGGTGAGTGATAAATTACTGAGTATATGCTTTAATAAGTCCTTGCCTGGTAGGCGAGTGTAACTTCCTTGCCTGGGGCAGGCAAGTGTTTATCTCTTATGGGCAAAACGGGGCAGAGAAGGCTCTGGTTCGTTTTCTTGTGAGTGTATATACGCACATGGTGGATCCTCATTATCCTTATTTCACTGCACCCCAAATAATCTCCTAACCTAATATCCGAACCTGTATCTTACGTTATCGGACTGCTAACTAGTTGTATAAACACCGTTTCTAATTGGTTTATCGGCAGTACTTTTCCAGCCAGAATAAAGTTTATTTTGGACCTTGTTGTCTGCATAAACTTATTTTGGGGTACCTCCGTGATGTACCCCCTCTCCTTTTAATCCATGTTTGTATTTTGTCACAGTGATCCTCAGTATTGTTTCCAACAATCCTCTTCCCAATGGAAGAAGTGTTTTCAGTATCCATATTTTGTTAAATACAGGTTTCCTGTTATTTTCTGTGACCAACCACAGTGATGCTCACAAGATGTGCAGATGGTGCACATGGTATAGGGACAAAAAATCCATTTGTTAAGCCGTGTGCTTTATGGCAGCAGGATTCGCAGCTGAACTTAATAGTTGTAATAGAAAGATAAAACAAAAAATGTGAGTTAAGCTGTTTTGGTTTGGGATGGTTACGCCAGTAATGGATAAAATATGACATTTCCATATGTGTCTAACATGTTTACAGTATGTCTGCTCTTTTTTTTTTTTAATTATTTGGATTTCTGAATAAACAAATATCTTCCATGAAAATTGATTCAGCTGTTTTCTAAAAGTTGTTCTGTTTCCTTTTAGATTCATTGAGATGCACCAGAAGCCCTTAAGAAGGGCTAAGGTGCAAACTGATCACACTTATATGTAAGTGGTCAGTGTATTTCAGGTATAGAATTTAGGGAACAGGTGGTCTCTTTGGAGAGTCCATCTGGTTTTGCATCAGTAGGCAGAAATGTTGTGACGGATGTGTTGCTTTTATTACAACCAAGTGGTTTGCCCTGTAATGGAAAGATTCCCATCAAAAAGTCTGAAGACTGGCTTTCCATATTTCTGGAGAATAAGGTAAGATAAAGCAATTTTACAATGATTTATGCAGCTTGAGGAAAAGCAGAGGTTGATAAAGTAGCATTAATACCATGTCGCCTAGCAACAGGCAGTAATAAGGTTCAAAACCAATTTGTGTGTCATTTTGTGCTCAAAACTTTTGCAAATGAGCCTTCTGTAGTGGAACTAGTTAAACCATTTCTGCTAGTGTCTTGGACTTAAGATTTGTGTAGTTCTATATTTTCAAGTGAGCAGAAAGGCTTTTTTTTCATCTTTGAAGAATTACAGGAAAATGAGTTTAATCAAGCCTTTCAGTTTTTTTGTTTGTATGCACAGCATTTAGTAAAAAAACAAAAACAAACCCCCCCCCCAAAAAAAAACCCACAAAAAACCCCCCCCCAAAAACCAAACAAAACCAAAACAAAACCCAACAACAACCAAAAAAAAACCACCACAAAAGAACTTAGTAATTCAGTGTTGTTTTTTTTCTAATCCAGAGGCTGTTATTCTTGAGGCAGACACTGGATTGACATATGCCTTAGTGTTTACAAATCAGTATGTTAATGACACTCAGTTGTCTATTTCTTCTCCTTGGTGCAGTGACTATCACTACAGAAATGCCAACAAGAAATACCTAACATTGAATAAGGAAGATCAAATGTGACTGGTCACAAAGGGGGATGCATGAGAAACTACTGAAGGCGTTGTCTCTCCTGTCCCATACAGCATTGGAGCTGCTTTCATGTCCTTTCCTGAGTTCCTTGAGTGTAGCAGGTGTTTATTTAAATCACTGCTTTCAGACTGTGTGATGAGTGACAGATTTAAACCCTGTGCAAACCAAAGATAAACACTTTTTCTCAGATGAGGCAAAGAACAAAGCTGGAGCTTGGAGCAAGTGAATAGTAGGGACAGTCTCAAATTGCTGATGTCCACCAACAGAACTGGGCAGAGGCAAAACCTTCTTAATTATTAATAAATAAATGATACTTAAAGCTTAATTGAAAAAAACACTTTCAGAGAGGGTAAAGCCAGCTCTCAAAATATTACGATTGCTAGGATGCTCCACAGAACCTGCATTTAAAATAATTTTCTGATATAGCAATGGTGCTTTCAGAAAAAAGTTCGTTCTACTGTTTCTGACAAACTACCGAGTGTAGGAGGAACAGGGATATTAAACATAAAAATTCCAAGTTCATCACCTTAGTGAAGACAGAATCTCCTACATCCAAATTGGGGAGTTCGGAATTCCACATGAAATCCATGAGGGACTTTGCTACTGATGCTTCCCCTTGTTAAAAAGGATGCAGACATTGAACAGTACGGGCATGTAAAATCATTCCTGAGTAAATCAAGTCCCATCCTACCCAGACAAGTAGCTGTGCATCAGTTGCTTCATGAGAAGGTCAGTAACGGGCCGGGACCCCTTGTTACCCATGAGTTCTGTGCTTTGGAGCTTCTGATGTGCAGATACGCTTGTGTGGCTTTCTCTGAAATGGTTTGGACCTACTCCTTATTTGAATTACAAAAATAATATATTCCTTAAGGCTGTGGCACAGTTGATTTTAAACTCTACTGCTACCCTACACTTACAAGAGATAAAATCACATCTCGATAAGGAAGCTATATAGAGTAGACTGAGCATCCAGAAATTACATCCAGCTACCAAACTGCCATGGTTATGTCAAATGTCATGCATATTTAGATGCAATAAATATCGACAGTATGGCAGTAAATTTTCTGTCTTGCTTTTCCATGATGCGTACAATATTACAATTGCCATATGTGACTGTCAGACTTTCCAGCTATATGTGTGATTATTGGAAATGAACAGCAGCTTTAATGATGAAGCTGCCTTGAATACTTGCTGGCTGGCAAAATCGTATAAATAAACCAGCTTGAGTCCACTTGTCTTCAAGGAGATTGGGAGGTTTTGTTTTGTTTTTCTCTAAACCGAGGAAGTAATTCAACAGGAGATCAGAAATGGGGCACAATAAATTGGGAAAGCTTTGACAATAAGTGCCATCATACGCTGAACAGTTGTCATGAAGTTAGAAAAGTTTAAGACAGCTTGGGTGTTTACAAGTGTAATTGGAAATAATATCACACTCTTGTAAGACTAGTGTTAAAAAGAAGTAGTGCTCGAATGGAGTGATTACCCTGTTTCACTTGTAGTTATTTCCATATAAATATGATATGTGGAATGTGTAACAATGTATATTCTCGCATGATATTATATGATGATGTATATTACATATGATATATATTATATGAGACGCTATTTTCTCAATTTAGGAATCCAACAGAGGTGTCATTTTAAGAAAAGTGGATCACCAATTTCGTTGGGGATTCTCGAGCAGCCATCTAACAAAGGTGCCCTCGAGGCTCCTATGACATGTGTTGGAAGTTCAGTTATCAGCCTGCTCCTCTTCCTTTCTTGTTGGCTTCTGTCCAGAGTTTTCATTTGTGGTGGGGAGAGAACCTTATTGTGGCAAATGGATCACCTGTTGTCACTTCTGTAATAGATGTGAAAAGAACTTGGATTTTGCTCTGGTCATAGTGTGTACAAAATAGGCTAGGAGGCTGTATTTTTTTTTTTCCCACTTTCTGTAACCCCTCATCTCCAAATAGAAATAGTTCAAACTAGATTTGTTTTTTTTTCATTGTATCATATCTGCTTCATTGTCGTATTTTAGGGAAAATATTAGTGGAGAGTGAATTTTATTTTTTCCAAAAATACCTTGGAAAAAAGTGTTATCCCTGTAAAATCAAGGAGAGGTGAAATGAAAAATTATTCCCTTCCTTTGAATATATCTATCATTGCTTTGGATAGAAGATGGAAAATGGGAGAAAAGAGGAGAGCTTTTGGCCTCCCAGATGTGTCCTGTTTGTCTTCATGACAGTCTGATCTAAATATGGCAGGTTTTCTAGGCGAATCCCAGTTAACTTAACACTGAATCACTGGTTAAAATCCCCAAACCAAATAATAAAATGGGCAAAAGCTTTAAAATCCCTATCGTAGCGTGTATGCACAGGGGACTATTAGCATCTTCCTTGTAAACAGAAAGTTTAGGTATCAGTAGATCATGTTAGGCTCAACTGTGTTTTATGTAGAAGTAATAATATGATGTGTTAGAAAGTCTGGATACTTTAAAGAAGTCTGACTACTGTATTTATCTTTCATGTGAAATATAATCCTGAAGGAATTTATTTTCTTCTTTTATGTTTTGGTTTAAATTTCACTTATCTGTTTCTCTCGGATAAATCAAAGATCTCTGAGGCAATTTGGTAACACAGTTCTTGGATTCTGCGGACGGTGTCATTTTCTTTCCTTGAGGGAGAGAAGGGAAAAGGGCAAGGCATAAGGTTATAAAGCAGATTAAGTTCATCCCTACACAGACCTTCTTAAAACATTGAAAAAAATAAGTCCAAAACTAAACCTACTATATTTCCAGTTACTGTATTTTTTCGCTAATTTCTATAACTTTCTATGATTCAGTGCTATTTGATCATACTAGCCTAAATGGCTCTGCATCTACTACGTAATGTCACTATAATGATAAAAAATACCCAGTGGGGCTGTTCCCAAAGGACCCATGTCCCAGTGGGGGAGCTCACAACACTGGATAGGGATCTGATGATCAAATGATGTCAAGCAGAGATGCTGAGGCTTCTCAGGTTCTTGTCCCAAACTCCATGATAATCCCCCTGCTTCCATTCCCTGCCTGTCCATCCATCGTCACTCCGACAGGCATCAGGGGAATCATGAAGGCAGCAGCTGATCTGTTGCTCTGCTTGTTGTCAGGGCCTCAAATTGTACCCTGTTCTGCTGGATTGTTTTCAAATTTGGAATTGGCCATAGGGGCCCAGATGAGAAAGATTTGCATACAACCAAGTGGGAGCAAGGCCTGAATTAAAGTGGCAAGCAACTGGATTGAAACTAAATTCTAAGTAGAAGGTATATGCACTCACTTTTAACTACATTTGATTTTATTATTTTCAATGAAAGCAATGATGTCTAGTAAAATTTAACAAGACAAAGGTTGTGTGCAGTATGTGTGTGGAAGCTTTTTTCTGTTTTCCCTTCACTCACCAAATATGCTGCAGTTGTTTGTTTATATATAAAAAGTTGGATGTTAGGGGGGAAAAAATAGAAAAACCCCTCAACACCGTAACATGTCAAGTTAAAATATGTGATCAAATCTAGGCTAAAGACTATAAATGCCAAATGAGTTTATTATTCTTAATGTTATTCTGATGCAAGTAAATATAGTGTGTTAGTTCCTTATTGAATGCAATGCCCATTTTAAAAAATTCAACTTACTGTGCAGGAATTTTCCCAAGATACATTAGATAATGTCAAGTTTAAATCTACATGTGAGGCTAAAGAGATCTGCATGCAAGCGGAGTTGTGGTAAAATGAAAGAAAGATTGTCATAAACCCCCTGGGCTAAAACAAATTTGTTTAACTTATGTTTTTCTTCTAGCTCCAGTACTCAGAATAGGTGTGTGATATGATAATGATTTAATGAATATGTAATATTTGTACCAATATAAGCCATGTATGACCAACTAGTCAGCAGTGGACCTATGGAGGGACACCCCCAGTCCAGCCCCGGGGCTGAATAAGAAATGCTACTTTTAAGACCTTAAGACGTGGTTTTTTAGAGTCCGTTAATTTGCCAATTTTATGGTATCACCCTCCTCCTGATTCTGTGTAACAACATGTGAGACCTTCCATCAGGTATGATGCCATGCACTCTGCATCTTTTTGATATTGCTATCAATTGAATCTACAAATCTTGGTAAACTGAGAATCTGACAGTAAGAGGGATGTGATCTGAATGCCATTTGGTTTTGTGAGTGCTGGTGGAGTTCATCTTTTCTGGGGGTTAGTGTGGCTTAGAAAAAATTCTGATTAGTAGGAATTTCCAGTCCATGGCTTGTAAACTTTTAACAGGGCTGTGACAACTGAGTAGCTGTATCACATTGTTTATTTTGTTAGTCTGAACATTAATTGTAAAGATGCCTTCATCTGTTATCTAATGACAGCAAACTGAAGCCTGACGATATTCCTCAGAGGATGTCTAAGGGCTGCAAAAATACTTGTTTTGCAAGCAGAAAAGCTCTTTCCTGTTACCAAGGCTGTGAGACCAGTAAAATAGGAACTGCAGTGGGACAATCAAATGTAGTGAAAGAGGGCTACATTGCAGAATTTGCTACAAAGCTCATGCATTTTAATATTTGGGGTTTCACAGCTATTTTAAGAATTGAAACACTTTAAGAAAATCTACTTGGGGCAAAGCAGAACCCTAAGCCTGTGACACTTTTTGCAGTAGGCAAATTATAGGGTCCTACTGTGTTGCAAATGGACCTTTTGACTTTTTGGAGTTTCAACCTAAGGAAAGCTTCAGTAATCAAACATTACATCAATTAAAAAAGTTTAAAAGACATGGGTACAATTACTGTCTTCGTATGTGTTCTAGAAAAAAAACATGCTAGCGTTGGGCTATGCATGTACTTACGTAAGAGGAGTGGTATGTCATTTGTTGTCTGTATAGATTCAAAACACTCTTCATCTTATAAATGGTCCTAGTAAAATGTGGCTTTTAAAATAGCATTTCCCTGCATCCAGGGTATTTAATGGACTACTCTGAAACTTCTGAAAAATGTTTCAGGTTCTGTGCAGGTGGCCTGGGTCACAGTGGTGTGGTCATGGTGTGGTGCAGGTCTTGTATTCAGCAGCACAGGAGCGCTTGACTTGGCTTGTTTTGCCTCAGAGGGTTCTGTTGTCATAGACAGCCCCATCTTCAACTCCAGATACATCATCTTGATATGAAAGAATGGAGAAACTTTCCTTCTTCAGAGATGTGAGATGTTAGAATTTAGATAATAAAAAAGAATATTTTTTTTTTCCTTTCTGTTGGTGCACCTCTCAGGAGTGCCTAATGGATTCTACTGCTTGCAGGTGCTGTTTCAGGTGCCGGTTTATTTGAAACAATTTAGTTTGTCTAAATTAAATCACTGAACATTGTAGGGAAGTAGCCAAAAATATTTAACAAGCAAGGATTAATAATGTTTAATTTTTATGTCCATGACTTGCATTAGCTGTGCATTACTTTAGATGGTAGTGAGACTTATGATAGGATTAGGGATTTGTCATAATAGACAAACTATGTTATCACAGCTGCCACACCTTTATTTTCAGTATGTCAACCTTCTTCATTAAACAGTTCTTTTAATTAGGTCATTCAGTCTTATCCATAGTATGCTTTATTGTAATCAACACTTAGTAAACTAAAACCCCAACTTGGATGACGACAGGGAGAAGATCAGAGTTTGGAACAAATTAATCTGGCCTGTGACAAGACAGGTCAAATTCAATACTTGAATCTGTTGAAGTTAAATAGTGACCACGGATTCTGTTACTCTAATGTGATGGTAAAGATTTCTGAGAATGATATGATTTCCAAAGTGATTTAAGTTACTACAGAGACTAAAGACATTGATTTCTAGTGTGGCACTGGAGTAGTAGCATTTGTATGGTCATGGTCCAGGTGAAATAAATCATTATACTAACTAAAAACATAAGGAAGTTTTAATTTTTTAGCTTATGTAACTTATGTTGAAAATTCCACATCTTGGATATCTTAATCATATTGACAGTAAATGAGATGTGAACTCTGTGGTTGAGGATATCTGATCATTCAGGGGTGCTTAACAATTATCTTGCAAAATGTTTGTACTTCACCTTTTTGGATTGATCCACTGATGTCTGACTGATGCTATCAGAATTCCAGGTTTTAATTTGACAAATGTATATGCTGAAGTTTATCACCCATTTGAATAATTATCAAATATTTTATTAGCCCTGACACTGCAAATTTTTCAGACATAGTGAACTAGCAAAAAAAAAAAAGTTTGTATGGGTTGAAGCCATAAGAATCGAAACAGCAGAATTGTTAAGCAAATAGATGATGTGCCTCAGAGTAGCACAAGGTCTTGCTGGAAACTCTGGAGGAAATAGTTCACCATTCCATTTGGAAATAGTCATAAGATCAATAAAACACCAGAAATTCATCTGAATTGCTCACTACAGGAACATGTTTTGAACATCATCTGCTCTGAGTAATGAGATGTAGTTTCCACTTCTTTGATATTCATCTTGCTCACCTCCTAAGAAAGATAATTGATGTTCTCATTAATTATGTGTGTACTCATTGCTTTGCTTAGATTGCTTCTGAGCTGGCTACCTCCATAAAATTTCTGCCACAGCAGATTTAATATTTCATTAAAAGAGCATTAATGAGAGCATTCCAATGAATTTTGCTTTCAGACAGGCTGTAGAACTATAGCAGTCCTCATAAGAAATGGCCTCTGGGATATGCTCTGGAAAACAAAGCCAAATGAATTGTGGGCTGGGTGTCAATGATGTTGCATGTGATGTTCACAGGTGCAGTTACATAATCTGCATGAGCTGCTCTTGCTATTAGGTTGTATATGCAGAAGTAAGATGAGTTGTGTTTATTTTTTTTACTTGCAGTCACACAAATCTGATAAAAAGACCTTGATGCACATTTTGCACCAAATTAATACAAATTATTTTTAAAAATTCACATTCTTACTGGGGATATTTATAAAACATAATTTCTAGATAAAAATCAAAAAGATGTTGCTCATGAGCCATGCCATTCTTTTTCCTGTTATGTAAAGGAAATTCAGATGCATCAATTTGGTGTGGATGCATTTTTGGCTTCCCTTTTCTTCTGCTGTACCTGTACTCTCTCTCTTCTCTCTGACCAGAAATGAAGCTTGTTTTGAAGAGAATGTATTTACTCATTCTCCAAACGTATTTATTTATTCTCCAAATTAATACAGATGATTTTTCTGCATAAACTGAATCTCTGCACTGTTGAAGCCTTTGGACAAAAACAGAATTACAAATAATACATCAATAAAAGGTGACATTAGGCTTACCTGTGTTCAGGTTTGTCCTTTGACAGCCCAGGATGTGGTAGAAGAGATAGGGAGGTTTTACTTCTTTTTAACTAAACTGACTGTGAATTGGGAACCAGTTTTTCCCTTTTTCATACATCTCTAAGCAAACTCTGGATCTAAGGACTCAATGCTCAACTGCTTTTGCTTCATCTTCTGTTACCTGGTTCTCCTTGTTAAAAGCAAAGAGGAGTGGTGGAGAGTGGGTAGAACAGGTCTGGGTACAAAACAGCCGCTTGTGACCGCTTGGGGGCTGGCAAAATAAGAAATTAGGAAAGCAAATATCCTGTCACTGAACAACATTGCAGTACTGGTAGCTAAGGGCTGTCAGAGAATTTGCTGAGAACCCTTCCAGAACCAAGGTGGGGGTGCTCATCCCATATCTTCTGGTGAGAGTACTAAGGGCTGGATTCTTGAGAGCAGAGGGGACAGTTGGATTGGTGGCATGGAAAGAAACTGGCAGTGTTTGCTTTTATGCCTGGAGGAATTAGCAGTATTTAAAAATATCTTCCATAATTTAAACCCACTGAATCCTGCTTAAAATGTGTTGTGAACTTCCTAAATAATGGCAAGGACTTTTTTCAATTTCCTATATGGTAAGATTCTGACAGGACAATGAATAAAGAAGGAAAAAAAGATTGAGAGTCTACACAAGCTAAGCTTCTTCCTTTCTACTTCTGGTGTTCCAGTCAAAGCTAAATAGTTTCCCTTTCTCTCCTTCCCATTGCTGTATTGCTTGATATAAGCCTGCTCCAGTTAACATCAAAAAGCCTTATTAAAACTAGTGAATTTATTTTGTGATTGGCTGTTGAGCCACTGTTATTTAAGACTGAAATTGCACCTCATTGTGAGAGAGTAAATACTAGAAAGCATAGCTTTATTGCACATAAAAAGCCTAAAAGAATTAGTGTTTACTGGAGGGAGGGACAGTGTCAATGGGGGACCTTTTTTAGATGCAAACTTCAGTGTTTCCAGAGTCATCCGTGTTCGGGCAAATCATTGAAGGACAAGAACAGTGAAGTAGACAGATACACTAGAGCTGGTTTTTAGTATGATATTAGTTTTGCTTCCCTTGAGCCAGTCATTTGCAATGACAGAGATGGATTCCTGAAAACAGCATCACAAACAGTGGTGCAGTGGAAGTGGTATCAGTTTTAAGAACTTTGTTTCAGATTTCATTAGGTAGACAGGAATACAATTCTCAAATATTTAGTTTTGTCTGTATCTCTTTAATTGGTAGAAATCTACTAAAAAAAAATTCCAACTGAATTGACTGATACCAAATTTTGCTCGAGACAGTATTATATAATAAATACTATTCAACACAGGCAAAGAACTATGAGGACCCCCAGCCTTTAAATGGTTTATTAAGTTTTGCTTTAGGTATTGCCAAACTGCTACTTGAATAACTGGCAGTTGTAAAAGTTACTATCCATAATAGTACAAAAGTGATCAATAACACAGATAATACAGCATCCTCTGATATTATGTGATAAAGGAAAATACTGTATGACAATGTTCAAGATCATTTGATTATGGAATTTAATAGAGCTCTCACCTCTACAGTGCTAATTTATAGTCATCATCTGTGGTGAAATAGAAAGGCATCACGGACATTTAAGTACAGCATATGGTTCTGTATGATAAAATTCATGTTGCGCTGTACCCTTTAGGTTCTACCATATGGTTATAATTTAATTTGTAGCCATTTGTTATGCCAGATAAGTTAAAAAAAAAAGTTACATAGTGGTTTACTATTGAAAGTGGAAGAAAACCACTGTACTTTCTACTCTGTCATTGATCAACTGATTTTTAGCAAGGTTAATCAATTGCTTTTCACTCAGTCTACAGGACACCGTAAACTGATTTTTGGATTTACCTTCCATCTGGTAAAAGGTTCTGTTAGCAGTGACATTGGGGCAAATAGGCATATAGTTTAACTGGTAAGAGTGAATCTGATGGAAATTTTTGATTTGATGGTTGTTGTGACAGGATGAAATGATAACGTAAACTTTCGGAGTTTCAATTTTGTAGTAAAAATACTGAATATTTGGTAGATAAACTGTATGGAGGTTGAGTGTGTGCATAAATATGTATATGTGTCAACTGTCTGAATTGAAGCATCAGACCCGTCTCTCCAAGTCTTTGATTGTAGTTCACTTAATAATGAAAATAAACAGGGAAATAATATTTTTTCTAACTTTCAAGCAAAATGTTTTTATTATTCTACTGATGGATCAAAACTGTGAATATCTTGAAATGGAAGCTGAACTCTTAAATGAATTTTAGCTTTGCTATAACATGGAATATGTTTCATAACCTGGAAACTAACTTATGAAATGATAAAATAGAGTAGAGCAAATATCTCTATAATTGCAAGTGGATTCTGAAGGAGAGCTTATGTCACTGGCTGCATTCTGTCACTTGAGGTGTCTTGTATTCAGGGTATTTTATCTTTTGTGTAAATGTGTATAGAGATCCTTTAAGACCAACAAGTTTGTGTTTATGTGAAACTAAACAAGAAGACAGGGAAAAGTCTAATTCTGGGGTAAACTTACTCTATTTGTTTTACTAGTGGCTGTTATTCAGTTGCACAACTAGATGCAGCTGGACAAGTGTGCTGATTTGACTGAAAATGAGTTAATTTTCTTCATGCAGTTAGAAACCTTTCTTTTTCATAGCTAGCATGCTCATTATTTGGACTTAGTTTGAGAACAAGAGATAACACCCCAGCACAGAGCTAATGTTTTAATTGCTCTGGTCTGAGAGCCAAGGACCTTCTGAGTGCTCTGCCAAGAGGTGTGAGGCATCGAGATAGGTGGGCAGAGCTTGACTGACATCCGGATTGATCAATAAGAATATTCCATCCCATTAGCTTCATGCTATTTATTTAAGGAAAGTTGCTCTTCTGGGTTGCTCCACTTTTCTCTTTGGCTCTACCAATCTCTCTGGTCTTTCTCTCTCTCTCTGGGGATAGCTGGGAAGTTTCAGTTGGGATGTTTAGCCTGACCTTTTGTTTTGTGGAGGCCTCTGGGCTTTTTTGCCTTCTTCCTCTCTTCTCTCTTAGTATCAGCTGCTGGGACCGGGCTGTTTCCTAGGACTGGCTGCTCAGCATATTCGTGAGGAATTGCCTTGCGTATCTATTATTTCTATTTTATATATATATATATTTACTAGTAGTGTATTAGTATTACGTTATTTTATTAAACTGTGTTTATCTCAATCCAAGTTTCTCCCTTCCCTTTTGATTCTCTCCGCTGTTGGGGGCACGGGGAGAGGGGGTGAGTGAGCGGCTATTGTGATTGTATTGCAAGCTCGGCTTAAACCACAACAAGAAGTCTACTTTCACAGCTGCTTCACCATGTTACCCGAAGTTCTCCTCACAGGACAGGATCTATTTACTATGGCTTTTTTTGTTTGTTGGTTTGGTTTGTTTAGCATTTAATTACACTTTAAATGTCACTTTTCACTTAAAACAACGGTGTTAATTGGCCAACGCAGTTAATTTAAGTGCATGGCCATCACAAATTTGCAGAGTTGAATGCAGTGCTTTGAACAGATGGGCAGAGCTCTGAGCTTCAGAGGTTGTGCTGACTTGGGCAACGATGCCCTGAATGCCTGGGGCCAAATTACATCTTTATACCTTGTGTATGGATTTATAATATTTTGCTCTGCTTAATGTAATTGAAAGGCTTTGCACAGAGCACATCCCAGTGTATTATTTTCAGAATTATTATGTGGATCCCTGGTGGTAATTCAGCAGTAAGTGTAATGAAAAAGCCTTTCTTCAAATAAATTCGTAACACTGGAAGTTCTTGTGTTTGATAGCAAAGTGAGGCTGGTCAACAAAAACAACATGCTTGTTCCCAATCATTCTTCATGTGCAGCGTACGACTCTATGGAAGTGTTCTCTATTAAATACTATAGGTATTTGATCAGGCGAAGGAACCTGAGCTTGCTACAAGTAGAAATGGTGAAAACTATACTTGGAACCTTTAAAGATAATATCAAGGTGTTGTGAATTATTTCCTGTGTTTGTAGATTAATATGCCTAAACATTCAAAGCGGTCTTAAAATTAGGAGGTTGAGTGTGTGTTTGGGAGGGAATAACTTTCAAATTCAGTGGTTCCCCATGTCTTTCAATAGGTGTGGTGTTTAGCCAGATTTGCTTCCCTGCTCACTTGAACAATAAAATACTCCCTATAGTATACTGGGATGCTCCAGACCTGACTTATCTCCTCTTGCTCCTAAGTAGTTACAGGGACATTTTTGTCCTCAATATTTCAACAAAGAAAAAATATGGAGGCAAAGATCTTTAAAATGAATTATTTGAGCTTTTTTTACAGTCTATTAATATTGCGGAGTTAATTTTATCTATATTTCGTATGCTCCAACTGTACAATGTTGTATGATAGTGAAGTTTTTCACATGAGTCTATTTGCAATGACAGCGTAAGAGCTCTCCTGGGACCAAATGAGGGTCTTGGTATGGGGGGATGTGTGTGGTTGTGTGATTGGTCTTGTGGTGGGTGGTGGTTTTTGGTGTGGGTTTGGTTTGGTTCAGGTTTTTTTTTATGGTTGGTTGGTTGTTTTTTCAATGTGGAATTTCAGAGACATTTTCAGGGACCTCCTTGGTGCCGTGACTGATGTGAAAATGTCTGCTTTTAGTTCTAAGACTTAAGCAAGAGCTTTTAAATGTTTATATGTACTTTGTTAATGACATCTATTGAACTTTCACCAAGCAGTTGTGCCTCAGTTGAGCATCAGATGTAGCAAACCACAGAAATTAAGGAGAAGGATCTTTTTAATTACTTTAATTGCTTTTGAATAAAGGGAAAATAGCAAAGGCTCTATTTCGTTCATTAATCCTTAAGAATTCAATTGATCAGAGTGAAAAACATTTTTAATCCTTGGCTCTTGTCCTTTATTCTGCAATAGCTGCAGTCATTTGGAGTAACTTCTCTGCTAAAGCACTCCTGGCATTTGACAAATTGCATCCAACTGCCTCCTCCAGGGAAACCCAGCCCAGAGTGGTGCCTAAGTTGATTCTTTCTGTCAGACACTCAGGTTGCCAGAATTCCAAGACTCCCAGGCACACAATGCAGCAGCGGTGAGCAAAGCTGAACAGGCTGCCCAGCGAAGTAATGGAGTCACCATCCCTGGAGGTGTTTAAAAGGCATTTAGGCAAGGTTCTTAGGGACATGGTTTAGTGCTAGAGTCAGGTTATGGCTGGAATCGATCCTGAAGGTCTCTTCCAAGGGAAATGATTCTATGATTCTAAATGACAGGTATGTAGCGGAGTCCAAGTGAAGACGTTAAAAGTTTGTTGTTTGTTTTGTGTGATGGCACAACACTGTTTTTTCACCCATATTGGGTGAAACATTTGTAACAATTTGAATAACTGTTGCAACACTGCAAATGCCCTCAGATGATTATCCGTCCTGTGCTCGTGTATCTCACTCCTGGAATAATCCCCCTTGTTTTGAACACGAAGGACCTAAAAAGGAATAGTATTGGGAAGGGAAATGAGATGGCTAAGAAATACAGAGGTAGGACAGAAGCAGTCAATTTTTTAAGTGTACAGTTACCCAAAGTCACTGCTGACTTTAAAGTCTGTGTTTTGGAAACATACCATAGAAAACATGAAAAATACTCGCCTTGTTCAAGCTATTAATTCACTGTAAAGTTGACGTAGCGTATGAGTTGAGGTTGCAGCCTTAATCAGTACATGGAATTTAGTCAGAATGTGCTATTAGTGTGAAAATTTGATTGCCTAATCTCATTAGTCTCTGTTTAGTCTCATTTGCGTGCACACTGAATGGTTTAGAAGCCTGTCATTTTCCTAAGTATGTTTTTAAGGCAAGTTGTTTCAGTTCAGCCATTGCTCTTCCTGCAACTTACTCTCAGACATAATTACACCAGGGCATCCCAGCTTTTCAGAATAGTTAAAATGACTATAAATGCCATGAGCTTTGGTAGATAGTCAGTGTAGAAAAGGTTACCTATGATTAGAGGTGTGAGGAAAAAAAATGAGAGGGGAGACAAGATAATTTAGAAAAGTAGCACAGATACGGTTTGATCTGAGAACAGACTGCCAAATCGAACAAGTCAGAATGAGGAAAATCCTAGGATATGAAGGAGAACAGATTTATATCTGGATCTTGGGCAGTTGTCAGTCATTGCCAGAAGATAGATCTTGGCAGCTATGTAAAAAAGTGGGTGTTCTTTCAAGAAAGGTGGTTTTTGGTCTTGTAGGTGTGTGTGATTTGGGGGGTGTGTGTGTGTTGTTTTCTCCATTTGGGGAAGAATCTTGTTCCTACTTCTTGTAGGTAGTGGCCTGTGTGCAGGTGACTGGATGGAACAACAAGAACAAGCTGTGTGACCCTGTCAGGAGGCAGAGATGCAGACAGAGCTTGACAGAATGATATGCCTCAGGGTTTCTAAGCAAAGAAACTCCAGAAGGCCCTGGGAGCAAGTAACAGAGAAAGGACAGGTGCAATGGTATTCTCACCAAAAAATTTCTCACTGAATATACTTAGCCCTGAAAAAATGGTTAGAGAGTAGAATGCTTTCATAATTACATTCTCTACAATGCATGCGGAAGAGAAAAAGCCTGACTGGCACATAATATACTACTTGACTAAGTGTTTGATCAGGTTACTAAACTTGAAATCTGCTATATCAGACAAAATGTGACAACCAGTTACTCTGATTCTCACTGGACTTCACTGAAAGACATAATCTGTGTTTCATATCCAATTGGACTACAATGAAAAAAGGTACTTTTCCCACAGTTTCTGTCCGAAAGCATAAAGATGATTGTATAATCAGAGTGGTTGTGGTCAGAAGGCACCTTTGAACATTGTTCAGTCCAACCACCCTGCTTTTGGAACAGGTCAGCTGCAATAGGTTGCTCAACACTGTTTCCAGTGGGTTTTTCATATCTCCAAGGTTGGGGACTTGCTATCAAATCACGTGCTGATGCATCGGCTTGTTCTTTCTCAGGTACAATGCTCTGTATTTCCATACCCGAAAACTCATGGTGCTCCTGTCTGCCCACTTCTGTAGCCTGTAAGGGTGGCTTTGAAAGGCAGCACAACCATCCAACCTATCAACCACTCTTCCTGGTTTGGTATCTCCAAACTGTTTAAGGTGGACTTGATCCCATCATTGAGGTCCTTAGTGAAAGTGTACAATATTGGCCCCAGTGTTGACTCCTTGGGTACACCACTAACTGGACATTGTGCTACTGATAGCAACCCTTTGAACCCAGCAGTTCAGCTTGTTTTCAGTCCACCTTACCTAGTTTGAACTTATCAATTGTTATGTGATCTTTACATCTTTTATCTTTGCTACTTAAGCAATAGAGACAGTTGTATAAATTCACTGCCAGCTTCAAATTGTAGAGATTGAAATTCATCCTCTGCGTTTAGCAAGCAGGGGTAGGTGCCAGTGTACAACAGTGTTTCTTCAACCCCTCTGGAAAGGAATTTTAATTAATGCTTTAGGTGACATTTGAGGAGTGTGAACTATGGCAACTTCTTGAACATTTTCAAGTAGTTTAAACATATCCATACTGACTGGTGTTTTAAAGAGTCACACTTCAGATGTACTACAATATAACAGTCTGGGAAGTAAAAGTTTGGGGATTGATAGCAGTGAAATAATTTTAATAGGCATGAGTATTTATTTATCAGCAAAGCTAGGGACTGAGCAGTTATGCTAATGTCTAGTGAAAAACCTCCATCCTTAACACATCAGATAATGTTCAGAAGTTGACTGTCCTGAAGTCTTTCCTTGAATGCAGAAGGGACGTATCTAATAGATTCTTTTGTTTGTTTATGTAGAGGATACAGCCTTTGAAATTCAAATTAACATCACATGCTATGTATTAAAGTTCTTATTTGTTGAAAAGTGTGAACAAAATTATTTTATTGCATATTGAATGATTTAAAGATACAACTGAAAAGCAAAACACTTGTAATGGGAAGTTGGGAGGCTAGGAAATAGAGGCACACATTTTGTCATCTTGAATTCTTCCATTTTTGGTGGTGTAGCTTTTAATCACTTTTTAAGTGTTGGTCAGTAGCTCTGTGACAATTCTACTCACTCAAATGCACCACTGTCTTCCCATGTAATATAGCAGCAGAATTTTCTAGGGAAACAAAATAGTTGGAGAAAGCTGGAGTTTCCTGCTGGAGAACTTGAGTTGGGCAGGTGAAAGCTATTGAAAAGAATGGGTTATTAATGTCTGAGTGTGGAACTGAAAATGGCTTGAGGAAGGCTTGATGATGAGGTAACTATTTTTGTGAAAGAGCAAAGGTAGGAAAGATCCTAAAAGAAGGAAGACGCTGCACTGGAAGGAAGGGGATATAAACCAAGGGAGTGAAATAGCTACTTCAGTTGTAGTTGTATTCCAGATCTTTGCCATGCTACCAGTAGTAAGCTCCTTGTTCACTTGCTGAGGTGGTTTGCAAGTCAGTCGCACTGTGGCTGAGGGGTGCAGTTGATCAGATGTATCTGTAGTTCCCCTCGGAAGGAGTGCTGCTCCTAAGTGAATGCTGTCACCTCTAGCAGCAAAGAGCAAAAGTGGTGAACAGAAGGCTGGAGATGTATTTTTAAGACATCAAATGCTCAGTCTGATACAGACTTGCATTAACTTGGTGTCTATCCTGTTACTTTCGACTGTTGCTTTTGGATTTTGTTTAGCTTCCCCTTTGATCCAGCTGAGGGACACACATAGTTGGTCTCTGCTAGTAAGCATTTTTCCATGTCTCCATTAGGCTACATGTCAAGTGATTTCAAAAGTATGGTGCTGTTTCTCCATTTCCTTGCATAAAAGTTAAGATTATTCTTATAGGAAAACTCTGTTCCTGAGGGACTCTGGAGTCAAGAGCCTTTAGCAATCTTCTTCTCTTTAGGAAGCATTGATAATGAAAGCACATAAAACTAACTAGATCTTATTTCCTGTGGGTCCCATAGTATCTTTGTAACCCTTAATTGTATGATAGGCATAAAGACTGCTTCACTCCAAGTCAGGAATCACATCTCTGGAGGCGTACAGTCCTCTCCAGGGACTTCCCATGCATGGGAAATCTATCCATGATCTCTAGGTGACGAAGACGACTCTTTCCTTAAAGTCTGCCATAGCAAAGTTTTATTATTTGAGGGTATGCATTGTTTAAGAACATGGGGAAAACGTAAGAGTTTCCAGAAGAAACAGTTAATCAGCAGTCTACATCTTTAAAAAAGGAAAGTAAATATCAAGTTAATTTTTTGTAATCTTTCAAATGACAACAATGAAACAGATCCTCTTTTTCATATGCATGAATACATTCTTACACTGACTTGAATTCCAATCATATTCCCATTTTGGCAGAGAAAGGCATGGCATAGGTAGCAGCTGGAATATTGGAGAGAACAGATACGGCACATTCAATGTTCCTCTAACTAGAGGTTGTTAAATCAATTCTTAAATATCTGCTTTTCCATTTGAAAATGTTATCAGTACAGTGTTTACTTAAATTTGGTATCTAGTTGTGCTGTAATTAATAATTTATATGAAAACTTTGGAAATTAAGGTTCAAATCTGACTAAAGAAAACACTTCTGTTTCTATAACCATCATCTACTGTTGATCTTAACTTCTATAGAGGAGATCAGAAGCTTAATTTGTTGCAGTTGTTTACTTATACAGATATTTGTCTCCTTTTGTATGTAACATTTGGGCAGAGAAACACTCGGATTAAAGACACTGAATCTGAAATGAATCCATGAAGTTCTGCTTTGCTGAACATAGTGGTTTGCTTATCATTCAGAAAGTGTCAGGTCAAGGCAGAGATGGATTTCTTAAATGTCTGGGTTATTTGTGCAATAATCAGAATGGCATTTAGTCAAGTACTGCCATCACAGTTCTGAGAAATTCTCTACTGTAATAATAAGCCATTTATTTGGTGGTGTCTTAATACATGAGTTAAAAACCCATTTAAATATTTAATAAAAACCTATGATAAATTTGTACTAGTAATAAACTGAAAGAAATCTACCATTAATATACCTAGGACAAGACACTTCAGTGCTTCCTTTCCACAGTACGATCATAGTTACCTGCAAACCAGGTAGACAATGTACAGTAACTCCCCCTTTTTGGCACAAAAACTCTAGGTTTATTGACATATTCTGGGTCAGTATCAAAGAATGAATTTTACCAAAGCAATTACTGCCAAATTCAAGGCGCATATTCAGGGATCCCTATGCTCCTTTTTGGATACTGCATTTAGTAGGCACATGATCAAAATTGATTTGCTTTTTTTCGTCTTCAAGTTGGGAGAACTTTCAATTCCTCCAACTTTCTGGAGACTAAAATATATGTTCTGATTAAAGTTACATTGTGAAAGTTGCAAAATGCATAAAAAGCTGGATATTTTGGCCATTGAATATGAAACTAAAAATTTGGGGCATCTGCCTTCCTCTTTATTTACTTTTTTAAAGCTTTTGCAGGATATTAGAGTCTCAGTATGGAAGGCTGCAGCTGACATGAACACAGGCAAAGAGCTGCAGTTTCTTAACTACATCGTCAGAGCAGTGTTGTAACAGAACACCTCTGTGTATCTATATGAGTAATAATATATATACATATTTGATAAATGAATCCGATTACTATAAAGAGTGTTTAGCAGACTAACAAATAATGAGTTTTAAACTTTAACCCAAAACTTGTACTGGATGCATTCATTCATTAATTGCTATTCTGTCTGAGCTGTGAGTATACAACACCATGGAGGTGAGGTCACACAGGCAGCACTGCGGGCTTTGGTCCTCAGTGGTCCTGAGTTTCCAAGGTCAAGGCAGTGAGACTTGGGAGCACCTTTACAAGAGAAGTCAGGGATGAAACAGGCTTGTTTTCAATTTTTTGCATAAAGATTTTTGTGCTTTTTGTCCCTCTCCCAAGATGGGGAGTTCAGTGTCTCCTGCTGATGCTTATCATGAAAATAAACATGATGCAGAGCAAGAGAACAAACTTTTTTTTTGAGTGCTTGATGCAGTCTGAAATACTTCTGGAAGATGTTTCCTAAACTGAAACAGAGTTTTAGTTAAGTGAACACTCGTTAGTGTTCATAACTATATTGCCACAAAATACAGTATGATCCTGCCATGCAGGCCAGGGGTTTTTCAATGTGTGCTGTGCATCAGTGGCAACTGGGCTCAGTTTAATATAAGTAGTATCTGGCGTTGAATGTGTTGTCGATTCCTGAATAGGCATCTCCCTATTTCATGTTACTTGATTCCAGTATTTGCAGATACTAGTACTGAATCTTTAAAAAAATCCCCAAACTTTCAATTGAGAGAAATTATTTTAAACCTTCAAGTAAGGTTTGAAAACTTGTCTACTGATTCATCTTCATGATGTAATATTCCTTGAGTAGGTTATTTAAAAGGAATTATTTAGCTGGTGCTCCAACCTCCCTCTTTTGACTGTATTTAGAATATTCAGCATTTAAATTTTTATTCACTAGTTCTAATTGAAGCAGGAATTGTGTACATCACTCATTGATGACAAACGGATTTTAAGAGTTGGCACTGGATGGCACTAGCTGTGAAACAGAATGTTATCATTGTGTATTAACATTTTTAACTTGAGTCACAGATGCAATTCAATGCTTATTCTAGTTCATAAACGTTGGTACCTTGAAAGTGCCTCCTGGGCTTTCAGTAAAGGAAAAGTTATACTTCTGAAATTCCTAATCAATTAAAACATCATAGGTTTCATGGCTTTTATGTGCAGATATGAACAAATTTTACTTTGATAACAAAAATGACAATACTAATCAACAAATAACCTATAACTACAGGAAATGATCAGCCCCTTTCACACAACTGGATAAAAGTCAGAATTGGGCAGTTCCCACCTCACTTGAAAGATGAGCAAATCTTGTACATCATTCTGTCAGCTCCTTGAAAAAGGCGTTTTGTAGCTTGCAGGGAAGACAGACTTGAGGATCTCCTAAGGAGCTGGTAGAAAATTCATGTCTGTTGTTTGCAGCAACTCTAATCTGCATGCATTTGTAGCCCGTTGTTCTGATTAATGTTGGTGAGTGATGCCCTGCGGTGATTCCCTGGTGTGTTCCTCTGCTGAGACTAAAGCTTAAAGAGAATCTTCCAGCAGTTTTGTGGTCCCCTGCCAGCTCATTATTTAAGGACTGAGGTTTCTGGAGCTCACTGTAAGCAGGAGGAGTTTCTTATCACCACCAAAACTAACCAAACAGCGATCTGCCTACTGGTCTGTATCTTTGACAGTTCAGTTTCTAAATTGCAGGCATTTGTTCAGATTTTGTTGAAGATGATCTTCAAGAGAGCTAGGTAATCATGCCTAGTTAACTTAATCAAATTGGTGATGGCAGACGAAGACTTTGCAGTACAGTTCTTCCAGTTTGAGAACAGATCAAAGCTTCTCCACAAATAAGGAGTAATAAAAAGACTCAGTGTGCTGAAGTGCCTCGTATCAACAGCAGCTGATAAATTATTAAAGAGTTTATGTTCTGTAATGTCTCTGGAGTGCAGTGGTGGAGATGTTTTTTACCATGACTCACGACTTGGAAGGCCTCTTAGTAAAGCATACAAAGAACATGTTGGATAATGTATGATTCTCGTCTCCTGTAAAAAGAAGCCTAATAGGAGTAATGATTGATTTGCTTTAGTGACAGTATCATCTCCTCTCTGACCTCACTGTATTTTGCATTGAACGCAATGATGTTCTGGGAGAGCTGGAGCTGACGGCTTCATGTGAAGTTTGGAATAAACCTCTGCCAGTGCCATGCGACCACTTGTTATAGTGAAATCTGTGCCTGTGGAAAGGCTGGAGAAGAGGTGAAAGGAAGGAAGTGTTCTTGGATATGTAAAATGCGTATTTGTTTTAAGAGCCACAAAGTTGTTAGTGAATCATTGCTAAACCAGAGCACTTTTCCCTATGTAATGCATGGTTTCCCTGATATGCCATGTTTTCTGTGGCAAAATAATGACAGTCCTAAATAGATAAAATAATACAATTACATTTACTACACAATAAAACAATATAAAATGCATACTTTGCCCCTTGAGTGAAAAACAAGTGTGCCCAAGGGTTTTATTCAAAAGGGCTGCTAAATAGATGAGGAAAATATGAGGAGCTGTAAAATAGAGGTGACGGCAACAGCTAAGAGAAAAAGCCTTCAAAATTTCAAACTGAATTTAATAAATAGCACAAGTTATGTGCACTAAACAGCTGGAGGAAAATTAGAAGGATGTGTATATATGTGGCTTTCAACTTTGTTCATGGTTAAACATTTCTAGTGTTCTCTATTTCATAAGAGCAGTAGTTGACTGGCAGGCTGCAGAGGTTGCCTTTGGGATCATAGAATCGCAGAGTCATTTTGGTTGGAAGAGACCCTCAGGATCACTGAGTCCAACCATAACCTAACCTGATCAGGGTGGGCAACAACCAGCAGCATCACACAAATACTGATCCTGCAAGAAACACCTGTTTTTTCACCATTGCCTGTTTAGATCCGTCACAAACAATTCTGCTTTGTGTCCACATCGATGCAGAAGGTGAAGAATCTGTTTCGGATCCTCTGGACTGACTCTAAATGAACAATTAGATTTATTTTTCATACCTATCAATGTAAATGTAAAACTTCTTAATATTTATAAGCCACTTCTGAAGGCTCTGTAATGGAAGATGTTCCGGAAACTTTATTATTGTTTTTTCAATTCATTAAACTCTTTGCAGGCAGTGGTACGGTTTAACTGAAGGATTAATGTATCCCTCTCATGCAGATACAGCACCTAATATTTAGTTGACTGCTTTTTTTAGAAATTCTGAGCTGAAAAGGAGGGAGAGGGAGAAGAAGAATCCCTGCTTAATCCTTTGCAGTCAATAAATACATGTTCAGTTTTCAGCTCTAACTTCTTTCCCCTGCCCTGTTACTTCATTCATTGTTTCAATGTCTCATATTTCCTTCTATTTTCTCCTCAATGCAAGCTGACATGTTGAAATAATAACCAGGTAAGTAGATGACATAAAAGAAATATTCTTGTTACAAGATCTTGGCCAACTCCCAACAACTGTTAACATCATGGAAACATCGCCAATAAAAGGAACTGGTTCAGTTCACCTCTAGAAAAGAAGCTATAAAATGCCAGGAGCTTTTCTCAGCACAGAAAGTAAAGTATAAGCAATGGGAAGGCAGAAATTGTTTGTCTGGAGTATTTAGAATGATGGAAGCAATCCAGCCAAAAGAGCTATCAGGTGTGATCCTCTTCTAACTTAACTATTCACCTTTTCCTCACATTTGCAACATGTCATTTTGATTTTTGTCCAGTAAAGACAGTGTATGGTTTGGTCTTTTGGGGGATCCATGTACGGACTAAAACTAATTACCCTGCTGCCTGCCTGCCTTGTGTCCTCTCTCCAGGCTTCAGCTGGGGAATAGTTTATATGGCATTTTCTGCCAGATTCTGTGTCTGCAATGTTATCACCTACTGATGGTTTGTTAATCCTACTTGATCACAAGTATTTGACCCTGTAAGAGATCCTATCAAATCTGGCAAAAGTGAATTTGGTCTAGGGCACAAATAACCTGAGTTTCACTTGGATAACAGTCAGTGTGAAAATACTTGTTCCCTTGTCCACTAACTTCCTCCTTAAATATGATGTTCAAACCCCTTTATACACAGATCAAAGGTATGTACAAAGCACATTACACCCAAATGTCATTGTGCTTCAACTCCTGTACAAATGTAAATATGTATTTTAATATGTACTACATCTGCAAATACATATTTGTAAAGGTGGGGAGAGGGGCAAGGGATGAAAAGTTTGTAGTAAAAGTTACTGTACTCCTGGTATTTGTCCTTGGATTGAGGAGGAAGTTGGGGAAAAATATTCTTAAATAGAGCTTGGAGGTGAAGTGGTTTGCAGTTCACATGAGAAGAAACTCAGACATTGCCAAGGTTTTTGCTTTTCCCTGTACCTGTTCCTAACTTAGTTAAACTGAATTCAGGATTGGGGGAAATGAACAAACAAAAAAAGAACAGAACAAAACAAACCCCCACCACAAACAAAACCCACCAAACAAAAACCAACAACAAAAAACCCCAACAAAACAAAAACCCGCCACCCAAAAAAACACAACCCCCTTTAAAAAAGCATAGTTTCCCAGCTGTGAACTAGAGTATAAAAGTTCCATGTAGGAATAGTGGAATTTCATTTGCTGTCTTGCAAGAAAATCAGAAGTTATAATCATGTCTTTTGCTGTTAGTGTCAAGAATGCTTCACCTTCACCTTTAAAGGATGTGCTGGTGTATGTGGGGGTGGGGAAATCCCCTGGAAATTTCAGAAGAAAACTTCTCTGATGGCTTAAAATTCCCAAGTTTAGAGAATTTTAAGACTCATTTAGTTGCTTGTAGATTTTAAAAAAAAGAAAAAACTCCACAAACAAAACACCCCCCCCCCCCCCCCCCAACCTCCCCCCCCAACCCAAAAACACAACGGAAAAACAAACAAACAAACGAAACACAAACTTAAGGGTTTTATTTAAATTCTGCTCGAGTGAAAAAAATTCTGAGTTCCATGTACTTTGGGTCTTGAGAGAGCTATTTAATTCACTTTTGTAAAGGAACTACACTTGTGACATTAGGAATAAGACAATTTTTCGCTATGTGTTAGAAGCATTCTTTGAAATATAAATATCTGTAATGAAAACTGTGGTGAAATGAAGAGTGAATAAGCAACTTACTGCATCTGTTTGAAATGAATTCTTGCCATTTGTGATTATGCAGATTAATAGATCTATTTGAGAGCATTATGAGAACATAATGAACCAAAGATCCCAGCAGTAATAAAACAGTAGTTCTGTTTAAATAATTTCATAGTTGATAGAGATAGCCTGTTAATTTGAAATATTTCATTTAGCTATGTTCATTTCCCTGCTGACTGAATACAAACTGTGAGCATTAATTAGTTACCAATGTTTTGAAAGGGGAGAGTAATATTTAGTTTATTACTAAATACATTTGAATTTAGAATTAAGTCTTGAAGCACAGTGCCGAATTATCAATCTAATGTGAAACTAGTACTTCAAAAATCGTGCTAGTAAATAAGTTTGAGGAGCTTTGTTAACTGCCACAGGTTTCACCTGAGTGCCAGGTTTTCCTAAATGTATCTTATTACAGGACTGTGGACTAAATCTAGGACTTCGCTGATTTTTTTCTGAGCCTGTCCTGAAGTGTCTGTGAAATATCCTCTTATTGCACTGTTTTGGAAAACTGGAGAATACACAGTGGTAGGGCAGCATTGGAGGTCAAGTGAAGTCCAATTTAAATATTAATTACTGCATTTAAAAAAAATCCTTTTGCTTTAGTAGCCAATTTCATGTTGTTTTATTGGATCATACACAAAGTTAAAGCAGTTTTCATATTTTTTACTCATAAATAGAATATTTTTTTCATGTGCCTAAGTACCCTGCCCACAAGCATATAGACTAATAGTCAACTACTGCTGTATTTCTCTAGTGCTAGAACATTCAGTATTCTATAGCCTAGAGGAGAATGTCATAAGAAACTGGGAAAGCATAGAATTAACTGAAAAATAACATGATGACTCATTAAAAAGATTAGAGTTGTTTATATTCAAAATTATGGAGCTTAAAAATAAAATATAAAGGGTTGAGATAAAAACGAAACAGTGTAAAAAGGCCAAATCAAGATGCAATAACTGTTTTTTATTGACTCTGAAAAGTAAAGTTTTGGAACTTAGAAAATTGGAAGCAATTAACAAAGCTGTATTTTCAGCATCCTAAGCAATAGTATACAAATACTGAAAAGGGTTTTCAAAAAACTTTGCAGTGTGTTTTAATCCTCCTTAAAGCATTGAAGAAAACTGTAGTCTCAGGACAGATCTTTGTCTCCTGTGTCACGGTCAGATGAAGCTTTTGTACTTACATAATACGTTATCGTTTGAGTTGTCCTTTAAAATAGCCTTGGAACAAGCTTAGTATGTCAAGAATGTACTTGCTCTTACAGTGGCAGCTTTTCTTTTACAGCTCAGAGGAAAATGTGGTTGAATTAAGGATATACTGGTTCTTTGCTTACTTGTTAGTGCTGGAAGACGTGAGTACGAAAGTGTGTTTTGATGAAATTAAAAACAATGTGGATATTAATATATTGAATACATATGATGTTAATTCATTTTCTCAATTTCTCTCTTAAAGAATGTCAAATGACTGCTCATGTGATAGAACTTTATTTTCGAGATTATAATAATATCTCATGTCTACAACCCTTACCAAAGCAAAATTTAACAGATTTGCTCTCGTTCCACACAAAAGCAATGGGAAAAACATTTTCAGGGTCTCTGTTGGATCTGGTCAGTACAATGTTCTGTTTTGATTGCACATAATTGTCGCTGGGACAGGTGCTCTCAGATCCTGTGCATGACACTGGTATCAGCTCCGATTCCTCAGACTAAGACTGGCAAAATTAGTTGAATGTCAGAAACTTATTCGGCATTTCTGATAAGAGACTTGTTGAAATTTAGTGAAAATCACCTGGACTTTTTAATTGCATCAGTGACTTCAGGTTTGGGTGTAACTAACTTATGCCTACTTGCAACAAGTACAGTATCTTTCCTGTCTGCAGCCATTTCCCTTTAATTACACTATTTCACATACTCTCTAGATATTATTTATCTTCCTTCTAATCTTTATTTGGTTTTAATCATAAATGATAAAAGGATATTTGAGTGAAAAAGAAAACTGATGTGAAAATCCTAAAGCACAATGAATGTATCCCTTCCTTGTGCTAAAAAGTAACTTTCGTAATATTAAGCTCCACTGTCTATTGGAACAGTATTTTATAATTTACTAGTTTGTGCATATTTTGTAAATACTTGTGCAGAATACATAGCATGTGGTCTTTCCTGTGGACCTTTTATAAATGTTTAGACTTCCCAATGGCTTTTCAAATAATTCTCCCTACTGCAGTATCTTATTAATTATATATAATTGATGGTGACAGATATTAAGGATCCAAAGTAAGAATGTGGAGGGGAAAATCTGAAAGCTGCACCTACAAAAAAGTTTTGTGCCTCCAGTAGTTAATATGATATCGGTATTATACCTGGACTTATGCTCCACTTGTCTGGCTTTAACAAGGAAATGTTCTCTCATGTTTTCCTTTTATCTCGGCTTAAACTCCTCTGTGATTTTCTGCACGAAACAATTTTCTTATGAACCCTCTTGAAAAGTCCAGTAAATCAGAGAGACCTATAACTTGATGTCTTTATTCTCTTGTTCTGTTAATGCCCCCTGTGAGCTATTACAGGATTCTAAATGCCTGTGGAACAACTTGATATTTACTGGTTAGCTATCATGATTTAGCTGTTGCTGGCACCCTTTAAACTTAAATTCTCTGATGTTTTTGATTGTCTAAGCATCTTGCCCCAGCTCCCCAGTGCCTGTTGCTTGCAGCCTGTTTCTTGCTATCCTGGTACAAAGATGCTTTTCATGCTGGGTGGCAGTGGCAGTGAAAGCCAGATGCTTCTACAAAGAAGAGACAATATTCTGCACGGTTTGGAATAGCTGAGATTTTTCTAATTTGTTGTGAATTGTTAATCAATTTTCTACAATGAAGAGAGACAAACTGAGCAAACGTCCTTTCCTTCTCACTAACCCTTGTGTCACAAGCCGTGTCAGTCAGGCATTAGCTACAAATACAACAGTGTGATACCTTTTCTCTCTTGTGATTAATCTATCTTTTCAGGCAGCATACGCCATAAATGTCATGTAACATGCTGTGACTCAGGTCAGATGGTTAAAGTGACACTAATAGCACCCAGGCTTCGAATCCAGATCTGATATTGCACAAATCGGGTGGGGAGGAGGTCCTCTGAACACAACCATGTCCCTTGGTGCTGCGTATTCCAAACCATTAAGCATTTTTGACAAATCTTTTTCCTCTCTGTAAGAGGAGATATCTGTGGAGAGTATTCATCCCAGAGTCCTGGGAGTTTCCTGCTGGGGATGTCTATTTCTGTTTTCAACTGTATTAGAAATTATATTGACTTCCAATTTGATGCAGGCTGCGTGATGCCTAAACTAACAAAACCGTGGGGGACCATGGGGGCAGTGGAAAGTAACGTTAATAAAATTGCTAATCATTTTTCCCCGCAAGCCCATTAAAAACATTGTAGGGGCACACTCTGTTTCTGTCAGATGTGTTGGCTTTCAGTTGTCCAGGAAAATGGTCTAGAGGATAGCCTAGGTAATAGAGGAAAAAAGCGGTAACTGAGGTGGTAGAAGAATGGGTTCAGAGATATAGGAATGAATTATGACTGTTCTGTTTCCAGGGATAAGGGAGGCCAAGGAGCAATATAGTGATGTTTGTGTCGTGTCCCGTTTGTGCATCACTTTGTCGATGTGTATTTCTGCATGCACGGTATCCCAGGGCTCTGCTGGGGTGAATCTGGAGGGTTTGTGTTCTTATCGGAAATAATCAACTGATAAGAAGACCAAAGAGCCACAAAGCTGCAAGAACGCATTGCCTATCAGGGAATGCTTTCTTCATGTGACATTTAGACTTCAACACATTTTAGGATACATTTCTAAATATATTTGGAATATATTTTAGTTTTTTTGTTTTAGTGACTTAAATACTGGAAAACTATTTTGATAGTAAATTGTTTGAAATAAATAAATATCTTGATTTTGTATAATCCAAATGAATTTGGTGCGGAAGGTATGTGGAAACAGAAGACTCTTCTGTTACATGGTCTCGTCGTTGTTTGCCTTCCTGAGGGGCAAAATGCCTCACAGACATATCACCAGGTAGCAGGATGGCTTTTCAAGAGAGCTGTGTGAAACTAATCTTTGTCTGCAAAGCTCCTGGATTCTGTAGCCTCAGTTACTACTTTTTCCACAGCAATTTAAGTTCTCTAATTGATATGGTTAGTATCTGACCATTCATATTCCTCTAGCCCAGGGGTGTCAAATTCATTTTCACCAGTGGCCACATCAGCCTTGCAGTTAGGAGTAGTTACATTTATACAGTCCTAAAATTACATTCAGCCCTTCGAAGGCAACTGAGAGGCTGATGTGGCCCCTGGTGAAAATGAGTTTGATGCCCCTACTCTAGCTATAGAAAATCAGTGTCAAAATACTGCTAATATTCTTTCTGATGTGGTACTGTAGTTCTAGCTCTAAACTGTATAAAAAGGCTGTATCTGGCTGGCATTGCTGCATGTCAGCTGTGGTCAATAAAAAGTGTGGGGTAGTGACTCCTGATGAAAATGTAAAGGAAATCTCTGTTGGAGTTAGGTGTTGGAAGCAAGAAGAGTCCTGTGTTTCAGACTCACTGACTTCTCTGTGATACTCAGTGGTCTGTCAGAAAATATGAGCATATACTGATTGGAAAAGGGACACACTGAACAGGTTGTTCAAGGTATGGAACTATTTCACATTTATGAAAATAAATGTGCTTTCAATGTTTGCGGTTTTGTGGAAACCAAATATAAACACGTTTTCTTCTAGCTAGGAGAAATGATGCTCTCAATTCTCACACAGTAGATAATCTTAGGTTGGAAAATAGTTCAGTCCCTTAATGTTCTAGGAATGCTAGAAATTTGTCAGGATTTTGTGACTTGTGTCATGCTCACTTTGAGTGTAACTTTGATATATTGTAAAATGACATGTTGATGGTATATTCAGGCCAACATCAATGTGACTGTGATTGCATACATGTGTCTGTGTATAGATTTTTCCATGTATTTATTTATACCTTTTCTAAAAAGGGAATGTCTCTCAGCGTTGTATTTTCTGTGAATCTATGCATAAATTCAGAAATGAGATTCTGTAGGGCTTAACTGAGTGTCTGGTGAGAAAAACTCTATGAAGTTTATGGTTTAGACTTAGTCTAAACTAAACATGATGCCAGTGATGGCCAGATGTCAGAACCATGCCCTCTACTTGCCAAAGGTTTGTCATAGGTCTGCACATCCATAATAGCATTCTTAGGTTGCAGAATGTTGTACTGCTCATGCCCTGCTCATTGCAGTCAGAGACAGGGTTCAGCGTTTGTTAGTGCAAATATTATTTAAAAGTTTATTAAAAAATTAGTATTATCATTTTCTGTCTGGATTAAAGTAAACCATTGCCTAATGGTACACTAATGTTCTTAATGAAAACTTGTACCTATTATTAACATATAAAGTGTCTATATTGTTTCTCAATCTTTTGTGGTTTTTGTGGGGGTTTTTTGTTGTCGTTTGACTTTCTGGCTTTCACCTTACAACATTATCAAGATAGACCAAGGCGTTTTCATCATTCCTGCCCCCCACCCCGGTTCTTGTCTCTGTATTCCTGATATATCCCATTACTAAAATATTAAATAATTCCTTAAAACCAGATCTGTTAATTCTGCACTTCCCAATAGCAACTGTTAGGAATTTCTGAATAGGTTTTTGAAGTGTTAATATTTCCAGTTATTCTGTTTTATGCTTTGTTTCACTTAGATTTGTTTGCTGTGGTGCCTAATTTTCAAGAGCATTCACACACAATGTTGTCCTGAATAAACACAAACTGGCATGAAGATTAATTTGCACAGTATATGTGCATGGCTAACTATGGACACTTTCTCCTTTTGTTAAAGGTTTTGATGCATATTTTTATGAATGGATATGTTGGAGTTCTTGCATTTAAACTGTTTTGTCTATGATTTAAATAGTTTTGAATGTGAATTTAAAGAGACTAAATAGAAGGGCTAAATTGGAATCAGTACACAATTTTGTTACTGAAAGTAGTCTGAATAACATCAGTGTGTTGTATATAAACTATACTGTCCTACGAAGTTGTAGAAAATAACAGATAAATAATTCCTTTTCATGAAGGAATTTCTAAAATCAGAATCGTAAATACTTCTTGCTGTGTTCTTTCCTGTAAAGGTCTTTACATGAGATTGCAGAAGTAGATATAAAGGCTGCAAGCCTCTGGAATGCAATTTTATTGAATGTGTACTAAAATAGTTCCTGAAGTAAATTTCTGTTGTCTTCCTGGGATCTAGGCTTTTTTAAAAAGAAAGAGAGGGGTGAGGAGAAAAGAATTTCTTATGATACCTCTCCAAGGATACCTTGTCATTTTTGTTTATCTTACTGTATTTCGGATATTTATTTGTCCATATTTAGCTAACTAATTTTTTACAAGAAAGAAAAAATAAGAGGAGACAGGAATAGCTAGAGCCAAGATCCAGGTGTTATATCTAGTAACTTGGATATATTCGGGAACATAAACACAGTTGCACTTGCTAGTAGGAGGTAAATAATTAAAAGTATAAGGTAAAGATTTTTAGTGACCCTTCTCCACTCTCTTCTCCCTGGCCACAGTTTAAGGATGTACCAAGGAACAAAAAGATTACATTTGAGTGGATACCGCGATTTAGCTGCTATTGTCTCTGAATTATGTCCTGAACTGGTTAAGATCATATTTGAGGCACTGTTAGAAGACGTTATTTCTCTTGTAATACCCAATATTTTATTTCTGTTATCAAAACCATTTGATATTGACAGGAATGTATAGGTATATTCCTTAAGCAAGCAGGAAAAACCAAAGTATTTCCTTTTTTCCAAGAACTGATGAGCAAAGAAAGCAAGTCTGAAGGGCCAAGGAGGGTGGTGTTTGTTTGGCACAGGTTTCATCAGAATGATACTGGAGGGTACTTGCCAGCCTTGTGAGGTATATCAGATTTGCTGCACTTAATTTGTCTTGTTAAAGTGAAAGACAAGAGTTGTCAGTTGAAAGGTTTCAGATGTGAATACCAATAACTTTGCAGTGATCTGATCCTAACATTAGCTCTGGGGAGAAATGCAATCTTTCAAATGCATTTCTGTATTTGATTTGGACAGATTGGACATTCGATCTAATAAAATAATAGAGAAAGAACATCAAGAAGTCTGCACTGCAAAAGCCCTTTTACTCTTTAAATGTCAGTTCAGGGTGAAGTTATCACTGCTCTGTGCAGTATTTATTCCAGGCTGCTTCTGTCCTTCGGTACAAAATCATGCTTAAGGAACTGGCTGGCAAATATTTTGAGCAATGTGTGGATATTAGTGGCTTATATCCATCTTCCAGATCAGATACTAGAAGGTGTGGAAGTTGCAAACTGATGAACACATAAGAGGTCTGTCGGTTTCTTCTGTAGCAGCTGGGGATACAAATATCCTCAAGCAAATACTGCATAATCCATAAAAATTACTCGTGAACCGGGACTTGAGCTCCCAGATTTCACGGGAGCTGAGAGCTGTTTGTAGGAATAATATGTACATACAAGGATTGCATACAGTGCATCTCCGCATCGTTAGATGCTTTGGCGACTTTCCCCAAAACCAAGCCCTGTGCTGTAAGATGCAACTGGAGGCATTTGCTCTATGTTTGATTTGTGATGGAAGCGAACTCAGCTCTGTCCAAACAACTACTTACAGGCTTAAAATGTGGGGGCAAAAAGGAAATAGGGTAAAGAACATTCACTGCCCTTCAGGCAAAATTACTTGTCTCATTCCTACTAATATTTAATTACAATGTTCAACAGTCTAACTTAAACAAGTTAATGATTGCTTAACGTACTTGGTGTTGAAAAGTTATCAATGGCCAATCCAGGAGACGGAAATTACATGGTCAAGGACTAATAGAGCTGGAAAAGAGCAGACTTTTCAATTCTTAAGTCCTTCTGGGTAAGAGGTGAGATGATGTACTGTGACTAAATTGTGGAGGTAAATTCTTACCACTGACAGCTGACACTTTCCAGTTTTTCTGAGTGTATGCAGAAGATCTTTTCAGGGGTTTCAAAAGGAAGTTTCTTTCAAGGATCATGCTGTTCCGGTGTGATATATATACACACATATATATATACACACACAGCATAGACACTATTATTGACAATTGCTTAAAAAAGAAACACAGAATATCATTGGTGATGGAGTAATTCTATCCCCAAGGAGGATAACTGTAACTTTGCCAAAGAATAAATGTCAATGTCATTTTCATTTCTGTGACAGGAAAAAAATGTAAAGAAATAGGTGTGACCCAGAATGCCCACAGTCCAGAGAATGCCTAAGTCGCAGTTTGGCTAAAATGAATGTCTTGCCTGGCATCCCCCAGGGAGAGTTTGGAGAAGTCATTGTAGAATTTTTTTAATATATACATACACAAATACAATTTAAGATTTTTTTTCTTTTCTGTATCTTGCAGCTATGTATATTGTTCCTAATTCTATAGTTTTTGCTATTCCCATTATATGGCAAGTTTTCTCAGAGCAGAGACAGCCACACTGAAGAGGTAAAGTATTAATTTATCATGTTTTTTAAAAGATGTTTGATTGCCAAATCATATGCTGAGTATCATGAAACTTGTTCAAAGCCTTCTCAGTCGTACTGCTTGTAGCCGCCAAGCACTTACAGATCCTAGAAGGCCTCACTGAAGTTTGCAGTTTTTTTCATTGTCTTCAGTGGATTTGAAATCAGGCTGAAAATGCTGGTGAGTCTCAAAAGAGGTTAGTACTTCAAGCAGTCTTCAGTCTGAAAAAGTGGTAACCAGAAATAAATCAAAAAGGAAGGATGAGCTTTGTGGGCAAAATGCAGTAAAGCTTCATTTGCTTTTCAAATTGCAACTTGTTTAAATTTTATATCAAAAGTTTTGGAGGTATAAATCTCTACTATCACCTTAAGCCATATTTGCCTCATCATTGGTTAGGACACTGACTGAATACACACAGTTTAATTTACAATTGATTGCCTTTAATAACAGAATTTTTAAAAGCCTTGAGTAGTGTCATAATGATAGATAACATTTAATTTACTCAAGAATGACATGACACAGTTATCTATAATTTACATTAGCAATGTTCAGCTGACAGTAAATTAATTCAATTTTATGTGTGTAACATTTGAAAAGCTAACCTCACTTTAAAAGCAGTTTGCATTACTTTGAAGACTGGATCTCCAATGTTAACCTCCTATTAAGTCCTTGTTTTCTCTTCCATATGGTTGCTCTAGGCTTTTTGCAAAGTTTGTGGAATGCTGATCAGGAAGTAGTATTTGTGGATTTGCCTGTGACTTAGGGATCTATATATTGAATATTGATCTATTGTAGTTGACTATAGCACTGTAAAAGTGTGATTTATAACAAGCAGTCTCATAGCAGAGACCAGGAGGTCAGGTTGTTATTTCTCTTCCGTGTTCACTGCAACCAAGAAACACCCATGGCTGTAGGCACTTAATTTATAACAACAGTATTGCATTGTCTGGTTTTAATTACTCTGGGGTTTTTTAGGCATGTTAGGTATAGATTTGTCCTATCTTTAAAGAAATATGTGGCACATCTGATTATTTGATTTCATTAGTATGGCTCTACATCACAGCTGGTGGTAGAAAGCGAGAGGAAAAGGCCAAGGATAAAGATTAAAGAGCCTTGGAGTAAAACCAAACAACTGAAGGTGGTGACTAAGGTGAAAGTCCCCTCTGAAATCTGAGTGCTCCATTGCAAGGGTTTTTATGATGCATTCTGTGAAGCTGCATTATCATTTTGCTATGTATACTCAAATATACGCAAGTAAATGTGGACCCTAGAACATAAAGGAATGGACGTTTCCTATGAGTAATGGCAAATGTGACTACTCCAAACAGGCTGCTCAGCAGACTAGCCCCACCTTTTGTCTCGTGTTTCTGATAGTTAAATTTGGAAGTTCTTTCAGTCAAGCTGATACACGAGACAGCTCCGTTTATTCAGGGATGCAGCACTATCTGCCACTTGACAACTCAATTGGAAAATTAAGAAACCGATGACATAAAAGAGAAGGTCGATTCCCAAACATGGATGAAGCTCTGGTGGAAGAGCTGCTGTGAGCTGAATTTTAAACATGATGTTGCTAAACCTTTCCCGTCATCTGTGCATTAGTGGAATGTAGCCACCCACTGGGATAGTCCGTCCAGGTTCTGGTGATGCAAGCACATCTTTCATTGGGGCTGTTCTCTGTCATTTTTGGGGGTATTGGAAAGTAAGGTGTAAGCAGGTATAGAAAATGTTAATTTTGGCCTACGGACCTAATTTACCCTACTTTCCTGCTATTTTCTGGTTATAGCAGGATGTTAGATAGAATCTGTCTAATCGAACTGGTGTAAAGAACATGCTCTAAAATCTAAATTGAAGCCTGTTTCAATCAGCAGGTGCCCCACTCACCTTTAGGAAAATGGGTTGCATCTCTACTGTATAACATGTTCTTTTTTCACTGTCATGTTGTCTGTTATCTTACCAAGGAAGCAGTAAGCTTTGGGTTGTATTTACTGTTTTCTTTGGTGCAGTTGTTAATGCTGTATTTTCGTGCTCTTGTCGTTTTGTTATACTGCAGAGGCCAAATCTGGGTTCTGTTGAATCAATGCCAGAATGCCTTTCTACTTCAGCAGGATTAGGTTGTTCAATACAAGGCCATTCTGTATCCCTAAACAGATGTATGATTTTCCAAATGTCTTGTGTTTTAAAAGCAGCCAAACAGAAAATGAAACCTGGGTTGAATTCTGGTCCTCCTGCAGTGATTTTCAAACTCTCTCTGGTGAGCTAGACCCAGCTTTTTACACCTTGGTTGTATTTCAGTGAGATTAACTTTAGTTTTAATTAATTAAAATACCGTATTTTTAAAATCTAATCATCAACAAGGGGGAAAAAAGCTGTAAGTCCTGGGCAATTAACAGATTCTCTGCTGGTGTAACACAGTTTAGCTTCATGGAACTACAAAGAGCACCTCACTTATGGCTTCTGTGAAAGGAGAAGTGGAGTCGCACATCCATCTCCATGGTAGCTGTGTTAATAAAAGGCATCAGTGTTGAAGTTGAATGATGTCACAGAACCATAGAATGCCCTGAGTTGGAAGGGACACCCGAGGATCACCAAGTCCAACTCCTGTCCCTGTGTAGGACAACCCCAAAATTCACACCATGTGTCTGAGGGCATTGTCCAAATGCTTCCTGAATATTGTCAGACTTGGCGCTAAGAAAGGTCAGTTCTATATTTTCAGGCATGCAAAAATTCCATGAATTGAAAAGGGATGAGAACAGCAAGTTCATGATATCTCCCTTTTTACCTGTTGCTTTTCAGGATGGTTAATGAGATTTCTGGCACGCCCACCTGGAATTCTCATGCTCATGGTGACCCCGGCTGTGATGGTAGAAGGGCTGAGATGTCCTTGTTCAGCCAAATGACCTGAAGTAGCATTTAGCTGTGAAACTGTCAGGTGTTTCAGACAGTTGCCTTATAACACAATGGTTTGTGTAGCTGTGTGTTTATTAGAATTTACTCAACAGAATTACTTTATTAGATGTTTAGACCAATTAATTGGAGAGAGACTCCACTCCTCTTTTAATTTTTGACATAGGAAAGACTGTAATTGTCTTGCAAACTATCAGCATTTGGAATATTTCAATTTACAGGGAGCTGCCGACTGCTTTACCTTTACCCTTCTACAGAAAACGGAGGTTGGATTATTTTATATGGTAATTTATCTTAGGGAACTGGATTGCAAGGTTTTGAGTAATAGTAATTTTATAAGCATTATTGGAATACAAGATTCGTACAATATAGTGCGGATGGATTAGTACGTACGTACAGACCACTTGAAAACACATTTTTTCCACTTTTGCTAGGGCTAGTTGGATCCATTTATAAAAGAGATTGACTCTTTTTTACAAAGATGGCATTGGTTTACATATCCTAAATGTTAAGGCTTTGTTTAAAACGAAAGCAACAAAATTTGGTTTTCTCTTTTTGTTTTACCTTTTCATGCAGTTTGCACTAAGGCTTTCAATATTACTTTATCATCACAATTTGTTTTCCTTTTCATTTGGCATTCTCTGGATGTTACCAATTTGCACGTTAGTTTAAAACATTTTTTCCCAATTTATTATATAATGTCTTACATAACTGTAATTTATGCAGCTAATTACTCTTAAATTAGACAGGTACATTTAGATTTTTAAAGAGCCTTTAATGAAGCAGTTCTAAAGCCTTTTCCAATAACAACATATAAAAATTTGAGACTGGACATGTGAGATTGCTTTGAGTTTTGTTTTCTGATGTTTTTGAGGAAACGAAAATAGGAGAGAGACAGAGGTTATTGCTAATAAGTACCAGCTATTATAATTAAAAGCATCATATATTTTGAGTTTTTATTTTTGTTTTAACCATAACACTTTAAACAAGGTTGCAATTGAATACTGTCTTTTATGGGATGCTGTTAAAAGAAGCTAAATACTTCTTCATTTGCAAGTAACAAATTGATGCACTGAGTTTAAGATTTACTACGCTTAAAATTTATGATGTGTTTGACTGATTTTTCTTACTTTTAATCTATGAGTTGGACAGTTTCTGCTTATTTCTGGAAGTTTTGGGTTTATCAGAAGAGTGTTACCCAGGGTAGAACTTCAAAAGAAAACAGAAAAAATAATTTTATTTATTTGAACGAAAAAATCTAACTAGTTATTTGTTCGTGCCATCAAAGATGGAAATGCTTGTTTTACATTGTAAATTGTAAACAATTTCCATTGTAAAATAATTCCATTCTTATAGTTTTCATGCATTCCACATTCTGCTGCTAATTATTTTTTCTGACAAAGATCACTCTAAACCTGCTACTTTGTTACTTGAAACACTGAGACATTATTTAATTTGACTTCCATTTTATGGCACACTGAGTTGTGGTACATAGGAATTCTTCCATCATCTGTTTCCAAATCCTTATGAATCTAAGTGAATCTAAGTGCACACACTTGTGTCTTGCAGTGTTTTTTGGGACCCTGCTGCACAGTGGTCCAGATTCAATAATTTCTGTTTGCTGCCGGGGCAGGCAAAAGCAAAAAGTCATGATTGCGGTAATCACAACTCTACTGTTCGCAAATGTAATTCCTAAACTACTGCACTAACCCTTGGTGGATTAAATAAATGAGAAAAATCCATCAAAAGAAAATCTAATGGCTGTCCTCAGTGTGAGCCTGGCTTAGGGAGAAACAGTGCTTCTCCTACTTAGGCTAAAAAAACAAGTGTTATTTTTGTACAACAGTTAAGGAAACAATTCCCCATATAAATGGAGTAAAGTGGAATTAAACACAAGAGTGTGTGGTTTTAGCTTCTTTCATGGTAATTTCAGTCATGAGAAATATCTACCTTGTGAAAGAATAAAATAATTAAAATTCTTATTCTACCCTGGCTTTTCTGGTTGTAGGAGGCTCTAAAACTATTAGCTTCTGACATTACTTTTTAGTCCTCTATACTGAGCTCTTATTAGACAGTCATTCTCTCTGCCAGGCAGTTATTTTTGTGAATTTAGTGCTCATTGCAGAAATTTATTATAAGCTTACTGCAAGTTAATACGAACAAATGAGAAAATGGGTGTTTTCTTTCTCAGAACTGTAATCTCAGTGCGTTCTCCAGTGGCATCTCATTGTCAGTGAATTCTTTAGTACTTAAATTAAGTAGTATAGTTATGGCCGTCAGTTAATAAAAGAGAATGAAAAGTTAAATTGCTGTTTAATAATAAATTATTTTATATCAGTTGGGAATCTAAGACAAGAACTATTTGAATTCTCTGAATTTTCACAGTGCACGTAGGTGATGCAACAGCTTGATTCAAGCTGTGAAGAAGGTTACTACTATTCCATGTAGGAATTCTGTGTCTTTGACAAGAACTTGTCCAGGGTTTCACCTTCAGGCTATTGGTAGGCCTTTCACATTCTTTCCACATCACATCTCTATGACACATCCTGACCTATAAATCCACGTAATTGATACTCTTAGTCAGAATCCCATCGTTTCATAACTCCACAGTTCTACCTTGGACAAATTCATGCTTTCCTGCTCATCTCTGTCAAAATTGCTGCTGCAAGCGTGACTTTGCTAACTTGTTGCTCTTGTCTACATCATCTGTCACTCCACTTCCAATTTTTCAACTTGAAAAACTTTCTGTTTTCTACTGTGCAAACCATTAGTTGCTATACTATTAGGAGTCTTTGCATACATTAAAGGTCTTTACTCCTTTCAAATTTGCCAGTGATATTAACTTCCTTTCTCAGAAGGTGGAAGAGTTTAGTGAAGTATCTGCAAAGCTGCTCTTTTCTCTCTTTTAAAAATTACTTTTAACTTGGGAATAGTTGGACATGTACCTGGTGTGCCAACACTATCAAGTTGGCCAAGAGATTTTCTTTCTTCCTATTCCTCTGTTGGTCTGGTTTATAATGTCTAAAGTCTTCTGTCTTCTACAAAATATTACATGACTATGGGTAACAGCTTGCATGCACGATGACTCTCTTATTTTTCTTTTCTGCCGTGCCCATGTAGTGCAACATGGAACTATTCAGCACTATTGTAAAATAAATAATAAAAATAGTATGTATATGGGAAAAAGGAAAATGGCAGTGACCAAGATATAACATGTAAGGAAGGAGGTCGTGACATTGAGTTTTTAGTAGAAACGGAAGCTACCCTATCCCTTTTAAATTTTACACTAAAAAGATCTTAAGACTGGAGATACAGTTCTAATAAATGGGATAGCAGGGGGAAGGAGAGAGAATTCTAAACAAACTCCTATTTGTGACAAGAGGAATTAGAAGTGTATGGGGAAGGTTTGTATTAGTTGAAGATTCCCCAGCTTATTTGAGAGAGATCTTTTACAGGCTTTGGATGTGGAAGCACAGTTATTGCCTGGGGGGGCTGACAAGGAGAAAATTTGAAAGATATTATCTTACCTGGAAGTTTGTGTTGGTTTTGGCTGGGATTAAGTTAGTTTTCTTTATGGTAGCTGTCATGGAACTATGTTTTGGATTTATGCTAAAACCAGTGTTGATAATACAGAGATGTTTTTGTTATTGTTGAGCGATGCTTGCACAGAGCGGAGGCCTGTTCTGCATCTCACACTGCCCACCAGCAAGCCGGCTGGGGTGGAGAAGCGACAACCAGTGGCACGCTTATCTAAGCTCTTAAACCCAGCATCTCGAGGTTGGCCAGAGCGTGTGCGAGCTGCAGCAGCAACCACTCTTCTGGTGGAAGAAAGCAGGAAATTAACCTTTGGAGGAACTTGACCCAAAGGCTGGGAGGTGGCTGTTTCAAGAATCTTGAAATATGAAGCTATCTTAATTGACAAAGATTATTTGATCTTAACAACAGAATCGTATCTAAGCCCTGCTGCTTTCCTATGGAGAGGTGACAATGAAGATCGAGATTTAGAGCATATTTGTTTAGACTTGATAGAATACCAAACTAAAGTAAGACTTGATTTGAGAGACATACCCCTACATGCAGGGCTGTACTGCTTCATTACCCCTCAAGGGTAATTCAGGGGAAAAGACACAACGGGTATGCCATCATTGAAGGTGTGAGTGGTGAAATAAAGGAAGTGGGAAGGTTGCCTAATAACTGATCCGCTCAAACATGCGAGCTATATGCTCTCGATCAGGCACTGCAAATGTTAGAAGGAAAAGAAGGTACAATCTATACTGATTCTAGATATGCATTTGGAGTAGTGCACACCTTTTGGAAAATTTGGGAAGAAGAGGGTCTAATTAATAGCAAAGGGAAATAATTGGTTCATGAAGAACTAGTTGGACAAGTGTTATGTTATCTGATGTCACCAACAGAGGTGGCTGCAGTACACGTTAATGGACATAAGAGAGGAAACTCCTTTGTGTCAGGGGAAATTGGTTAGCAGGTAAAACAGCCTTAAAATCTGAAGTAATAACTATAAGTTATCTCAAGCTTGAGGTTCTTTGCTGAGAGACTTTGCCTGGGCCTATTATATTGGCAAGATGATTGTTTCCTACATAACACGTGTGCATTTGCAAAAACATATTGAGATGCTTATATGGGTTAAAGACAATCCTGATCTTGAAGGTTTGTTTGTGTCTGAACCGCTGAAATTTGTTCACAGCGTTGTGGGAAAATGAAAACTCTTTTTATTATTCTTTTCTAAATGTTCCTCGTGGTTCCCCAATAGCAGGTCATCCTCCTCACTATTGAATCTTACTATTAGGGCCTTTAGGAGGGCAGCTGGTTTTCTGGTTTTGTTGGCAGCTCGTTGGTAACTGGCTCACTGGCTCAGGCTTCTGAGGAGGGCTTTGTAGCCACGCGTGGTTCCTTCTCCTTGTTGTGTACGGTCCTAAACAGCCGTCAATGAACAGAGCTAGAAACTGATAATTTAAAGGAATATATTCAGAGTACAAGAAAAAGTGAACCTTTTAACCTTAGTGGAACAAACCAGGGAAACTGGATTTACATCACTTAGGCCCTTTAAATACCAATTTTTCTAATGCTTCAGATAAAGACCTGGTAACTGTAGTGCTAATCTCTGTATTTTTGCAAATATCTTGGCCTAAAACTTAAACATAAGGAGCCCAATTGTTCTTAATAAGATTACTCAGATGACTGATGAGGAAAGTGGAGCAATTCCAGTTGTTTTTTGTAAACGTGTTCTTTCAAACAAAGAAAAACACTAGAAGATTTTACATCTTGCTAGCTAAGAAAGGCATGAGGCTTTCTGTAATGTTACTATCACCCTATTGGAGCTTGCCTATGCCTAGCGTGTACTGTGACTAAGTCTTCAGAAAAATTATTCCCTGTGGTTATTCCGAATTTTTTTTTTGAGAGAGTGCTCTGTTCTGATTTAGTTTAACCTTTTTCCAAAGTAGAAAATTAATGGCAATCATTAGGAATAAGTCAATGTCATTCATGCGTGTCTACTCATTAAATTATTAAAAAAGCAGTTTGCTTGATTATGGTTTTTCTGCTTAGTTCACCATCCTTCTTTAATCTATATTAACTTCTGTAGCTCCCTGGTGTCTTTATGTTTTTGTGGAAATAGAAAAATCTATGTGTGCTTTCATGAGGTGAAAAGACTGGTATTTTAAGAAAAGTGAGTTGAATTGTGCCGATTGGTTCTATGATATTAGCAGAATATGTTAACGTTGTTACTTTACAGTGTTATTAGCTTATCAGTATGTTTATCATTACGTCAGGGTTTGCGCAGATCTTGAAATGAGTCCCTCAGGACTGAGCTCTGACCCTCCTGTGTGACCAGCGCAGCCCCATGGGCCTCAGTGAAACCAGGGCAGCCACCGAGTCCTTGCCGAGCAAATAGTGGATTTGCTACCTGCCCCTCACTGCGTTGTAAGGGCACGTGTAGCTGACAGAACACAAGGCTACAGCGATGTCAGAGCTGATTTCATAGCATTCAGTGTTACTGTTTCCACACCCACTTTGTCTTAGTGTGTATTAATTGTTATATACCCATTTGTCTTTTAAGGACTGTTCAAAAGCAATGTTACTGAAAGTCCCTCTCAAGCAAAGTGTTGTGGTCTCTATCAACATGATTTTTTTTTTTTTGCTGGAGCTCATATTTTGAACGTGTATCTGTTTTTAAGGAAATAGGGTCAGACCTTTTAGCTGATATAAATTCTACACAATTACTGCACTGTTGTTTAGTACAAGTTTGTGACAGGTGCAACATTTTACAATTTTAAAGACTGGAAACTAAGCTGCTGTGGTTTAGGAGCAAGCACAATGAAAGGATGATTTTGTAAGTCTATAGGTGGTGCTCTTGTCACTAGAGAAAGACTTCACCTATGGAAAGCTGCAACTCTTATGCTATGTTTTTATTGTTAATATTTTTGAACCAATCGGTCTCATTGGCAATATTAGATTATGTTGTTTCTCATATTTTTTTTTTCCCATATGCAGGACAATGAGACAATATACACTGTAGTTCTGAAATAGGTTGCTCGGCTGCGGCATTTTTTCCAATGACTTTAGCAAGTCTTATTTTGGGGCAGGAATTCAGAGATTCCAAAGAACACACGTTGCACATAACATACAGGCTTCTGCCACGTAAACATCCAAACTCTCATGCTTTTGTGTGGCTTCAGGATTACTATGGCAATTTTTAGACAGTCGGTGATCAACAAGATGTAAAGATTTATCCTCTACTATTTGCAGATCAGTAGCAAGTATTTAGATTCAGATAAGTACAGATACATCCATTTCACATATTGCTATTCATTTCTGCTATTTTGAACACTTGATATGCCATTGGAATATAGCATATGGAGTATATTTTACAGTGATAATGGAAATGAAATGGAAACGTATGCATATATATACACACAAACAAGCAAATATGCATGAAAAACACATTGAAAAGGAAATATTTTCATGGTTATTGCTTCCACCAGTTCTTATTCCAAGGCTTTTGGAGGAGATAAGGATGAGAAGGATGTGGTTAATAGATACATACAGGCTCTCTTGTATTGTGCATTTTAATCTACCGAAAGATGGATTCTGTTTCTGTGCTCTGAGCATACAGTTTGGGTGTGTCGGGGGTTTTTTGGCTTTTTTAATGCGTAATAGCAAAGAACATTAGTAACATCTGATTTATAGAAGAGTATTAGGAAACCAATTTTTGTGCCTAAGAAGTTCATTTTATGCTTGGATTGTAGTAATCCCTGTTACTTTATTTGGAAGTACTATATGAATGTCTGCAAATGTACAGTTAATGAACATTTACAGAAAACTGGTGGTGACTTAAAATTGTGCTGGCTGGTGGCTGAAAGTATTTTGTATGCTCTGTAATGAATGTGTACATCTGTATGTAGCTTAATCAACTTTGATGTACGTGTATGCAGTCCAGCTCTGTATTAAACTCCCTTTGAGTTTGCACAAACTTGTCTGTTCTTGATCTACTTAAAAACATGTGTCTGCTTCTAACCTACTTATGATATCATTTTTCCAAGCCATCATTCCTTTAAATGGAAAAAAATCTTAGTGCAAATTTTTTTAATATTCTTGCACAGTCAACCACTGATTCCTACTTAGTGTTTGGTGCAGCCACTTTGAGAATACCACTGATGGAGCATCAATGGAGTTCAGAGATGTGGTTTGTCAGGCTAGATGAAGTCTTCCTATACAGCAGTCATATCTAATTTGTATAGAATTTTTAGTGATACATTTTCAAGCTGACTTTCCAATAGAAAGTTTGTGTTGTCCACTGCATATGTATTGACAACCATGTGAATGTTGAGTGTTTTAAATGAAAAAAAACCCAGTACATACGACATACAGCTGTTTGGCCGGTTTCAGAAACTACCTAAACTTCAGAAATTTCCCAGATTAGAGTAGTTGCCCTCAGGACAGAAACAGGCTTCTGCCTAAGCTGAGCTTTCCTATTGAAGTAAATGTCCAGTGACATGGGTCTAAAAGGTTCAAGCCAACCTGCCTCATCTAAAGTGGTCTCATAGCTTTTAACCAACACGATGCTCTCTCTTCAATAACGCGCTGCTGTAAGGTGAAAAGTGGATTGTTTCAGATATGGAGAAGGAGCAAGAACAAAGAGGGAAACATCCCTTCAGAGCAAACTCAGTTTGTTTTGGTTTTCATTTTTCTCTGGGGCGTAGGAGATTTATATATGAATAAACATCCATTATCTATTAACCCTTTTTGTCAGCCAGCAACCTAACAGCCCAATCCATCACACTCACCAAAGAACAGAAAATTTATACAAAAGCTAGTAACTTCGGGGATTTCTTTCAATGGTTTCTGAGGTTTGTTTGCCTGCTTGTGTGTGTCAAACTATTTGTAATTCCAGTCAGGCCAGTGGTGCAACCTGCAGCAGATATTAATTGTTTTATCATCAATATATCAGGCTAGATGTTTGTAGAGTCAGGAGTTTCTACAGATAAATATGTCAGGTTGTTGACCAACTCAAAAAAAGCTTTTGTTCATCCTACTTGCCTCTAGGATGTAACAGATCTCAGTTCTGTTGATGCGTTTAATAAGTAGATGCTGGTGAAATGTGTGGGGTAGGAGCAAGGGGTCTGTGTTAACTTTGTTTTGATGAGAGAATTTTAAACTGCACTGATGCATGGGCTTGGCTCGTTGTGGTACCAGCATGTTAGCAAGTACTTAATTGCAATTTACTATAGTTGAAATAGCCAAAATCTTCTAAATGATCTTGGGTGGAATTCTGATATGTTTGGGTTTTTTCTCCAAGCAAAATTCCAGAAGAATAATCCAAGAAATCATTTAAGGACTAATTTACATTTTACGTTTTAAAGTAATCAATAATTAATTCAATGAATTAATTTCAAAAATACCTTGATAAAGCGTAAATGTAATTGTATGAACTGCATACTGTCCTGGAGAAGATGTGTAATGTATTTTTTAACTTCATAGCTTTTTACAGAAGTCTAATTGTGAAGGAAAATGCCGGACTTTTATTTCTGTTCATGATATTTAGGCATCATGGCAAAGAGTCAACACGTACATGCACATATATTTTATTTTCTAATTATAAACAGACCTGACCCAGAAAATATACTTGAGCAGGTGTAGTGTACCAAAAATTATTTTACCAAGTTACAAGATACAAGTTACATTTAATACTGGAAAAATACAGAGTTACTAGGGCAGAGAAGCTATACAAACTGCAAGAAGTTAAGGTGTAAAATGGAAGGTAGTAAAATGTCCACAGAAGCAAAGCGTTTTACTTAGATATTTTCACTCAGGAACATGGAAAGAGAAGACACGAAACAAGCTCTTGCTGTTTCAAGAAGCAGAAGCTTTTGTGTGTTGCCTGAAAGAAGTCACCAGGTGACCAGCTCAGAAAGCAAAAGTTTATGGCTGAGGAGGAACTGTAGTCACCTGCAGGCAGTCGATGTATTATCTAAATCTTTATTAAGAGTTTTAGAAAATGAAGAAGACCAAATGGCATCTGATGCAATGATTTAAACACTTATTATGTGATAAACTATCTAAGGCAACCAGAGTAGTTGTCTTGCTATTTTTCCCCAGAAGGAGTAGACAAGAAGAAATGTTTCATGAATGTTTAAATACTGGAAAGTCTTACGGGAGAGAGCTTTGACTGTTAGACTTAGAGAACTGAGTAGTTCAACCTGATGGATTATTGCACTGACAAATAATACCTTCCAAAGACCGGGAGGGATTTACATTGTATGAATTCCTCTGTTAGACTTACATTACTACAAATAGGGAAAAACCTTTTGAATTTCTGCAAAAATAACTATTTCAGAGCGAGAACATGAAGGGAGAGAGGACTGGGCCCAGTGAGCTATCATGCTGCTTCTGTTGGCAAACGTGACATTTTGCTATAGCTGTAAAAGTGGCCTTGAATCAGAGAGTTTTCTATTCATAGAACTTGTAAATAATATTTTTTTTCAGTTTTCAAAGTTTCTTGATTAAACTGTATCATGCATTATACCATACCACTGAAAGTTAGGAGAAAAATTACACCTCCAGAACCTTTTGTCCTTGGTAACCTATTTTCTAATTAACCTTCATGTTGAATATAACGTAACGAGTCTTTCTGTAGAAGTAGAGGTGCCTCTGATGATTAGGAAAAAAATTGGTTACTCACCATATTAACTGTTTGAAAATATTTCCTAGTGTCTCTTCAGGAACTTCTCATTAGTTTTCTGACTCATACCACTAAATTATAGAAGTAGTAGTTTTGATATTTCCATCAGAAGTGTAGAAGTGGCACTTGAATTTTTAACCTTGTTGTGTATTCCTAAGGTCAGCATGGGTAAAAATGGTTCTCATGTGGAGGAGATGTTTACAGTGGGAAACTCGAATACTCACATACCTAAGTTCTCATTCATTTAGATCAGCAATAATGAATTGAAGATTTTTTTTTTTTTCATAGAATCATTTAGGTGGGAAGAGACCCTCAGGATCATCGAGTTGTTTTAATTTGTTGAAAAAGATAAAATTACTTCAGAGAATGTTAAATCTCTTTAGATAAGACAGGCTGAGGAAAGCCAAGACTCTACACTGGATTGTGCATTTCTGTTCTCGTTTCTCTTTCCTGGTTTTGGTACTTTATGCAATACAAATTGCACAAGTCTCTGATCCTGATGAACTGCTGTCCGTTATGTCATTGGAGGCTTCATAGCGTATACGTACAAAAGGTTGGATAATACCTTATTTTTAAAGTGCAGAAGTTTATTCATGTTGTATATTTGTGTTTAGCGATACTTTTGAAAGAGACTGATTATACTTTACAACTGGAACAGAGCTGAGTAAGAGGGAATTTATGCAAGCAAGATCCAGAGGCTTATTAGGTTTAACTACACTATATGAACCAAAGTTGCTTGGCAAAATTATGGTGTTTCTCTGCAATTTTTTTGGCATGGATCCACACAGCTGTTTTCTCACAATACTGTGTTAGCACCCCTGAGCATGTTGTGAATGGAGAGTTGCATTCTTGTACTTTGCATTGAACTTGCTGCTGCAGAGAGTACACAGACATCAAAGCCATCGCCATCCCCTGGTTCTAGAACAAACATTTGCTTTAGTTGCTTCTTCAGACTTCAGCATCCTGATCTGCGTACATTTATAGTCAATAACTTGTCACCACAGAGCTCATGGATGGTTCCCAATGGAAAATGTTAAGAAGTTAATGCATGCATCTTTTACTGAACTCTGACATATCTAATTTCAAACTTCAGCATCACAGGCTTTCATTTCATGACTGTTAATTGCTCAGAATTAATGAATGTTCAGATTTTCATATGCAAGAGAGAACATTGCTAGTAATTAAGATGCAGTAGGTTATCTGATTTGATTTTACTTCTACATCTACTTGATAACTTGTCTAAAAGTAATCGGTTCATATGGTTTAGCTCTATTTCCTGATTTCATTTTGAAGAGTCAGGTATGAAACACAGCTTGGAAACAGATCACATTCCAGCTGCCACTGTTGTTTGGTATGAATGCAGAAGTTTCAAAAATCCTGTTTGTCCCTGAAACTCAGAAACACACACACTATTGTATAGAAAGAAAGAACTTTAAAAAAAAAAAAAAAAAAGTGAGGGCAAAAAGAAAAATAAAAAGCTATGCAAAGTAAAAACAAGGTTCTGGGAAAATAGAAAAATCCACTTGTTAAATAACGACAAGTGAACAGGCATCCCCAGATCTATGTATAAACACTGTCATCATGTATTCTTTAGCTTTAGTATGAATGTCACTGATACTAGGGTGTCTTTATTTTTATTCTGCTTGCCAACAGGAAATAATGTGAGACCTTTATGCTGGTTTATCTTTAAAGGTGTTTAAAGTACTATTTGAAAAAGGCGCTTATATTCATATTATGGCCCCTTTTTTCAAGCTAGATCTGCTTGCACATTTATGCCATGATGGGCAACCTGCAGCTTTGGTGATGTTTTAGGGTGCAGATGAAGAAGCCACATATATACTGGGCTGAAGCCACTGAGCTTCATGAGAGTAAAAGATAACTTGACTGAGCTGTTTCTCATTCATGGAACTGATCTATGTGATCTTGTTTCTTTTTTAACAAGGTACATATATTTTAGGGGTTTCCACATGCATGTTTTTTGAGTCTGTGTATTAGGCATGTATTTGTATGTTTTGTGGTATTTATGATGTAGAAATTTGACTTCTGCCATCAGATTAAGAAGCTCACCAAAAATACACTTCAGAGTTTGAGAAGAGCTTATAGTATTTTTTGAAACTTTTTTTAAAGCTTTCTAACTAATGTGTTGTTACTAAGGAATTTTTGTTGTGCCAACAAATCCAGAATGATCCCTCTTTGTACTGGGTGCTTTCTGCTCCTGCTGAAAAAAACCCTTGAAAATTAAGTTTAACAGAAGAAGCAAACAGATGAGTGTGCACACTTTCATAATCAATTTACCCAATATATATTTAGAATTAATAATAGCATAATTGAAGAAAAATTTCCAAATTATTCACATTTTCCAGTGAAGGGGATAGATAGTTGCAGACTTTTTGAGATGTCTTAATTGGACATTGGTATGTTTGAGAATGGAGGGAAATCTGGGGCCAGGACAGGGGAACAGCAAAATATAATAACCCCCTAACTCTTATCAGCAAAAGGTACTCTAACTTTAGTACCGGAATTTTAGCTCTTGGAAGAGTTTTTCTTCTGTTTTGCATAGAAAAAATTATGTGCTTCAGAGTGAAGATCCAGCACTTGTGCCTGTTGTGAGTATATTGAGTTCAGTTTGATTATTTGAGCATCTGGAAACATCTAGTCTTTACTAGACACGTGTAGACATTTAGTATGGCTCATTTCATCTTCAAGGTATCAAATTAGAAATTACTGAAGAGAATCAATTTAGGGCAAAAATGTGAACAGTGATTTTTCTAATTTAATGGTTTTCTTGATGCTACAGAATATTAGAACAGACTAGAAAACATATAATGAAGCATCAGAAGTTCTGCTTATTGAAGCCAAACTTTTTTCTATTTCTAAAGGAATATGAAAATGTTTCATATAATAGGGCACAGCAGATTCCAGCTTGACAGGGCTATAGGAACAGTGGCATTACCACTGTGGACAATCCCTCCCCACCTCCTGTACTTTGTCTGCTGCCGCTGTACAGGGCTTTCCTTTTTTCTGATCTGGAAAGGTGTTATGGCCTGACAGAGCAAAGGAGAGCCCGATGCCACACAGCACCTCTGGTTGTGTTCTGAGCAATCCCAGAGAAGGGAATACAACTTCAGGGTGGTTCATCAGAGAGGACAACCTCTTTACATGGCTATTTCTCCCCATCGTTATTCCTCCACAGTTTCTCAAGCTCTTCTCCCTTCACTTTTCCAGGAGTCTGCATTAGTTGATTTAATGGTATGATTTTAACAAAGGTTTCTTAGATGAGTTATAGACCCCTTGCACTGGGGATATAACACAGAGTTTAGAGATTGCAATTTGCTTCATGTTGGTAGATTGTGAGTAACATGCAGAAAAGGAACTCAAGCTCGTCATAAGAAAATACAGTGTGATAGCAGCCTGTACTGCCTGAATTATTTTTTTAAACATTTTCCTGAGAATCTCTTTTCAAGTGTGAAAACTGTGTTGAATTTTGGGCCTACAAAAGTAACAGATTTGAGTTTTATCATGAAATGTAGATAGAGGGCATGTGTCTGCTTTTCATTCCTAGACAGTGATCATTTGTATTATTATGTATTACTACATGTAATTAATTATGCTTATAATTATGTTCATTGAACTATAGACATTTCCTCAGTCAGTAGGAAGTAAACTAAGTCAGTCAGTCAGTAGAGACCTGTTTCTACCCTATCCATTGTTGTGTATTTTCAGTAGTTTTAATGTGAATAGAATTTTATTAAAATGGATAGAGAAACCGTTAACAGAAAAGGTTTCTATCAAACAGAATTACCTTAACAGAGCTACCTTTCTTCTCATATGGTCATGTAGCAACCACCTGATTCCTAAAATGGCAAAATACTGTTTAGAAATATTTGCATTTTTAAAATGCATCTATTCGCTGAACATAAGCGAAATAGTGAAGTTATGTAGCCGCCTAGCTTGCTGGCAGCTGCCATCAGGCATATCACAAGGCACATTTTGGGAGAAGTTACAGATTAAAGCTGTTCATGGAGTAAAATACTTAATGTTAAAAGGAAAAGAAACAAACAAACAAAACCCCCTAAACAAACAAACAAACCCCCCAACAAAAGTAATCAAATTTTCCACATCAGACAAACAAAAGATACACAAATCTTCATACACTATGTTCTTAAACAGCATTGCTACCACCCCTCAGATAAAGCTTTCTGAAATACCACTTCTCCTTTCGACCTTTTTTCCCTGTCTTGCATGTTGCTCTGTGCCTTTGTTGAGTTTTTGTTCCTTTGTTTCATTTGTCACCTGTGTCTCTTGGGAGTCAATATTTCTTCTGATGGCTGCAGTTTCTCTCTCAGACCGACCCCTGGTATCCACTGCATTCTGCGATGTGACTCCTCCACTTCTCTGTGCTTTGGGCATCTTTGGTCAGAGCCCCTAGGAAAACTAGGGAGTGATAGACATTGGAAAGAAGTGAAGATCCCATGAGAAATCACCTGTACTTACTTATTTGAGTAAGAAGCCCGTAGGAGTACTTAAGAGTGAGCTTTGTTGACAAATTAGAAATTTTCCCTATTGTTTGGAAAGCTCAGCAAGTCCTTGCTGATATGCAGCAACATATCTTGAAGGAGAGCCAGCCAAGACCTAAAGGGCTTGGTAAAGTGTTTACGATACATTTATTTGAGGAACAAGTAAATATACATTATGTCTCTGTGCTGTATATTCAGCAAATGCTTTCCCAATAAAAGGAAGCATACAAATCACAGAAATGTTTCTCAGACATACTGACTAAACAATTGGCCATGTCTGTGGCTTTTTTTCCTTCCTGGAGGGTCAATCAATAATAGTAATATATTATATGTGTTAATCTAAAAAAAATGCAAGATACATGATACAAGATGCATTCATATTTTATAGCACTATTATTTTTATCCTTTAAGTGCTAGATGACAGAAAGTAGCAGACAGCTTTGAAGAAAGGGTCCAAAGACCCTCCAAAACCTCAATAAGCAATTTATATTTCCTACCACTTGTATTTTCCCAAAACGGTTCAGTGATCATTGTTTTGAGAGATAGATCAAAATGAAGTTGCTGTTGGTTGCTGCTCCATGTTCCAAAGGGAACCAGGTGACTGGAGATGAGGTTTCATTTGGGGCATTTTTATTGATTTCTATGCAGGACAGGATGGATTTGGATAAACATCACTATTGATCTTGCAATTTTAATTTGCTACTCCTTAAATTGTTAATCAGTTTTGGCCTATAGCACGGTTGTCTATGCAGTAGCTTTTATGGCAACATAGTGAAAGAAGGGTGAGACAACATCATGAATTTCAAACATGTAATAAGCATTTGATTAGCTGGAAATTCACAACTTCCCTGATGGGTGTTCTGTGCTCGCCTGATGCAACGCTCACCATCTCAGCCACTTTATTTAAATGTGATGTTTTAGGTTCTGGTAATGCTCTGAGGACACTTGTGTTATGATTAAATTCCTTCCACATGGGAAAGCAAATACGAGTAGCCTACAGTGATTAAAGAGAGGAGTCCTTTAAACTGGCTTAAAACTAAGTTAAACCTGACTTCTGGGTGAGTGAAGGTTGGTAAGACCCACTCGCTGTGACAGCATGTGAATTTCTGAAAGCATTGGCTGGATTGCTGTGGGCTTCTTACTTGAAAGCTCTAAAGCAATCTCAAAACCTCGTTGAAAATCGTATGGACTAGACCATAATATAATTTCACCATAGAATGTATTAAGTATCCTCTTTTGCCTGGTATTTTACTTTTCTTCTTAATGCATTGTTTCATTTTTTTAATATGAAACTGTGAAGTCAGGTTTATTTTCCACAATACCATTTGCTCTCATCTGAATTATTTTGCTGTTGGCAATACCCAAGCTTATTAAAAAGCCCTGTATACTCTCAGTAAATTGGTATTGCTGACACCACCTGCTGCTTTCCTCTTAAAATTATTTTTAGAAACATAGTATATTCTTTTATTGTCAGCTGAAATTCTGCTACCACATCAATTCTCTCAATGACGACTTTAGTTTCCCAAAGTGTCAAACCTACTTTATCCCCTCTTACAACATCATATCACGTTTCTCCATTTCATACATAGAGTTTGATTTTGGAGACAGTCTCTGTCCATTTCTTGGAATGATAGGCAAGATTTAATCCTCGGGAGAGCATAAAGAAAATGCAAAAATAAAACAACAGTAGTAGGGTTATGTGATACCCATATATATATGTGTGTGTGTGTAATGGAATGCAAAACATACTGCAATGACTTTTTTTTTGGTACCAATATCATACTCCTACCCGTTACCTTCCTTTCTTGCTTTTTCTCACAGTGTCCCTTTCTGTTTGAGTTTTCCAGCCCTGTGCCTGATTTCAAGGGTGGTTTGAGAGTAGAGAATTATGTGATGCACAGTTATCTGAGGATTCTGTCTAAAAGAACAATACTTTAAAAATCTGGGATTTATTTGAGAATAGAATTTGATATGTTTAGAATTCATGCAACTTGCAATTGTTTCATGACTGTTAGCACAGAAGATTTTATATTTGATATTTATAGGGTTCAGAGGGAGTTGGAGAAGCCTGTGGAGATCTCATCTATGTGTTTTGGTACAATGCTCTTGGATTTTGTGTGTTTGAATGACTAAATAGGAAGCTATCAGTAATGTATAAGCTTAAAAAAATATCCGAGATCTGGAGGTTCTGTCAAAATCTAAAACATTGTCAGAGTTAGCTTCCACCAAGCACTTCTCATTTAATTCGTGGGGGCTCTCCAGAAAAATCTGGTTTGCTGTGCTTCTTTATAGAATTTTTTACCTATGTTATGCTCTGGACTTAGCTTGTTTATATTACTCTAAAAGGCTTTAGCTCTCTTAGCATTATGTAGCTGATCTAGGTTTAGCGATGGCTCACTGCTATGTTGTTTTGATTTCTTCTGGCATTTCAGTGAGCACATCTACTGCTGTGTCAAGGATTTTCTGTTTGACTACAACAAGTTAGAGTGAATTAGAAGAAGAAAAACAATCTACCAGCAATGTTGTAGTTTTCCCACTGACCTGAAATCAAAAGGAAAGAAATAATTTTCTCTTGGCTAAGCTCTGTACTTGTCTGCAGACATAACCATAAGAATCTGATGTAAACTTTCATAGAACAAGTTTCATCGACTTATGTGAGATTTGGGTCAAGTACTTAAAACTGGTGTTAAAGGAAAAAAGACAATCAGTAGACATGTCAGGAACTTGTAGAAACAGCAATAGTGAATTTATTTTGTACAGAATTTAGCTACCTGATGCTGTAGATCCAGAGATAAGATGATGTTCTCCTCCAGGTTGCCCATCTGATTTATTGCAATGCCACTGCTACAGAGGAGTTGAGTAAGGAAATAAATACTACGTGATTTCACAGGTTTGATCTCCAGAATACTATTAATGATCTGGGGTACCTGGAATTTTAAACAGCCACTACTTGCTTTTGGGGATGCCTCTAAGTTGTAAGAGATGGAAACTGAAAATACATCCTTCCTAGTTGCTCCATGGTGCACTTGCCAATTAAATTCAAGATTATATGCATTTATTAGTTGGGTTTTTTTTTTTAATCCTAAACATTCTTTTGAATTTAGTAGTCTTTCTTTGGCAGTGTTGGTATAGCATTGCCTCTGCTTAAGGGGAGATAAATGGAATAATCTGTAGGGACCAGCCACAGAATTGAGTACGAAGACTTTACATCCTTGTGAAATGAGCAAGTCCCTCAAACTCTCACAAAAAATGAAGAGGTAAGTTGAAGAAAAAAAAGAAATTAAGAAAATCTAAGGAAAACAGGTTTGTGATATACTACCTATCATCTTGCCAAATACCTTCTATTTATATAATGAGCTTTTTGGATGGTGACTTTTCTTTGGATATGCTGTTATGGCACCTTTGGGCACAATTCAAGGAATAACTTCTAAGTTTCAATAAATCCCATTGAGCTTCTTGGCTGAAAAGCAAAGTTATAAATTGGTTCATCTGTACTATACGATGCAGCTATCTGGTAGTATATTTATAATTTAGTTGAAAGATGCTACTTTTCGGTGTTGGTTTTCATTTTATTGATTAGGTCAGTATTGATTAGGTTTGAGCTTTGTGCACTCAGGAGCCACTCTCACTGGTGGGGACGTTCCCAGTTCTTGTGCGTCTGGCTGTGCAGCTGTAGGGAGAGTCCCGGGTGTCAGTGAGAGCCAGGGCCGCATACTGAGACCTTGGGAGGATGGATGTTGCTGTAACTCACGTTGGGTTCTGTGCCATGATGCCTGGGACAGGAGCATCTCCATTTTCTGAATGGTCAGATATAAGCCATACCTTGTGTTTCAAGAAGGAAAAAAAAAATGCAACAAACTGTCCCCCCCCCCCAAAAAAAGAGAGGCAGCATCCAAAAGCCCAAACCTTGCATGTACATATTGTAAATGAATAAGAGTGGAGAGTGCGGCAGGCTGTGCCCTTTGTTAATCTGGATATTTAGCTTTCACTGTTCCCCAGTTGTCTGTTACCGTTTGTGCAAATCCCTGTTTATCTCGGTCTTTTTGCATGCAGTTCCTCACAAAATCTATTGCCAAATAGATCAGTCTGACGTGTGCCAAACTCTAGAGTTTGTCTTATGCCTCCAAGAGATTTCAACACACCTCCATAGCTACTGTGGTTTGGTTTCTATCCACTGGCTCATTCTGCACCTCCTGCCATGTCTTACTTTGTTCTCAGGTGAGAAATCAGTACCTTGAGCAGCATTTCCAGGATCTCTGACAGCCTTGTGTAGTCAAGTGCTGATTCGGTACATTTCTGCCTTGGCACAAAGATGGTAGAATGGCAGAAATGGTGAAGTTGGCTTTCGAAAGTAGCCTATTCATCCAAAAAATAAATTAAAGGGAGAGTCCTTCCCTTGACATGGTTCTGTTTTGGTTTTTGGAAAATTCGACCTTAAATCTAAAAATGGGGAAAGAAGTTTACCATTCATAGATAAGCCCTGTCTGTATCTGTGTATTTTGGTGTTTGTACTTCCATTTGCGACCTAGATGGGAAGTTGTTGAAAGCTCTATACAAAGGAATAAAATCCAAACTGCTGCCCAAGACTTTTTATTTTATTTTTAGTCAGATTGTTGCTGATGATGTTCAGGAAGGCACAGGAAGCTAAAATATTTACAGCCCCAGTGCAAACAGTATTTACATTGTAGCTATACTTATTTACACCAGCAAGGGCCCAGAGCTCTGTGTTATAAGTTAGAGGAATTTCCCTTAACTTTTTTCAGACATAATGACTAGTTATAGCAGAAGCGTATTAAAAAACTATTTGTCAAATTTAACTAAAACAAAGATATTAATTTTAAACATGAGACTAGTGTTTTGAACTCTGCTGCAAGAGGTGATATAAAGTATTGGGCCGGAATGGGAGAAAGGGAGAAGCTGTTGGTTTTTTTCACAGCTGTCTGGTTTTGTGCCGGTGACCTTAAAGGTTTGCTGTCCATCAGCAAGATGCAGTCAGTCCCAGGCAAGGAACTGCTGCAGCTTTGGGTGATGCTGAGCAGAGCTGGAGGTCACTGCTCTGCAGAACGTCTCTCCATGGGAAGAGTTTGCATTGAACTGGAGGAGGACACTGGGACCAGTGTAACATCCACTGGAATTCATGCTACCTGTCTCTGTGCAGCAAAGCCGGTGTTTGGGTTGGGCTTTGCCTTGATACCATGCATGTGCACTTGTTTGGGTTTGCTGAGGGACACACAAATTGTCTCTGTTCAGAGGAGGTTTCCAGAGAAGCGCACATCCGTGTGCAGGAGGAGGCTGTGGCACAGCAGGGTGCTGAAGAGGGAAAGAATTACAGTAATAATGAAGACTTTCATTTTATATTAGTTTCAGTTGCTCATCAGACAAACCCTTCAGGCACTGCTGAAATATTTGCCAGGACTAGGCCTGTAGTGTTTTAGGTTCTACATCCCAAAATATTTCTGAATAATACATTTCTGTATATTTCTGTTGGCCGGCAGAGGCATTGCCCTTCAGTCTAGTGACAGTTTTATGTGAGCAGAATGTCAATGTTCATTTGTTTCTGTAAGTTACAACAACAGAATATATGAAATGTTAGGTTTTCTTATGTTTATAAAGGTTGTTGCTTATAAATATGAGTTCCAGAACTGAACAAACTGTGATTTCATCATATTGTCTGTTAGCAACTCCTTAACAGCAATGTATCCATATTTAGTGCCAGTACAGGTTTCTTCAGGCACTTTAGCACTTGGACATAGAAGAAATCTTGGTAAACTGTGCATGACTTTCGCAGCTTCATCTCACGGTTATTTTGGATGTATATAATTAGGATACATGCTGTGTAGTTATTTTACAAATGTACTTTTCATTCTGTTATGTTCTAGTACCAGGGAAGAGAATGATTATTTACTAGCAAAGATAACAAAAAAAAGGAAATCTGAATATGATGTTATATAGGGAACCAAATGCTGCCTGCGAATGCTTTTTGCTCTGTGCTGTGGAAGACAAATCTGTGCATTTGTGTCTATGCAGAGTCACACCCCAACAGTTTAAATTTGTTAGCCAATCCATGCAGTACAAGTGAGGAGATTTTTTTTTTGTCTATCCTGACTTCTGAGTAGCGATCTCTTAGCAGATTGTAGCCTTCTGTTAAAGAGTTGACTCTGCATCTTACATGGCAATAAATCCAATTGTGATGATGATTTTTGTTGCACAAAGGACAATCAGTGTTAGGTTGACTTAATGATTGTTATTCCCAAAGTTTCTTTGTGATCTCTTTTCTTCAACTGGCTGGATATGAGTTGTTCATTAGAAGTTAGACTGTTATACCTAATTTTCTGCCACTTTTTAATGAGAGAAGATATGAATGTCTTCAGAGGGTAATGAGAAAACTAGAGCATGTGGAGTTTGGAGCACATGGTGTCTCACTGCACCTACCTAGAGGAAAAATGCTCTCATCTTTACATGTAAATTATTTTAAAAACTTTTAATGTGCTAGTAGAATTAAAATATATTTAGTAGTCTAGCGAATAATAACTTAATCGCTAATCGATGTTTTCTGCTTGATCACCACAGTGTTTTTAACCAGTGTACCAGTGAAGCTGTTTCCTAAAGAGCAAAACTTACTACTTTGACATTCTTTTGAACTGGTTGTGAGAGATCAGAGATCATATGTAGTTACAGTATTGTATGATACTTAAAAAAAAAAAACAACTTAAAAAATGCCTTTGTTAGCTGCCAATTTATGTTTCAAATGCTGTTTTCACTTTTACTCTATTCATGATAAATAGATACTCTTCCTATCAAAGCTTGTCACTGTGATGAAATGATGAGCTTATTGGGTTGTGTATCATCCCCAGGAGTGAAGATGTTATAGGCTAAAAAATGCCATCAGATTCACTGTCATATTTTTTTCTAGCCCTTGGGTGACACTTTGCTCAACTTGAAGCCCAGGATGAGAAAGGTGCCAAACTCCACCTTTCATTACTTGCTTGCGTGAGCCCATAGATTCAGTAAGTCCTGTTTTCACTTACTTTTCAGCTGAATTAAAAAGTCAATGTAGAGCAATTCAATTCTGACACAAAGACAGAATTTTGAGATTGTGCGTGATCACTAAAATGGGAGAAAATATGATATTAAGGTTTTTGAATATTAAAACTGTCTTCTCTGCTTATTGTTCAGACAAGAATTTAAGGTTCTGACTGAGGCAGGATGAAATCAGGCTGTTGGTTATCCACACATGTCCTTCCTGTGCCTGAAAGTCTAATATTTTGATGTTTTGTTTACACTGATTACATGCACTTCTATAAAACAGTTTTTATAGTTCATTCAAGATGTATTTTAAAAAATAGATCTTAGAAGACTTTATAGAGTAGAATTTTGAGTCAAGTTTCAGTGTGACAACATGGAATAGGCTTGAAAGGCACCAGTATTCCTGCTGGTCACATCATTATCCAATAGTGTCAGTAAATGATTCCAGGAGTTTATCAGTTGTGTCGATGCCCCTCATTTTTGTCAGGGAACATGAGTGTGTTGGCAGCTACAGAAAGTGGCTTTTCTAGATAGCATAGCTTTAAACTGGGTGAGGTGCGTATTATTTCACTGAAATTTCAACCTTGCTCCATTACCGGAAATGTTACCTGCTCTTCTGTGTGTGCTGTTTCCAAAATGTTGCATGTCCCTCTGTGGGTAAGCTCTTTTGAAAAAGGCTTTGTTTCTCTTGCTTTCCGTATGCCAAAGTTCTCGTGTCCCAAATAACTGAAATCTTCCTTCTCTGTTGGCTGAATTAATTGTTTTCAAAACGGACTCTGCTTCTCTGATTTCCACAGCATCAGTGAGTTCTTGCCAAATTAATTTTCTGTTTGTAGACAGTCCATTAACTACAATATAAAGCCTCTGTGCCCCAGGCAAAAATGCAAACGGCACATACGCTCTGGTTTTGCTGTGCTGGAACAAACAGAGAATAAACACACCTGCCATCAGGTTGAATCCAGGTAGTTTTCCAGTTTGTCTCTAAATGATCAACAGAGTGAAAATACTTTCCTTGCTTCTGTTGGCCTTTTGAGTTCACCTATTTAAAACAGATAATGGCAAATACATTCTACATAACATTGAACAAAACAACGTGATCGACAATCCTTGCCCGGAAAAGAAAGGAAGCCCATGTGAAGGGATCTAATAACTTCCGAAGGCACCTTCTTGGAAAGCACTGAAACTGCCTGGAGCTGAACTTCCATTATCATGCAGTAGAGATAGTGGTGCTTTCTGAAATAATGTAAAGCGATTTTTAAGGCTTAAATAATTTTCACTTTCAGTGGCAGGTAACTTACATGAGGCTTTCTCCGCTTCTGCCTGCTTATGGACCCACACAATAGCTTCCAGTCTGTGTTAATCTGTTCAAATACTGGAATAAATTCATGAGTGGAAAATGTAATGTAACCTCTTCATATTTCTAAATCTCTTTTACCATCTCTTCTAGTTTCTTTAACAGTCTTTAAAGTGTCCCAAGATGAGGCACGACAGCATCTAGTGCTAGAGCAGCTCAGCAGCTGCAGCCAGTTGCAAGCTTTGCAACTCATCTTTCTTCAGGGAGGCTGATGCTGCTTTGTTATATACTCGTTTCTGTTTTTTCTAACTTTTTTCCTACTTTGCAGAAGTTCATCATTGTTTAGTGAGGAGTGGAATAACATTTACCAAAAGTATTTCAAATGAATGATAGGGAAGAACTGCACTATTTTTATACTTTTTAAACATAATAAATAATTGCTGCCTTCAGTTAAGATTAATTGTATTCATATGGATTAAGATTTGGGAAACAATTCTATTAATACTTTTTATTGGTAATGCAATTCAAGGAAAAATTTTAATAGCAATACACCAAATACCCATAATGCTACCTCTTTGTTGTGTGTTCTCCCCCGCAAAAGAAAATCGTCAACGGTAAATCTTTACTTTCAAAACAATATGAAAAGCTATAGCTATTTAAATATGTGACTAAAATACTTAACTTGAATCTGTATATATTTATTGTTTGCTAGTTGACAGGGCAGCTGTTCTATTTTCAGGTGAAAAAGTAAGGCATGAGATTCCTCGTTACCAGAGTATCATGATGGGAAAATAGTACTATCTTCTTAACAGTGGTAAATAGAATGATTCCAAAAGCAGAAGAAGAAGGGATGCAAGTCTGTAACAGCTAAGCTTGTATGTGAGTCTGGTTCCAGTGCTTGGTGGTGCTTTTATTGCAAATATTTGCAGAGGTTGTGAATAATCTATGTTTTATCTCAAATGAAATTAAATTTCACAGGAAGCCCTAGAATCACATAGGCCTAATATGAAAAACGGCTTATTAAAAAAAGCTTAGAATACCAAAAATGATAGGTATGCCTGTGTTTGAAAGGATGAGTTTCTTTGGATTTAAGATGGACTGCGACCACCTTGAGCTTTCAGTTTTGAAATTTTCACATTATATGACATTCCTGTTAAAGCATCCTTTTCAGGAAGATGTCCATTGTCTTACAAGTGTTGTTGAGAGTTTGGGATTCTTTTGCTTCTCAGTTGAAACTTATAAATGAGAAAAATAAGAGGTTTGAGATAAATGGCAACATATGATTTAGTGCTCAACTAATGATATTCGTGCTGGTATAAACTACGAGAATGTAATCATCAGTGAATAAAGTTTACTTGTCTTGATTTTGGAGATGTAAGTAGAATAAAGAGTAGTTATTATCTTTAAAATCAGCACACCTGACTCAGAGTATACATACAAAAGAAAAGACCAGAACTGAGCTGATGCCATGGCTTGAGTGGCTTCGCTGACTAATATTCATTTTCCTAGAAGAATGGGATGCTATGAGATGGATTTAATGGTGTTTGCTGGGAGTTATTTAAGGAGTCGCTTGATGATGTCTGTCAGTCTAGTCTGCATTTTTGTTTTGAGCCACCAGCTTCTTATTCGAAGTTCTTCATACGTGCTATATGTATATTTCTGTATTATTGCAAAATGCTGTGGACTGATAATTTGATGTGATAATAAGACTGAGATACAGGGAAAGCTGGAGTCTCTTAAAGCAAAATGTTCTCAAGAAAGCCATAAAGGAATCCTTTTAAGATCAGTAATTACATATATCTTGGAAACCAGAATATTTATAGAGTTGGCAACTGTCTTAAAGTAGTTTAAAACAAAGAACAAGAAGAAATGGACTTTTTTTTTTCTTCAATATGAAAGTCTTTGCTTTGCCCTAAAGTAAATGCATATTGAACTTCTTCTAGTGATGAAGACCATTAATAATGGAAACATGTGACTTAAAATAGAAAATATCACCTTCATAGTGGAAGAATGCTCAAAGAACATGGTGCTTTATTTTTTGGAAACTGGATACATCCCTTTAAGAATATTGAAAGAAGTAACATACGCAATCACAGGTCAAGGAACAAGTTTTAAGTGTGCCCAGGTATTCAGATGAGTAGAAAATAAGAAATTCAGTCTATATTTAAATATAAGTAATCCAGATCTGTTAACCAACAAAGCAAAAATATAAGATGATGATAAAGGCATAAATGGCATGAAATGTGACACTAATAGATGCTAAAGTAACCTGATGCCTATTTTGGGAGAATAACAGACCTTTTTTAAAAGCCCTAGAAAGCACTGGTAAATTACCATTTGAACAGAAATTCAGTCTTTTGGTTGGCTGCCCATTGGCTTTCAGGAGAACACTGAGCCACTGTTGCTGGAGGAAGGGTTGTTATACTACAAAATAGCAAAGTGGATGAAGAGCATTCTACAGAGTCCTGACATTGTGCCAAAAAGGGAATCTAAGAGATGGCAGGAATGTTGCTGCTGGAAAACCTTAGCAAGCTGTTTTAGAGACAGCCTGAGCCTTGTTTTCGTTAGTAACCTTAGATCATAAAACTAGTATATGTTAATCAAAATGTCTTTTAATGTCAGGAGGGAATAATCAGTATAGAACAGTATTAGAATATTGTCTAGGAAAAAGGGAATGATGTGGAGGGGTGGAGCAATGAAGAGGGGAAGAAATTCAGTGCTGTGAAGTGCAAGATCCTAAACCCAGTGATGAGTGACATGGGGCACCTGCCAGTCACTCGTTCATCAGCTGGAGCTGGACTGTGTAAGGAGAACTGCTTCAGGAGCTGTCATGAGGGAAGAGGTCAGAGCTGGAATGAGATGTACCACTCCATAGATGTTATCCGAGAAGGGGATCACACACTCGGATGAGTACAAAGAAAACCAGATGTAGTTGCCCTGTGACTGTGGTGGTCATTAAGAATTAATTTTAAAACACAGGAATATTCTGCATCACTTTGTATTTATCAGTAAGTAACAAAGTTAATGCATCCAGTACGTTTGCATAGTGCTTAAGTTGTTTGCCTTCATTGTTTAATAAAACATTTTAGGTTTTCTGCATATATTTTTCCTGCAGGTACAATGTAACTATCATAAATTACCATTTGAATGAATATTTATAATACAACAATGCCCTCAGTGCTACAGCACATTATATTAGTAGTGCTGGTGGTTACAGCTTCTATGTGTAATTTTACTAATGTATAATGTTGTTATGCTTTGACTTAGATTAAACAGTTCAAGACAAATGGAACTGTTTATTCTTTGATTTGAAAACAGTCCTCTTTTGTAATTTGGGGATATCAAAGGGTGCACTTTTCTAGGCTAATGAGCAGAAATAACTTCTTTTTCTAGTATTCTGACTTGATAGTCGACACTTTCGTTAGTTGTCTGCTTTATTATTGCATGTTCTGCTTACACCAGGGTCCAGGGCACAGTGCAGTAAATGATGCATCCTGGATCTCCTCCAGCTGCCCTCCAGCCTGTTGCATACATTTCAGATCCTCAGGTAGATTTCTGCTCCCTTTTTTGTAGTTTGAAGGACTTAATTGCAGGGGAAACTGCAGAGGCACAGCTCTTCTCTGTGTGGCACGGCTAATGCTCGTATTTGTAAATATATGTGCAGAAATTAAGATACAGCAGAGAGGGTCATTGTGAGAAAGACAAAGCCTGAGAGGTCTTAGATGAGGAGTGTTGCTGCTATTTCATCTTCAGTGGCTCTTTTCCAGTGACAGCAGCAGCCAGTGGCACAGACACTTTGTGAACCAGCTGGTGGCTGAGCTTTCTAACCTCACTATTGACTGTCTCACTGGGACATGGCTCCGTGTGTCTCTAAGCAGTCAAGCAGAAAGGCTTCTTTTAAAAATGTTTTCATGACACTGAATATTTCTTCCTTTACTGTTATGTTTTTTACCTGTACCCAAGGCTGTGAGCCATGCAGTTCCAAACGGGCTGAGCTTCTGCGTTCTCTTCTGTGTGGGGCTGTGCATGGCTGATGCCCTGGCTCATGTAGGAATAAAGTTTATTGCAGAGCTGAGGAAAAAAAAGAATGTGTTTGATACAAAAACTAATACTGACAAGGAAACAACTAAAAGCCCAAATAACAGTCTGTTTACCTGTGTCATGTATAGTAAGATTCAATGTACCTGAACCAGTTGTGTTTGCCACCATGGATGAATCACGGGCAAGCCATTTTGGTGACTAGAAGGATAATTTCCCAGTTGCCATACTACTGACAAGTGGTGGAATTGACACATAGTCTGAATAATGTGATGCCTGTGGAAATGAAAGTCCTGTGCACACAATGGTAAGTGATATGATTAGAAAAGTATTCCTAAGTCTGCTCTGATGCCTTTAACAGTTGTGCAGTTCATCTAAACATTGAAACAACAAACTTATAAATCATCGACAATAAACATGGCAATACATAATGTTTAAGGCTTATCTTTGCAATTTGAAACTAAAGCCAGAGTACATATACTCCAAGTAACTACCTGCCTGTGCCCAAAGGTAAATTATTAGAAATGAAAAATACAGCAATTGAATTTAAAAGCATGTGACTTGTGACTAAGGTGCAAACAATAACCATGAGTCAATGAAGACAATATTTGCAATATTTGGCAAGAGTGTCCCTATATTTGGCTCCACAGCATTAAGGGTACCACATACTTTCGAATGAAAAACATGCAAATCAGTTAAGTTGAGTCTAAAATCTTTATTTTTATTCTGTCTTTCTAAGCAAAGAGTACATTGATACATTTGCACTTTTTATCCATGTGGATGTCCAATTGTCTGTCTACGTGTTACCTCGTTACTTTGCAATCCCTTGTAGCCACACTGACTCAAAATGTTCACAATTAGCATCACAGGTGGAAGCAAATTTGCCATAAATAATCTTCTAACAGTATCAGAGACTGTAATTTTCTTGGCTATAATCAGAACTGCTCCCATGTGGTGTGTGCTGGGATGCAGAGGAGTGGGAGACTGACATTTACTGGTTCAGCCGTTCATTCCCACCCAGAGAGTGCAGTGGGAATGACTGACCACTTCCTCTGCCCTTAGCTTTGCCTGAAGCACGAACTGATGCCATGTCAGTGGGAAGGCCTGGGTTTGATCCAGAAGTGGACCAAGAGGCATCAGGTGGTACTCGGGCATCTTCACCTTGGCCCTGCAGAAGATGGTGTGTCACAGAACACGGAGACGGAGCACCGGGTCCCCAAACATACCTTTCAGATGTTCAGGTCGCTTTTCTTAATAGTCCAGAAATATTCTTATGTAAATAACAAGGCACTTAAATGGAGGTGTAGTTTCCCAGAGAAATGAAATCTCCATTTCTTCTGTCATTCATGGTTGCTTCTCCATGTTCCTGGTATTTCTAAACGTGATTGTTAAGATAAGAAACTGTTAAGAGTCTGCTGCTAGTAGAAGATGGAACTGCAGTTGTTGGTGGTTTTGCTTGGGGTTTTTTTGCGATTTGTTGTTTTTTTAGGGAGGATTGGTTTTTGGTTTTGGGGTTTTCTTGACTTAATAATAGTCTTCTATTTTCTGAGCCTTTTATGTGGGCTTGGCACTACAGACACAAAATTCTTCCAAGGCATCCCATAAAATGCCCAGCTGTGCAATTGCTCCACTGAAGGTGGCAACATTGATCATTGAGTAAAGTTGAATCTTTAACAGTGCTATGAAGCCTTTAAGAGTAAATCCATCACTCTGCTTTTCCATGGCAGGTAATAACATTGTGGACTTGTACCTACCTTCAGATCCATTTCTGGTAGAAGTTCAAGTAGCTCATTCAAAAGCCGACCCTGGGATAGATGCATTTAAAACAAGAAAGAAACTTAATTCCTCCCATGACTCATTTTTAACACAGACATGTTCATAATGTCTTGTTTTAACTTATTTTGCATATTCATGTTTTATTTTGGACTGTTTTCATACTGTTCCTTGTTTTCTTTCTTAGCTGCTTTAATTCACTTTGTTTTGTTTCCATTATGTTTACTCTGAAATGTTTGTACTGTAAAACTTTAACATGTCATTTTTGACCAAATTACTGTTAAGTTTATTCTTTCTTTCGTTCTTCTTTCTTTTCTGATAGTTGTTTCCCTCTGCTTTTCTCGGGCTCTTTGCTACTGATCTTTTTAGCCTTCCCTTCCCCTCTTCTCTCCCCCCTCTTATTGCCCTCTGTGCAATACATCTATCTCTGACACACACGCACACAAATGCACACACACACAGAGTCGGGTGCTCCTCTTCCTTATTCCATTTTATCTGCTAGATCTTCTGAATATCATTACCAAGATGCCAAAGGGCCTGCCAGTTTCCACAGAACAAAAAACATGAACTGATGTTAGTGAACTCTTAAGCAATACTTTTTGCAGTAATTTTTCAGTATAAGAGATCCTGGTTTATTTTGTGCCTCAAATTTCCTAAGGTAATGGTGTTTGTGAAGCAGTAGTATTTGTGATAGAAAGGCATTTTGTAAATTACGCTCACTTTTCCCTCATAACTATTTATTTAGATGTCTACCATGAAAAATGGGCAAGTCCTTTGGTTAAGCATTGCCATCTAATTAACTTTTCTACTTCCCTGTGCTCAGTTTTGTCCTCTTCAGAATGACATTTTATCCTTCATAATGGTGCTCTAAGCATTTCTGAGAGATGGAGAAGAGTTATAGATGACAATTTATAAACCTTTCACTAGGGAGTCTAAGCATATATCATAAACAGCATAGTAACCTAGCTTTCGGAAAAGATATTAAATTGTGTAATCACTATTAAAGAGTCTGCACTCAGTAAGTAGATTTCTTAAAGTTAACGGAAGGAGATATCTCAAGAGAATGCAGATAGAGCTCACCTCTGAGCAGAGAACTCAAGCATATGCACAAAGCACATTGTTCCCCCCCATCCGCCATATCTTTCATAACCTAATGCCAAGTCACAGAGGCACTGCTTACTCTAAGAGATTATGACTAAAACATACTACAGTATTTACTTGTACATTCTTGTAATAAGCAGATTCCAAATCAGTTGTAAAACTAATTTTGATGCCACAGTATTTGAACACAGCTGGTGTTCCTGTACTTGGTCATTTCAGTGACTGGATTTGACTCTTTTTCAATAAGAAACCCTTTTTATGTGCTAGGATTACAGAGTTCAGAACTGTGTGGAAAGAAAATGAATTTAAACCAGTAACCGGGATTTGCAGAGTCTCCTTCAACTTCTATAATGACCACACGTGGCTGGTGAGGAGCTGACTGTACGGATGTACAGCGAGGGACAGCCCGCTGCTTCACAGCGCAGCCACGGAAGGAACTGCAGTGGCCTCCTCTGCCTCACTTGGCTTTCCCGCTCTCAGGCCTGGTGCTCTTGTACTTCTTGCTGCTTCTTTTCTGTTCTTCGCGTTAGCACACACAGGGTGCGTGGGCATCCTTCTGAAGTCCATTTAAGCTGCTCTCGAGTTCACTGGTACCCCATGGAGTCCATACCAGCATATTACAGGGCTTTCTTTTTATGCCAGCTCATTCAGACTGAGAAACTCCACTTGCAGGGTGAGGGGAAGGGAAGAATGAAGGCCTGAGGAAAAGCAGAAGAGGATTATTTCTGGAGAGTGAAAGTGAGTGTGATAGTTCTAACTTAGTAAGAGGAAGGAGACAAAGATATGAACGATGTGATCCAAAATTTTATATCAGTATATTCAGATGGTGCCTTCTCTCATGTTGCTTGTTGTTCGTTAGCCTTTCAACGTTTTTTGTCTGTGTAGTTGGGAGTGTTTTGTGGGTTGTTTGGTTTTGTTTTTTTTTTTTTTTTTTTAGTATAGTGATTGTAAAAATACGCAACTTTCTGCAAAAGTGCACGCACAGGAAAGTTAAAAGCTGTAACTCTTATTAGCTGGATGTGAGAGGACAGGTCTGAGAGGCCAAGACACTTTGGGCCTTTTTCACCAGCTTCCCGCTTGCATGAAGGCAGAAGCAGCAGCTTGCGCGCTGCAGCCTTGTTCTGCCTCCATATCCCTGCAGTGACTCTCACCTTGGACTGCAAACAGCTTTTCCATTCCAGCCCCGTGCTGTCCCCTGCCGATACAGGCAGCCGTCCAGAATTGCTACGCCAAGAACATACAGTGTTTTTTGTTATGGATAAATGTGCCCTAGAATTAAGGTGATAAAGTCAAACTCATTTGCTTGGTAGTGATGGGCAGGTGCATTCTTTAACTTGATTGACACCCTGTGAAACACTATCCCGTCACATTTCTGGACGTTGTCATGCGCGTTCTCAAATTTTGCAGCTGCCAAACTGAACCACCAGAGAGAAGTGAAATGAGCGGGAGTGTTTTGAGGTTGATAAAGACTGAGATATCTTGAAGTTAGAAAGGAGTCAAAAATGGTAACAGGAAAGCCAAGACTTAAATGGGACTGTGGAACGGAATAGGAGGAATTAAGATGAGCATAAAAAAACCTCACTAAGAACTAAATATGTAGGACATTAGACCAGAACTGGCAGTTTGGCCATAGTCAGGCATAAATCAGTCTTCTATTGAAGATAGTGATGGTGGTGCTTGTTACAAAATGCAGGTGTAGACTTGGTTGCTTTTCTAATACGGTAATTTAAAAAAAAAAAAATTCAATGTGTTCAGTATACTTGAAAAACCTCAGACAATTCATCATCTCAGTTTAAGACTAAATATATGAAAAGCATTTGCTGTAACCAGTAAGCATTTATGTTTGTTCAGTTCCTCTGTCTTCCTGCAGGCAGGAGTTGGGTTACACCAACAACCTGTCCTCTTGTTCAGTGCTTGCAGCACGCTTGGAAGAAATGGTGGGGTCTGGTTGTTATGTCTTAGTGCTCCAGAGGATCACATGTGTGTGAGCAGCTGTCATTCTCAAACTTACTGTAGGTGTTTTTTTGGTGCATGTTCTTTGCAGTTTGTTGCAGAAGCCATTCAGGAAAGGAAGAGAGTTTCAAATTAAATTAATTTTGAGTGTTGACCAGTAGGAGAACAACAAGGATTTAAGCTCCATGTGTAGTGGCAGCTACTTCCTGCTGTGCTGCCCTGATGTGTTGTCTGTCTCTGCAGCCTTCAAAGTAACAGAACAAATAAGAAAGTGATGTCTGTCATGGTGATCCTAATAGCTAACATGTGCTTGGTGTAGAAGTTCTGTGCCCACTGATTTGTTATGTGCATCTCCATTGTTATGATAACATTGGTGCTACTTGACCAAAGAGAGAGGGAATGCTGATTCTTACTGTCTCTCCAGTTTGTATTTTCTCACCCTAGTGCCATATTCCACGTGACCGATTGACACATAACACCGCTTATGTGCTCCAGCCAGTTCACTTGCTGTTACCTCATTTATTTGACTGGCAAAGCACAGAAGTGACGGCTGCCCAGGGGTTAATAGTCGCTGCTTCGTAGGATAGTGATGCAACTCTGAACGCAGGCTATATATGCAGATTAACAAAACCATATGACCCTTTTCCTATGTCATATTATATTTCCTCTCACCCTCCCACCTTTGGAATTTATTGAGCTATTTCACTCTGCGCATTTAAAAAACAAACAAACAAAAAATCCCATCTCTGTGTGGAGAAGCCTATGAAATAAAACTGAGCACCTGAAAGGCACTTGGTTTCTATGGGTATAAGTGATAGTCTACATTCATGGTCATTTTCTTTAATGATAATAATTTTAGGAAGCTACATGTGCCTTGGGCTGTGTTTATCTTACCTGCCACCTGTTTACTTGTAGAACTGTTGGAGCATTTGCGCCACACAACTGTTATTCCTTGTGATGCTGTAATTGCTGGGGCAGCACAGCACACAAGCTGGTGCAGAATTGCTGTTTTAATGTAGCATGTTGGGTTAAAGTAACCGTATTAAGGAGAATATGAATTTCGCTATGAACAACCCAACATTTAATAGAACAACTGTGTGTCTTCTGCTGGCATTCAGGAGCAAGTAACCCCTAGAGAACTTAGACCCCTATGGAAATAAGGAAATCTATTCATTGAGAGTAGACTTGTTATGTATTTTGGGAAATGCACTCCATATGCTTAATTACACAGTAATTAATCATAAATACTCTTGGGAAAATTAATAAGTCTCAACAAGGACAGCAGGGGGAGTCCTGAGATAGATGGATGTTTTCCACGTTGCTGGTGCCTGGAGATAAGTTTCAGAGTCTCTCGCTGTACAGCTACAGATGAGTATTTTGAGGCATCAGTGTGTGACTGGCTTTGATTTGGGGCATCTATGGATTAATGAGCTAAAGGAGTAAAAGTATATGGAATACATTGATTATTTACCTTTGCAATTTGTTTGGATGGCGTTTCTTAAAATCTGCAACGTGATGGCCTGTGATGAGATGAGTGGTACTCCTGTAAATGTTTTCATCTCACTTCTAACCATTGAGAGTCTGAACCTTTTCATTATTGTGTGACAGGATGCATGTTCCCATCAAAGATTTCAAATAATTGTGATAGCTATAATTATCCTTTCAGGATTTGGAGGGAGGGGGTTGGTGTCTGTGTTTTGTTTTGTGGGGGGTTTTTTGTTTGTTTGTTTTATGTTTGTTTTTTATTTGTTTGGGTTTTTTGGGTTGGGAAGTGGGGTGGTTTTGTTTGTTTGGTTTTGGCGTTTGTTTGTTTCTTTGTTTTCCAGTCAGTTTAAGGGGGAATTATTTCCACTAGGTTGGATATTAAGACTTGCAACAAAATACTGGCCAAAAGAAAAAAAAAGAGAAAAAGAAAAAAGAAAAAATAAGAAAAACTAGTCAGGAAGCACTTAGCACTGTTTGTCATCTTTGCTATGTTTCAGTAATGGGAAGACTCAGGTCCAAAAATTCGTTAAGGGCACACAGAAGGACAAGGTGTTCAGGGTTCTTGATCCAAAAGCCCTAGAAATAACAAGTATTGGATCAAACACAGTAGGGAAATCTCAGTGTCTTTCTCATCTAAGTAATAATCTTTGCTTGGCTGGATCATGTTTGACAACATTTGGCTGGGAAGGGCAAAACCTGAGTAGTCATGGTGAGGGGAAGCTGCCAGAGACTGAACACAAACACATTCATACTGGAGATACAGGGCAAGTTTAAAGTAAAAAAAAAAAAAAAAAAAAAAAAAAGAATGAATGATTGTAATTAGCATTAAAGTTGTGGCTTGCATTTTGGGCTCGGAAGAATGTTTGTGTATCCAACAGTTTTCTGGGTTTTTTGAACTACTCTGCTGAGTCTAATGGAAGATTTTAATGTTCCTTATAAACCTTACCTCCTTAAACATCCTGAGCTCAACAACACTAATACTACTCTGTTAAAGGCAGTTTTAAATAAAATATTTTGTAGTTCTGTAAAAAATAGAAGTCAGGAAGGCCTTACAACCCCCAGTATTTGAAGATATGTAGAAAAGTATTTTGAAATGGATGAAGTACTTCCAATTTCTTGCACTTAGTTCCAGTTTGAGATGAGTTTACATAGCGCAAGATGGGGGAGAAGTAGAAGAAAATGGTCAGGTCTTTTCCATCACGTAAAGCTGGTGGCCATGACTTAGGGGAAAATTGTAAAATAATAGTAATAGAGGTAAATTCCATGCTTGTAGGTTAATATCCCTTTTAAAAAAATCTTTTGGATAGTAAGGTGACTCACATATTCATTAAAAGACACTCTGATGGTATGTGAAAGGGCAGATGGTCTATGTAAATGTGAATTAATATACAGGATAAAGGCTGATAGGGAAAAAGGAGAATTCACCTGTCTCTTTTTTCCTTTAAAATTTATTCCATAACTTGTTTTTGATAAAATTATATTAAATCACTGCTTTTGTTTTATAGTAGGACTTCTGAATATTTCAATATACTTTTTCTTATTTTGTTAGGTATTGATATGTCACTATTTGTCTTTAGAAATTAAAAACTTGAATAGCTTTCAGATAGCATCAGCAGGGGCCTGATGTGATGCCATAAATAAAATAGCTTTATACATCTTCTCTTTATGAGTAGATATTTATATTAATAAGAGTATCACCTGCAATTCCACAGTAAAATTTGAAACAACTCAGGCATTAATCATTGTTGTGTTAGAGGACACATGCCCATCTGCTACTGTCCTACCTACTACTATTTCCTCTGCTGCATTTTTGTGTCATGAGATATATGAAATCTACCCAGTAATCTGAAGTGTAATGAGTGAGTAGTCTTGTGATAATCTATCACCATTGTTCTTGAATGGTATCTTCAGTGTTTTGTGGACTGAACAGATGGTCTAAGATGGCATATTTAAATAGTTCCTGGAAAAACTGTTGAGATAGTAAAAAAAAAAATCAGCAAAGATTAATCACTGCTTTATTATTCTTTCTTCAGATATCTCACTTAATTAACTTTAAATAACCTGAGTTTCCCCCTATGGAGTTTAGCTTTAAGTCCCTGAAATTATGTCTTTGCATTATGTTTGTGTATTGCAAATTTTACATAATTTTCATACTCACTTCTTCAAAGAAGGTCTCCCCAGGTCATGTTTTTTGGTGCTTTGGAGAAGCCTCTGGAGCAGCTCTGCTCTCTCTCTTTATTCAAATTGTAGCGTCTTCCTGCAGGGAGATGCTCTGGAAGCTTATTCACCTGTGACTGTGCAACATGACCACAAGCTCTCTGGTAAAATGAAGGAAGCTGAATTCTGTAGGACTGATCACATGAAGCAAGAAAACATTTGTTGAGATAGGTTGTCTGTATAGTAACTTTTGAAGATTAAAGCTGACATTCCACTACTGAGAAATATATTGGGTAGAGTTCAAAGAATACAAGAAACAAACTGCACTGAAAGGGGAACAGTATGCATATTCCTTAAAAAGAAAAAAAAAAAAAAAGAGAGATCTAGAGAGGGTAGAAATAGGTGCCAATTTTAGTTCAGGTGGGAGAATGGCTTCATTTGAGAACACCAGTGTCCGTTTGATTAGTTGGTTCAAAAGAAACTAACCAACTGAGCTGTTGTCCGAAACCCTGACGAATTCTGCCTCTTTTGGAATACATCACAATGCGACTCAACAAGGTAACTGTTGAACCAATTTCAGTTTCTGTGTTGCTGGAAAACAGGAAAAGATTTGGTTATTTATGCTGATGAGGCTTCTAAGACATGAATAAAAGTAACCCTGTAAATTCCTGTAAATTCACATGCAGTCAAAATGCCATACTGAACTGCATTCCCTGGAACTGCAGTATGGAAGATCTAAGGTCAGATGAAATGGTTTTTCACCAGAGGAAAAAAAAAAAAAAAAAAATCATCTGCTGTACCCAGAGATACTTCACCACTGCTCTGGTGTATCAGAGAATGATAAAGAAATATTACGTCCTGTAGCATGTATTTCAGCAGAAGAATCACTTTCTGTATTCAGAAGAGGAGAAGAAATCCTTGGCAATTGTGCCATCTCTTGAGAAACTGTTATCTTGTGTGCACGGGCAGCCTTCTATCGTAAATACACTTCTAAAATGATAAGATACTGTGGAGAAAGAGAATTCAAAATGTAGGAGGTTGAATTTGTTCTTGCCAAACAGATGGCATGCGAGTGGAAAAACTGACAAGCAAAGGTATCGATGTCCTGACTGTCCAGGAAGGTGCCCATAGGGGACAGATGCTGCTCCGTGCCGTGTCAGGAGAAGAATCCTCCTTGGGTTTCTGTAGGAGTGATGTGTGGCAGATAGGACAAACAGACACTTGACTGACTTCCAGCCCTGTGTGAACTACTTTAAATGCTGTGTCCCAGACAGGGCCAAGAGGAAGGTGGCTGGTATGCCAGGTTCTGGCGGTGGCACTTTGGGGCTTCTGGGAGCCTTTGGCAGGGAGAGGGGCAGATGATCCCTTGGTGAGAGCCGGGCACACGTGGTGGGAAGACAGTCAGGGCAAGAGAGCAGGAGACTTCTGAGAGGATCAGGGGATGTTACTGGCAGCTGTGCCAGACAGACCTCAGAAGTGAAGAAATTAAGTCTTTCCCATATATCCACAGAAATAGTGTTTTGGTCTTTTGGCTCAGGCAGCCTGAAAGTTGCTGAACTACAAAGAAAACTCAGAGCAAAAGTCTTATGAATTAATTTACTTGAAGTTACGTTGCTGTAGTTGGCTATTTTTGTGTTCTGCAAAAACCTTTCTGTAGCACCTGCAGGCAGGGATTGCTTCAAAGAAGCAGCTGGGAGGGGGGTGAGCCTTTCTCCATCAAATGCACGGCCGATTACGGGTCAGCTACAGGCTTTGTCTGTAGTGTTGGGCTTTTAGTTTTCAAATATTAGCATTGCAATGAAGAGGTTTTATTATTTTGCTTATTGTTGTATAGCTGTTCAGGTTTCACATTTCTTTCTGAGGAAGCAAAAACTCTACAAAATTGTGGCTAGAGGGTTTACATATATATACTTGCAGAAAATGTAATATTTTAGTATATATTTTCTGGTTAGGATCTCAGCAAAGATTCAAAGCTTGACAGAAGAAATGAGGACCTTGAGTTCACCTATAACCTTTCTAATATTTGGCGCCTAATCTACTTCGTGAACTAAGATCATCAGAGTCCTCAAAGTTGACCAAGAGGCACTTCTCCTTGAGTATACCCAGACAAATGATCCTGTTGCTGCTAATCATTAGCATGCAGGTGGCAGGTGATCAAGATTTCATTATCAAACACCGATTTTCTTTTGAGGTGAAAAGATGACCATCTGTTCCTGACATTGTACCTAAGGGAGCCTACAACTGTGGTTTGGTTGATGACAAAATCTACTAAGAACCTTCTCATAATTCATTTACGTAGTACATTTAATATATTATTAAAATTCTGCTAGCATTTCAAAAGAGAGGAGGTGAACCAAATTATCAGGTGGATCTTATCTTAAATGTGTCCATTTGGGGATGTCTGAAGAAAATATTTTTGAACCTGAGTTTTTGCGTTGAGCTTAGAGGATTCCTCTTTTCTACAACAAGGGTCATATACACAAAATGAAAGGGCTGCCAAATTTTTTGTTTAAGACAACTGGATAGTTCAATTCTGAATTTTGAAACCTGTCCTCACGTTGGGAGAAACTTTAATTTCATTCATGCGAACTCCTGTCTGACAGTGAAATTAGTACATCTGTACATTAGTACAAATTCTGCAGCTAAATGTGTGTGGTAGAACCTGGTCTATGCAAGTTTGGGAAAAGGAAACATCATTTTGGCTCTTTTTTTTTCTTTAAGATCTGAAGATTATGTGATTAAGTTCATCTGTGTATCAATCATTACTTTTAAACCAATGAACCACTGTCAACCAAATCTAACTAGGGAGAAAAAAAAATCTCTGTGATATCTCTTCCTACAAGTTGTGTGACCTTCAGCAGCTGTGCTGAGGAACAGAGCATTCCCACTGATGACTGGGCAGGCAAGCCTCAGCCATTATAAATTCGTTTAAGCAGCAACCGCTTAGACAATCAATATGCATATGCAGATGGATCATAAATTTGGCATCTCTTGAGTGGCAGGAGTGTCACTGGGAGCATGGGGGTAGTTGGAGTTATGGCAGTAACTGTGGTGCACCGGGGGAGTTCAGACAGACAACATCTGTAGAAACTTCAGTAGCTCATATTCTCTTGGAACAGCAAAGAGAAGTTACAAGCAAATAACTGCTGAACAGAACAAAATGGAATGTAATTTCAATGTTCTTTCTGTTTTGAAATCGAAAATATTATTGGATTGATTAAAAGTTGCATTCAGGTTTCCTTCTTTAATCCTTGTGATTCCTGTAAAATAGATTCTCAGTGTCATATGGATTGTGTTTCTCATAATGGTTTTATTACTTCCATGCCTCTTTTTGTGTATGTAAGATACTAAAAAAAAAAAAAGGTCTATATACACGAGCAACATACCTTTTGCTTTTCAGGCTATATACCCATCTATGGGCTGGAGTGATGAAAAGATGGTAATTGCAGACTTAGCCTGGCACAAAATGTGTTTGCAGGAGATTCTACAAATTCCTGCAAGAAGGAAACCTTAATTAAAGAATTACTTAGAAACCTGAAAATAAAACCACGTATCTGTAGTTTGCCAGTTAACTGAATTTATAATATCCTTACAGATATATGCAGATGTTTAGGATTTTGACAGTAAATAATGGTTACATGGTTGTCTTTGCAATTAAACCAGTGTTTGTGTAGCAAAGTTCATTACAGCTATGATATTTTAAAAACTTGAGGATGTGAAAAATTATTTCCTATAAAATACTGGGAATCCCCATCACCACCTTCTATAAAGAATTGTGAATTTGTGGATCAAAAAAATGTTTGTGTTAAAACAGCAAGACTTTTTATTCTATTTTGATCGATGTTCCTTTGATGTGAATCTTGACTACTGGGTCAGAGCGCAATGAGCAGGTAACAAGTCAGGTTGGCTCGATCCATTTGCTGAGTCAGTCTGTATGATGCTGAGAAAGTGGCTGTGACCATTAATTTTTTTGTTAGTGATTTCCTCGTTTTTGCTGTTTGCTCGGGGGTTTGTTGCTGGTTGTTGCCTCAGGCATGCCCGGGGAGATGGTGCTTCAGTGAGATGCAGAAAAATGTGCCAGGCTGGTTTTGCCTTTCTTCTGCGCACTGTTATTTCCTTGGCATGTGACACATGTAGAACAACAAAGTACATTTTATATTGCATGCAGCAATTAGAATCTACACACAGTGTGCTTTCAGTAAAGAAAACATAAGTTTTACCAATCTTATGCTCTGGTTAGCTGCAGCTTGCAAACAGAGAACCATGAATGGCTTCTGATCTCCCTCTGACCAGATAATCACAGTCGTGAGCAGTGAACCTTCCTTCCAGTGTCAGATGAGTAAGATGAAAGTTGGCCTGAGCTGTCACCCCTCCAAAGTCATCTTCAACAGAAGATGTGTCCGTGTGTTCTCAAGGTCGATTGCAGGTTACCAATATCTGATATAAATAATTATTTTGTTCGTTTAAACTACTATTTGCAACCATATGTAACGTCAGCACAGAACACATCCATAATCCCTGAAAGGTACTCTTGGTTTTCCCCGTAATCTCTCATTGCACTCTTTCAATTTCATCTTACTATCCAAAAGCAAGTAACAAAACTTGCTGAGCAGACAGAAAGAAACAAAAAATAATTTTCTTTTCAAAAGATTGGTTAACAATTATTTCCCTGTATAAGCATCTTGGAGTGTCTTGACAGCAGAACTGACAAAGGGCTTACCTGCAAGTGAGGGATTGGAATTGGTTTTGCCAAATGGAGGGAGCTAAAAATGACAGTTCACTGAGCTGCCAGCTCCAAATATTGTTATTCACTAGAAATTTAGCTTAAAAATGCAGATTAAGTTCTGCCTTTTCCAGCTTTAATATGAATCATAAACGATATTAACTCAAAAGAGAAATAAATCATTCGTCTGGAATATGCTTTGTGTTTCTGTATTGAACTTAATACATTTTCTTATCAAAGGTTGCCTCCCTTTCTAATAGGCCAGTTAATTTTGAAATGCTGAGCTTCAGGTGAATTATCATGACCAAGAGCTTTCAAGTGCTTTAAGGCTTTAACAAGCAGTAAGATTGTAGTGGAAAGTTTAAGTAATACTCTAACATTCCGGAACTTTGAAAATTCAGTGGCATATTAGTGTTAGTGTAATATATGAAGTACATGGTACATATTAGGAAGCTTGTCCTCATGCCTGAGAGCACTGCAAACCTGGGCTGCTTCTGGTTTAGGTTTCAGAAAACGAAAATCATGTTATGTTTCGACCTGATATATGTAGTAGTTTTTGTGGATAATACTAACTGGCTAATTCATCTAGATTAAATCAAAATTCTTTTCCTATCAGTTCAACCGAAGTTGTAATAACATTTTATGAAACCTTCATATTTTCTGACTTTCCTAATAATTTGAAAGAGAAGCATGAAGAAAGTATATTGTGGTGACCTGGCTTAGTGAATGCAATAAGTACTCAAAGGACTGACACAAAAAAGCCAAATGCTGCCTATAAATGAAATCATCGCTAGGTGTCACTCTGGGAAGTTGTTACAGACCTGTGAGAGGAATCATTAAAGAAAATTAAGGTCTACTAGGACAGTAGCTGAGTGATCCGGAACCACAGAGGAAAAGCCGTGCTCTTTTTTTTTTAATTATTATTTTTTGCCTTATTCTTATCTGTTTGCCGAGATTTCTTTGCATCATTTTACATCTTTACATTAAATATATTTCTTCACTTACTAGGCCAAATTGTTTGCTCCTAAGGTAAATTCTTCTTCATTTCAATCAAAAAACCCCCTTTTTTGGACAGACTTCCGTATTTTCAGATACAAAGTTTTCAATTCCTTTGAATCTACCACTACTGATAAGCTGCACTTGCACATATTTCTCCCTTCCAGCTTCTAGTGTCTGACAGATTGTATAGGAGCTTCATTGGAGGATCTGTTTATTCCTTGTTTATTATTTATTTTTGTATTTCCTGTATGAATATGGAAAATATTTACATTTAAAACAATTCTTTCTCTTTTATTGTAACCATTGCCATATAATCTTTAGATTATCATGTTCTGTGTATTAGGGATACTTTTAAATTTGGCTTTATAAATAAGGAGTGGATTCAAACTGAGATAAATCTACCTACCAAGCTACTAAAGATGTGAATATTATATACTGGAAGAGTTAACAACTTTACTTAATTAAACATGTACCAATCATGACTGCATCAGCTAGAATTAAGAGATAATGCTCTCTACAGGAGTTACTCAAATGGGAGACTTAGCACAATTTAGAATTATCCTAGAACTGAAGAAATTTTGGGCTAATACCCTAAACATAATTAATATGATCATAAATTAAACTATTCTAGTCTTCAGATGTAACACGCCAGGCAACAGTATTAGTGGAAATGCATATTCAAGAGATGCAACAATTCCGATCCTTGTGTACAGCCAGGATCTAAGGAGACCAAATGAAATGAATGGATATCACTCCTTAAAACTTCTTTATGATATCATAATTTTATGGGGAAGGTGGGTGGGGGAAGAAATGGAAAAAGATTTTCAGTGAACTATTGGGAACATTTTTAAATTATATTTTAAATTTTTAGCTTTCTTTGCCAGGGATATCATCAAGTACTCTGGGGCTTCTTATTAAATAACTTATTAAATAACTCACGGTTCATGAATAATGAGTTGATTTGAAAATCAGGACATTTGTCTACTTAAATAATTTTACAACACGTAAGGAATCGGGACCTTGCTGACTGCAAGACAATGAAATAATAACAATAATGAAAGAAGAAAAATCTTGTCATTTGTTTATATCCTTGCCAAAAAGCAGATGTGCAATGGCCATTCTCCTATGTAAACTCTCAGAGTTAATGTTAAAAATATTATTCTGTCCTATGTTACATATTTGAAATCACAGAATCGTAGAGTGTTAGGGATTGGAAGGGACCTCAAAAGCTCATCCAGTCCAATCCCCCTGCCAGAGCAGAAACACCCAGATGAGGCTACACAGGAAGGTATCCAGGCGGGTTTTGAATGTCTCCAGAGAAGGAGACTCCACAACCTCCCTGGGCAGCCTGTTCCAGGCTCTGTCACCCTGACTGTGAAGAAGTTTCTTCTCAAATTTAAGTGGAACCTCTTGTGTTCCAGCTGGAACCCATTACCCCTTATCTTACCATTGGTTGTCACCGAGAAGAGCCTGGCTCCATCCTCGTGACACTCACCCTTTATATATTTACAAACATTAATGAGGTCACCCTTCAGTCTCCTCTTCTCCAAGCTAAAGAGCCCCAGCTCCCTCAGCCTTTCCTCATAAGGGAGATGCTCCACTCCCTTCATCATCTTTGTTGCCCTGCGCTGGACTCTCTCCAGCAGTTCCCTGTCCTTCTGGAACTGAGGGGCCCAGAACTGGACACAATATTCCAGATGAGGTCTCACCAGGGCAGAGTAGAGGGGAAGGAGAACCTCTCTCAACCTACTAACCACCCCACTTCTAATACACCCCAGGATGCCATTGGTCTTCTTGGCCACAAGGGCACAGTGCTGGCTCATGGTCATCCTGCTGTCCCCCAGGACCCCCAGGTCCCTTTCCCCTTCACTGCTCTCTAATAGGCCATTCCCCAACCTATACTGGAAACTGGGGTTGTTCCTACCCAGAGATAAGACTCTACACTTTCTCTTGTTATATTTCATTAAATTTTTCCCTGCCCAAGTCTCCAGCCTGTCCAGGTCTCGCTGGATGGCAGCACAGCCTGCTGGCGTGTCAGCCACTCCTCCCAGCTTCTTTCCTTCAGCCAGTTCACAGTCCACCTCTCTACCCGATCGTCCAGTCCATTTCCTTCAGAATGAAAATTATTCTGAGACTGCTTTTGAAGTCTTTGAAAGTTACCTGAATGTATCACAAAGAAAAACATTTCCATTCTATTCAATTTTTGTAATTTTGTTAAAAAAGAATCATGAAATCTATATGGAAGGGCTTGTAGTAGAAACATGAACAAACTTTTGTGACATCTTTCCCTTTGCTCTTGATGTTTAATTCTCTGGATATTTGGCCACTTTTCAAAGAAGATCAAATGAGATTCGGAGAAAATGAGATCATAATCTGCTGGATTTAGTTAATAATCCATTTGCCATTCTTTATTCTTTGAAGCCTCTCACACTTTCCTTAGCCTTTGTTTTGTGTAGACTAGATCGTGCAATTACTACTTTACTTAAATTTGCTTTTTTTCCATGTCATCTAAGTCCTGTTTGTTCAACATTTCCCTTAGCAACTGCTGTATCAAAAACACACAGTGTTGGAGCTTTTACTGTTATTATTGTTGTTTGTTTAGATAATAACTTCTCCACTGCCTAATGCATTAAATCATTTTTCTACCTACTTGTATCTAAACAAAGATTTCATAGAACAACTTTACCAATCTTTGACTTCTCCTTTGCACATTTTAATGCATTTTTCAGAGGGTGTTAATCTGCCAGTGCCATCTTTCCTGATCAATGAGCAATACCTCTGAAGTCAATGAGTCTGGCCCTTAGACACAATTTGATAGTCTTCCAGTTCTCTTGACCAACATCCCCCCATACACAGGCACAAAACCACACACACAAAACAAAAACCAAAAACCCCAAACACACAAAACCCAACAAACAAAAAAATACAAAGAAAAACCCCCAAATAACACCACAACTTTACTCTTTTTCTATCCCAAATACAGATTTTTCCTTTAGCTTAGCTTTGTTGGATTTCTTCTGAAATTGCATTGTTTGGTTTTCTTTCCTCCACCTTAGTACAAAGAGGATCTGTGATTCTTTTTTTAATACTGTTAGTGAGGTTTTTCATTATTTCCATGATTCTCCTTTGATGTATTACTTCATCACATTCACAAACTAGCACTTTGTTCCATTAACTTGTTAGGTGGTTTTGCACCCCATTTTTCAAATTCTCTAGGGGAAGCATGGATATTATTCCAGTTGTAAGTCACTTCTGCTTAATTTACAATTGCAGACAACACTGCTAAGGAACAATTCTGTTTTTTCAGTTTTCACTTTTTACCTCAAATGTGTTCTCTGTGGTTGTCTTCTTCAAAGTAATCTATTTATCTTTTTTTTTCTCCGCAAAACCATATTTATTTATATGTCCCGCCTTTAAACATCTTTTACATACTCATTGTTTTGTTTCAAACATATCAGTGTTTTCTCCCATTTCTTAAATACAGTTTTTCTTTAATCATGCAGTTTCAACTCTACTTTGCCTTATCGCAATACTTATTAGCAGATCTGTGCTTCTGTCTGCGACTTATTTTTACCATTTTAGCCTGGAGTGGCTAAGAAAGAGCGGCTCTTTCTTACTTCAACTTTTATAGGCATATTTCTGATTTGAACATGTAATAGAAAAATAAGTATGAAATAACTTCTTCATTCACCAAAACTCAGCACTGCTCATTTTTTCCTCTGAGAGCCTTTAAATTGCTTTGTTCAGTTTCCTTTGAAAATAAAATCCCCTTAATAAAATTACTGTGTATAAAAAAGACATGAAAGTACACACTGCTTTCAGGAAAACTGAATGTTTAAGCTTTGCAGAGAATACAAAGGTGATTCTGGTTTTCAAGTGATGAAGAGTTTAAGAAAACTACCGTGATTTATTTTCTATGGGATGTGTTCTGAGAGAGAAGATGCATTTTAGAGTACAAAGGAATGCTTGACGCCCTCCTCTTTAGACCTCTTTTTAGACCAAATGGCAAAAAGAAGGTATTTTAACCTTCTGAGAATTCTCATTGAACTACACCATCTTTCATACAAAAAGATTTAGATGTAGGACCTTGAGTAATATTTTCTAGTAGAAAAGAGTTCAGCACTATATTCTGCGCAGAGCACTGTGTGTTAAAATAAGCTATTTTAATGCATCTGTGGTGCATTTGGTTGCAATATGAGCCAAATTACTGGTTCTGGCTATAAAGACCTTTCTAGGTAACTCATTATCAAGGGGTTAAAAAGCACTTTTGAACAGAGAGAAATATAGCTGGCTCCAACATGAAATGGTATCTTGTAACTCCATATGTGAGAATACTGTTGCCAGGAGACTGAGTTCTACCTAATAACCTCACATACCTAGAAGCACCTCAAGCATTTAAGTGATCAGGAATATATGTCTAGTAATTGAAGAAGATATTACTCTATTACATGAAAAACAGAAATCTGACCCTAATATGGTGCCCTGAGTAACCAGGAGAATACAATTTTAGTGCAAGTGGCAGGCTTTAGGGAGAGATCACTGTCTGCTCTGGAACCTAGATCAAGAATTTTATGAAATTAGGATTTTTGTCATGTATTCACCAGTACTTCCTCATCCAGGATGTATTTTTTTATGTGTATATATTTTAATTTTTATTTTTCAGTACTTCTGGGTAAAACCCAGAAAAACAAAAATATCAGGAAGGAAATGAAAGGGAACAGCAGTGACAGGACTTGCATAGAATCATAGAATCATTTCAGTTGGAAGAGACCCTCTGGATCATCAAGTTCAACCACAACCTAACCTGACTCTAGCACTAAACCATGTCCCTAAAAACCTCATCTAAACGCCTTTTAAACCCCTCCAGGGATGGTGACTCCACCACTGCCCTGGGCAGCCTGTTCCAATGCCTGACAACCCTTAGTCCAAATAATTGCAATCCGTTAAGAAGCTATTGATCTGAATAGAGGATGAACTTAGGGCTCTTCAGTTAGAAATATGTATTTGCTGGTCCTCCCAGTTAGTTTAAGATGCACTTTTTCCTGACTTATATGAATGCCTTGATCTGCTTTGTAACTCTTCGTAACATTCAACTTTTAATTAAAAGAAAACTCCATAAAACTGAAGGCTTCACTACATTTTAAAGGTTATTGAGTGAGAGGGAGGGGAAACAACAAACAAACAAACAGAACCCAACATTTAAAATTTATCCTGAGGTTCTCAGACTGAAGAATAATTGTTTTGTTTTGCAAGGACAGAGTTTTATAGCATCATGTTGGCTGCTTTTCTGTGAAACTGAGGAAGCCATGACTCATTAGGAGATTCATCTCAGACTCATCTATTTCTAACCCATTGTGTTGGTGGTGTAGCACAAGTCAGGATAGTGTTTGGTGGAAAAAAAAGGGACTTCTGATTTAAAATTCTGTGAAGTTAAAATTTTAGTTCTCAGGATTCTGGTAAGATTTTTTAAGTTAAATACTCAGCCCTTTGTAGAAGTCTGACATTACAGCCCAAAAGTCAGCAGGCAGAAATTTATTAGGCCCATATCTAAATAGAAATATGGGCAAGACAGCATGGTTCTTGGAAAAACATGAGCTTTTAAGATGGATTTTAGTTTTAGAAATCCTTGTTGGCTTTAGTCAATCAGTGTTATTTCCTGTGCTTGATTTCTGTACCTCTCACCTACAGTCTCAAGGGATAGAAAATTTTGATGTCAATTCAAGAAAAAGAATGACTTACAAGTATGGGCTTCAGTCCTGAATAACTCAATGGTCCTTCATTATGATGTTCAGGATTGAGTGGAGAAAGGAATTACTGTTGTAGACAGATGTGTCCATTTCCATATGGTTTTCCTGCGTATATTCTTATTTTTAATGCAACTTTGTGTGCATAATTATCTTTAAAGTTTTGGTTTCTGTCCCAGTGACAGCGATTATCGGGTGGAAAGTCTTTTAGAACAGTGGGACTACGTATTTTTTTTAAAAGTGCGGTGTATATAATCAGCAAGCCTTGTACCCTGTTTCAGGCTCACAGATCTTTGTGCTCCATTGTCTCTTCCACATGGCTGGCTGGGAGATGGATGTGCCAGGGCTGAGTGGCAGCACAGTGAACGCTTCTCACCCGTATAGGAATCTTGCCAGCAGTGCTAATGATGAGCTACAGATAATGCTCATCCAGTTTTGAAATCACAGAGTCTGTTCTTCCTTGCTGATGCTTTGAGGAATGTTGGTTTCAAGGATTTTTGGAGCATAGACGTCAAATCTTCAGCAGTCCCTCAAGGTCAATTTTTGTCCCTTATTATAAGCAGAGGATGCATTAGGTCTATTAGTCATATTGAGTGGGGTAGGGGATTTTTTTCGTAAGTCTTATGCTTCAGGTTGCTTTTTGCAGCAGTACTAGAAAGGTCTCTGTTGATGGTTATTTCAGCTGTAGCAGCAATTTTGAGGCAAAGATGAGCTTGGAATTGGGTAACAGACTACAAGTAGAGAGCTATATTACAGCTCACTTCTGCTGAGTCAGCTTTGCTTCGTGTCTTCTAGGGGCTGCTTGTTTCAAACTTGCTAATTCTGTTGACTCATAAAAGAGCCATGTGAAATCCACTGGTTCGTTGCTTGGCCTTGCAGGATTATGTGCCACATGGGACTATAGCAATAAGTGATGACCTGAGACCTGTTCCCATTGTTCCTGCAATCTAGGCATTGGTACCATGTCCGGTGTCCTGGTTGCAGCTTGAAAAATGCTGGCAGGCAGTTGATAGTGAAAACAAGTAGGAGTGATGGATAGTTCTTATTTTTATAGCCAAGATTATTTATTCTTGCATGAGTTCGGAGTATCATACTCCTCATCCATGCTTGTAAGGGAATGCAAATCTATTGATTATCTGTCACCTTTAGGTAAGGATTGCATTCAGGACTTGTCACTGTAATTTCCATTAATCAGTGAAGATGACAGGAGCAAACAGCACATGATGTGTGCAGCTGTGGGACAGCTTGAGATCAAAGAAATTTGGCAGTGGCTCCCCTCTATAAATATGTAATCAATTTTTAGTGTTACATTATAATATTTTTCTTTTTACTGTCATCTCTCACTATGTGTTTTTAGTTGGTGTATTTTATTGATGTACTGAAAATACGCTCAAGTTATAACAATTATTATAATTTAGTGCATTACAACCATGTGCTTATATTCCCTGTACAGTACTGCATGTATTTCATAGACCTCCTTTACCCCTTGATGTGCTGCCATCCATGCTTAACTTGTCATCAAACTGACATCAATGGACACCTAAACATGTAATTACTGTGCTAAAAGTATTGAGCTAAAAATATAGATGGGAAGACTGAAAACTGGTTTTGAAAAATGCTGGATTTTTTAATCTAAAGATATCGAAGTTGTGTATTTGTTGTAGGTGAAGCAGTCTTTTAATAAGAATTTTTATGACCCTGCATGAATGCTGTACTGATTCCATGTTGGTTTTTTTTCCCACATCTTAATTTTAACATCCTGAGAACGTAGGGTACAGGAGGTCACAGCATCTACCTCTTTGTGTGTGGGTCACAGCTGTTACGTCTACCTTGGTTAAATACAGTATTATGCACAAAATCCACTCTTCTATGCTGAAAATCTAGGGACAAGAGTGATATTATGTAGATTGTGTTTTATTTGCCACATACTTGTTTCTGGGAGTGATGGTGTTTCTACTTTAGATTGGTGCTTCTTATCTTCGGCTGGTGCAAGTACCAGAGTGCATGGACAATGGTAAATATTTGATCTCTTTTCCTGTTCTGCTGTATGCATATGTATACATATTTGGGGACATGGAATTAGTCACAATGAATTTGTTTCACTTCTGGATAACATGATGGTTTTCAAAATTAGGATTTATTTCACTAGTTGAGAAATGCACACTGATTGAGAAGTTACTCATAAAATATTTCTGATAGGAAACTTGTATGAGAAGCAGAAAATGCTTTTAGATTTCAGTCAAATGTAATTTGTGGTATTTCCTGGAGCTAACTTGAACTGACTCCTCCCCTTTCAAACACATGTCCAACCAGAATAACTCAATAATTCTCCAGTTTTCTGGTCCCATAAGTCAGTATCTTTCTACAGCACATTGGTTAATATTTTCCTAGATGTTCCAGGTGTATAAAGGGTCATCCGTTCCTGACATATCTCAGTTCATCTTTCCTGCCGTGCTGACATATTTTCTCCTTACAGCTCAGCTGTTTCTTTAGTATTTTACTCTTGTTCAACAGCTTATTGAATATGTCAAAATATTTTGGTGTGTTTCTTCTCAAGTAGTGCAGCCACAGATCCCATGGTGTTTATACTGTAAAGCAGAGATGAAAAGCTTGATGTACATGTAAATGTGCTGCTTTCTGTCCATATTTCTATTTCTCCAGCATTTATCGCTTCATTCAAATATTCATTCTTGCTTTGTGATTTCTCGCCATTGCATTTATTTTGTGTCAATTTGAAACATGGTGTAAATCACTTAAGTGGAAGATGTAACAGGGTATCAAATATGACAGTGGTAAACATGAGCTACTCTTCCCTGATAAATTGCAAATATCTCATTGATTCTTTGAAGAAAGAGGAGACAAATGTAAGAGACTTTTCTCTATGAATACATACTAAAAAAGGAAAAAAAAGTAGGGCAGAAAGTGCCTGATCAGACTGCAGTTTTAGATGCACAAGCGCTGTGGTGGGAAGTGTGAGCATTTCTCACTGCTCTTCCTAAGGACGGAGGTTTCCTGTACTTCTCAGGCCAGATCCTGAGCTGCTTTATCTGTCCTTGCTCTGCTGCCGTCAAAGGAAACGTGACAGTTAAATGAATCAGGATTCAGCAAGTGCTCTGCAGTAATTTAGCATTCATTCCTGTTACAAATAAGGTTGCTGTGTACCACTCATATTTATGAAGGTTTGAGGGTTTTTTAATGAAATAAATTTTGAAAATGTGAGGTCTTAGATCCACTCAAATAACCTCAGATTAATTTATTATGTACACAATAATGATGTATTTATAAATCAAAGTGTATTTTTTCTTGATGTCTAAGTAACACTTTGAGAGGCTTGTGGGAAAAACAAACCAAAACACAACAAACAAACAAAACCACCACCACTAAACAAACAAAACCCAACCTTTATGACTATAAATGTTAGGTGTTTGGTTTACAAATTTTCTCCCACTGAGTACATTCTTTATCAAATAAATATTATAATTTTTTAAACATGATACAATGGTGAACATAGACAATATCCATAACAAATACGAAGATTCTATAGGCAGCATCATGAAATAATTCTATACTTCTCCAAAGATTTTCATGTAACTTTCCAGTAGGGAAAAAAACAACTGATAAGTCTGAAGGCAGCAATATGTCAAATAACTCACAGAATTGTCTGTAAAACGGAGTCGATCACCATGGGAGTGATTAAAAAAATTGAAGAGAGAATACCAAACCAAACCAAAAACCACACACCAGAAAAAACTGAGCTCTTAATCATAAGTAAGACAGCTTAAACCCTGCAGTTACTCACTTAGTAAACACCAATTCAGCAGTTTTCTTTATCATTAAAAATAAGTGCTGTATAAGTGCAGGTATTACAAATAAATTATCATCTTCATGCATTTTCAAAGCCAGAAGTCTGGTCACTCAAGACGTCTGTCTGCCAGAAGTGTAATTATATACAAGAGTAATAGCATGTCCTTAGAAAAGTCACTTGTTTCACACAAGGGCTCTTCAGCCGGGCCATCTGAATACATTTGCAAAACCAAACACCTTTGGGGTGTCACCTGAGCTGATGTTCTCTTGGGGATCACTGGACTGTTGTACCACACCAAATCCTCAGCAAAGAGACTGAGGCAATGTTCTACATTTGACAATTTCACTTGGAATTAACTTAGAAAAATTAAATCCTATAAAGCTTCTAAACCCCAGTTAGTGTGTGTCCCTGCTTCTTGGTTTTCCCCAATTTTTAATTTCTGTTTATTCAAACTGAGAACTGTGCATGCTCAGATATAGCCTGTACATTTTTCATTATTATCTGTAATTATTTTAAAAAGGAAAATACTCCTAAATAGAAACTAGACGTTTTACTATTCAGTAAGTGTCAGTTTAATTTGCAATGTTTTCTTCCCTTAAGATTTAGGTAAATTGTGTATGTTTACAACAGATCTATGTTAACATTAATGGAATGAAGGTCAGAAAGCCTCCGCTTCTTAAAAGTCCTTGTGTATATACATACATGTGTGTATATACATACATGTGTGTATGTGTCTATGTACAAAATGTAAAAAATTATTTAATACTATATTTACACTGTTCTTGAGATATTTAGCTATTTATATATGAGGCTAATTAATTCTCCCAGGGATATCTTACTGTGTTCTAATTGCAGGCCTCATGAAAGTGGTTTAAAGCACTTTTCCCTCCCTATACACCTGCCTTTTGCTCCAATACTAGGAAATAAAAATTACTGCATGTTTCTAAGATATTGTTCTTTCTAGATTGTTTATTTTATATTACACTGTTTAAATATACTTTTATCAACTTATGAACAACAAACGTTCATGAACTAATTTCTACATTTGGTGTAAATGTTTTTGAAATGCATAACAAATGTTTTCTTTGGTACATAAAAAGCAGCAAAGTCGTCGTATGATTCCCTCCTTATTTGCAGAAAGATTCTTCAGGTTATTGCTGCACACTAAAATACTGTAATTTTTCCCATACCTAGTAGAATGCTTTTTGCAGAGAGCGAATTTCCATTCCGTTCTCAGCAAGATTCATTAATTAACCAAGATTTTCATTAATTTATGGATTTGAGGGTTTTTTAAATTATTAATGTTTGGAAAAGGCGGACTACAAAATTGAGAGAGAAGATCATCTTCTTATTGTCATGCGATGTTATGAACTCAATAATTTAGACCACAAGTAAAATTAATTTAGAAGACATTTTTTAGAACTGTAGAAATAAAAAAATATATATAATAAATTTATACAGTAGTTAAATATATTATCATACATATATCAATACATTTAGGAAACATTTAGAATGTAAATTATTAAACATATTTTTAATTTTAAAATGTTACAGTACACTTTTGATAATGCTTTCAAAAGGTAACTGTATTTTGAACTTAATACAAAACCTAAGATTTGTTCCTCAGTTGAAATAAATCTCTACAGTAACTCATTCCAGTGAGTTGAACGCTATTTGCACTATTCAATGATACATTTTCTTCTTTTTCATCTTATGTTACCCATGCTGCAGATACAAGCTTTAGAATGTATGAAAATTAATAATTATTCATACTGAACAAGTAGAGTTTAAACACTTGCAGAACTTTGGCCAGGTTTTTTTTAGTGTAAAAAGTAGAAATCACCTTTAATGCTAACAAGATCATTGCCTTATTAAAAATTAATTCATTACTGAATTCTAATAGAAGCATTTATCAGGAGAAAGTCTCTATTCTCAGCTAACATTTATAAAGTGTGCTGTTAAAATGAATAGTACTTATTCAAATGACTCTTAAATATTTAAAATCTTGTACCATTAAATTAGTTTCTCTCTTTTGTTTTTGTTCAGTGCTCATGTCTGGTATTGCAGCAGTAGAGGTGAGAGTTCAGAAGACAAGTGATGTCAGTCAGATGTTCTGAATGAGTCCATAATTCACAAATTCATTACAGTTGTATATAATCTTAGATTAGAAAAGATAATTTTTAAAAAAATCTAAACGACAATTGATGGACCTCACCCTATAGAAGTATATTAAAAATGCATTGTGAGTGGTGGAAATAATTATAGATTCACTGCCACATCATTGTGGTTCAGGATTTATTATAATTTTATTTTTTATTCCTATTCCTTGTGATTTTGTAACTTGGGTGTAAAATATTACTTGATGGTAACTCTTGCCGTAGAAGTTTTCATCATCAAAACAGTTTCTGTGAAAATAATATGTGAAAAGCTATGGAAAGAATTTTTGTTTTATTTCCTCATGAAATGCTTGTTGGCTCCAGCTTGGATCCTTGGCTTAAAGACATGAAAATTTGCCAAATTATGCCTATCTGTTTTCCTCCGGGTGCAACAGCAGTCCCAGCACACAGGTGGTTTGGTCTCTGGCATCACCAGTGACACCTTGATTTGTTCTCCTGAGCAGCTGCTTCCCTCCCTGGGGGGATCTGCTGTGGAGCAGAGGGGGTGAGAGCACCGTGCTGGGGCAGGTCTCACAAACAGCCCCATCCCTCCGCAGGGACTTCAGTCAGAGAGCAAAGAAACATCAGCAATTGGGCTTGGAATAGACACTACACAAGGAAAGAAACGTCATGCTCGCTTCCAGCAGATTTATGAGGTTCTGTAAGGAATGTTTAAAGACGGAATGTTGTTTTTACAAAACTGAGGACCTGGTGCCTGACCCCAGCAGGGGGAGAAAGGACCAAGAGACATCAAACTATGAATCCTTAATGTAAAACAAAGTCTCTTCGAACTGATCCCAGAATGCATATTGATACCTGTATTTACAAGTTAATTTAGGGGGAAGGGTAGCCAAAGAGCCAGGAACCCGTATTTTAAATAGATCAATAAGGGGAAGGGTGTTCGGATAGGATGAATGAAATATGTAAACTGAGGCAGGCATCAGGTAGTCTGTAAACCCTGCAGTACCTAAGCAATGGGGAACAGCAGAGGGAATTTGCAGCCGGTATTTGGGTGGGATATAAGCAGGGGTTTTTTTCCCTATTATGTGTGCCAGCCTTTAGGTAGAACACCCGATCTTGCAAAATCATTATTAAAATATGCTTTGCTGAGAAATCCTGCCTGGGCCTATTATATTTGCAAGGTAACTGTTTCCTACAAACTCTACATGTGATTGTTAATGGATGTCACCTGCTTGAGCATATATTGTTGGGAGGTGATTACGAGAGCTCGTTAACTTGTCTTTGCACCTGGTTTGATGAATTTTAAAGGATCTTATCAGGCGAGTGAGTTGGGGGCTCAGACTATGCTGGGTCCTGTGGGAGTGGGATGCCCCTGGAGCTGCACTGGCAGCAAAACAGCGCATCTTGGTGCACGTGGAGTCTTTCTCACAGCTCTCTTGATGATCTCTAATGAGGCTTTAAATGTAAGTAGAGATTTGTGTTTCAGTTACATGGGGTCTCATTCAGTTAGATGGTGTAATTTTGGGTTAGATTGGAATGTTTTTTTCTTTCAGGAAAAAGAATTATTCCAAGGAGTAGATTTGAAAGATAGTTTCCTTATTTTCAAGACTGAAGTTTCATTTTCCTGCGATGGGCTTTGTTTACTAAATAATAATAAATGTCACACATTTCAGTTCCCTTTGGGTCTTATTAGGATGGCCTCTCTAAGAGTTTCTTTGTAGCTCTTGTGTAATGAAGGATGTGTGCAACAAAGGTGAAATAATTCAGATAACGTTAACTAAACATTAGAGGACTTTGGAGGAGTAAAAACTATTAAAATTACAGATTGACTAAGCAGAGGCTCATTTAAGTTCGGGGTTGTTGTTGCCTCTGTAAGAGATGTTACCTGGCTCTTGACTACACAAAATAGTTTGATAAAATGCTTATGGACTTCAAGATCTGGAATCTGATCCCCAAGATTTCAGTAGACGTACAAACTCTATTATAGCGATACTGTGAAGAGTTATTATGGAGATAACTGGATAAAATTACTTTGTATAGATTTGTATGAAAAAAAATTTTCTACCAGGAACCTATGAGACATGAACTGGAGAAAAGGGACAGCTTAGAAATTACCAAAATATTTCTTTCTTGCTTATAATCTTTACTTGCTATAATTGTACATTATGGTTTAAATGGGCATGGTTTAAATATGCTTTATTCATGTCTTCATGACACAGTAGCTCTAACTTAACAGAGGCAATGAGGTATTTAGAACATTGTGCATTTTTTAGGACAGTAACTAACCCAATTTTTTTAGTTAAGTGAAACCATTCATATATCTGCCGCAACTCCAGGGAGTGGTTTGGTCTGGGAGAAGTGGGACAAAAAAAGTGATGTGCAGTGTTTTTGAAAATTTCAACATCTTTATTTGAGTAGCCCCAATTGTCCAAAAGATTTGTGGCTCTTCAGTTAGTTCCAGGGTTGTGTATTATTATTCCTTTCAGATGTGCTTACAATGGACTCGTACCAGAATGCAGGTGTTACTTAACTTGTGGTGGTCTTATGATGTCCTCGTGTCCACAAATACAATCTTCTGTGCAAATGCAGTGCAAAACACTGTTCTTACATTTTTACAAGAATGAGTAGTTGATAACAACAAGTTGAAAATCAGGATCATTCAAACGAATTTTCTGTAGGAATATAAGCTTTACATTACAGCAGACTATTGGTCTACCTACTTTTACAGTTTGTCCAGTGTCAGACACCTTAGAGAGAAAAAGAGCATAAAACTTTGTAATGGATTGAGTCAATTTTCTGTCTCTTGGGTCTACTGGCTTCCTAAATGCAGCAATTAGTACAAGTCTTATGCTCATGAAGCATGAGAATTTAAATTCCTCATAATTTTATATCTAACCTAGGGTATCTTCGGATACTTTAAACACGCAATGCTGTATGTATGTGTAAATGTACGGCAATTTTTAAAGCTATTGTAAGCTTGGCCTTCTTACGTATCCCTTAAACTCCAGGAATTATCTAGCACACTTAGAATTACAAGCAGCTTTTTTAATTGATAATTGTGATTCATTTTTACTTTCTTCGTATTCTTGTTTTGTGAGAAAAGGTAAAGAATGCGCAGGTGACCTTCTCTGGATGCAGTGGTATCATTTGTTGTACTGCTGTGCTGTATCTACCCACCAAACAGACAAATCCTTCACTTTTTCATTTCCTTATTCGAAGTATTTTTGCCTTTTAATTCATCTATATCCTTTCTGAGATGCACAGATAAAACCGAGAATTATAGTCTTGCTTTTTCAACTCTGTTTTTTATATATGTAAATTTTTTTTCTTCTTTGAAAACAAATAATCTTCTCTATAATGGGTTTTGGGATTACTCTTGTAATGTTAATAGTGAGGCTGACATTTGTTTTCTAAATGCTTATTCAATTGAAGACGTGCAAATATGCAAATCAATTATGTATTTTAATTGTGTATGGTACCACAATTATGAATACTGTCTTTTGTTTCATATTGTCTAGTTACATGGATTGTTGTTGGACCTCACCGTCTTACAGTTTGCCGCCTTCTTAGACTTTGTTTTTTAGGCTTTGCTTTATATTTCTATGGGGGAAACAAAAATCCAGGGTAGTACCAATTTCTTGTCTTGATATGGAATACATAAACATTTTGTACTGCCCATTCTTCTCAAAAGAGTTACTATCCTGGGGGGTTTGCATTTAGTTCATGGTCTGCAACTTGACAGTAGGTTGAAAAAAGGGGACTATTGAGGCTCAAATGCACAAGTGTTTATTTCTGAGACAGCCAGGTCTGTATGTCTGCATAGGAATGGGCAGACATGTGGCAGACTGAGAGAGAGGAATCCACTGATTCCAGCTGGCTGACTATGCAGAAAACATTCCTGTGTTTCCAATTATATATCTTTTTTTAGAAGGAGAGTTTTGTGTCTGTATTTTTGTTTTGTTTTCATTATGGAGGAAGTGTTTTCTCTTCCTAATTAATCTCTAGATGCCTAATTGCTAAAGAATTCCAGACTAGCTAGACCCTGGAGGACTGATAGGAAGACTCAGAGAAAAGTTAATTTTCTTGCCAGGCTTGAAATATGAATCTGAATGAAGGCATAAAAAATACCCTTTATAGTGCACACACAGACCAAATTTTATGTATCATCGTGTCTCAAGACACGCAGAATTTTTCTGCATCCCAGCACTGGGCTAACTAAGGTCTGTCTTGCATATGAAGCCTGCAGAAATTGAAGGCTTCAAAGTCAAGGTAAAAAAAATCTGTGTTTGGACCATGTTTCCCCAATTCAGACTAATCTCAAGGACTAAGGACCTCAACATTTCCACTGGAAGTGTCTTTATGATAGTCTTAGCCTCTCCCAAAAACTGCACTCAGTTTTTGAAGTAGTTTTTAGTAGGGAAAATTCACAGATATTCAATTGTATTTTTATTTTCTATTTTTAGTTTTGTCGCTGGTCATAAAACATACGTAAGTGTGGAAATATTGTGGACCAATTTGATAAGAATGTGCACATCTCAGTTATATGTTTCCTTTGTCTCTCTCAAACACTCTTGTTGCATTGAGACGAAATGCATTTATGTAGTTTTTTCTAAAATATATACTGCATAAGCAGAGTTGTAGACTGAAGATGAATGTTTTAATACCAAGTGTTAATTATTATAAATAAGCAAATATATGTGTAACATACAGGAGGTTGAAAATGTGATTGTGAAAATCCATATTTCCCTAAATGGAAACTCTTCAGAAATGCATCCATTTTGCTGGTGTTCCTGCTGGGTAGTGGTTTTGATGTCCAGGATGGAATTTCAGGAGAGAAGGAGGAAAGAAGGGTGGTTGGTCTCAGTAATTAAGGCAGGTTTTATAGCATCTTGCCAAGAATGCATCTTCCAGCCCAGTTTGTTAGAGAGCTGTCAGGCTTTCCACTAAAAACTGGCACTTGGTTAAACCACTGGGTCCTGGACCAATCTCAGAGTCCTTCAGTCTTAGCATTTGTGGAGACACGCCAAGGCCAAAACTGTTCAGTGAAATCTTCACAAATACTTCTATGATTCAACAGAGTTTTAATAAAACTTTCCCAGAATTTTGCATTATAGGAAAAGATAAGCTTTTTCCAAAGTTATTAAAGCTCTCGGTGTTTTCACTGCAATGACAGAGGACAAGAGATAAGAGAGCTTTCTGAAATAACCGTAGAGCATTCCCCATGTTTCACTCAGGAGTCCTGTCCTTGTCCAGGAAAGCAACAACCCCTCTCTGCCCCTGGCTTCAGTTCCCTCTTCTGACTGCTGGCAGCAGACAAAGAAAAAATGTCTCATTCCTTGTCTTTTTATGTGTGAGCTCAGGAGCTTATCACAAATCTTTCCCAAATCACTTTAATGACAGTGTTAGTATTACCCTGAAGAAAGCAGTCTTGGTAAATTCACTACAGTGTTTAAGATATTTACTTCTATTCATGCCCTGTCCCTCTTCAATGTGGTCTTTTAGAGTTACAGCACAACCTGGAACTGAAACCACAGGATTAAAGGTTAAATTGTATATTGAAAATATAGTTAGTAGCCCAGTAAATACACATCTGCAGGATTCAGCCTTTTGATATGTTCATAAAATGTGCATAAAGCCACCCTGGGGATCATAGTACAGTTTGGGTTGGAAGGGACCTTCCAAGCTCACCCAGTGCCACCCCCGCCATGAGCAGGGCCATCTTCACCCAGATCAGGTTGCTCAGAGCCCCGTCCAGCCTGGCCTGGGATGTCTCCAGGGATGGGGCATCCACCACCTCTCTGGGCAACCTAGGCCAGGGTCTCACCACCCTCGGTGTAAAACATTTCTTCCTCATGTCTCACCTGAATCTCCGCTCTATTAGTTTAAAACCATTACGTCTTGTCCTGTCACAACAGGCCCTTCTAAGAAGTCTGTCCCCATCTTTCTTGCGGGCTCCTTTGAAGTACTGAAAGGCTGCAAATAGGAAAGCCATTGTGGCAGGGTGGTAAGGTTTCTTGTGAGGTTGCTGGAATTGGAGACTCACCCAGTAACTGTGTGGGACCAGCAGAGGGAACAGAGAAAGCAGAACAAAGATGTTCCTGTGGGACAGGTGGATGTGCAAGAGAGGGAAATCCTCTCTTCTACTGACAGCATTTTGAAATCCCCCTGATCCTTCTCAACCCTTGCTTTCTCCTAGCATCCTACTGAACCAGGTATTCTATTATCTTTTGGGATCATCTCTTCCATTTCTGTGAAATTGAATTTTTACCCTCTTCAAAGCATGGACGAAATCCGATCAAAAGAAAAATTAAATTCTGCCTATACGCTGAGAAACCATGATCTAAGTCTACAAAGATTGTGCTCAGATATGAGCAGCAGGAAAACAGACCTTTAACTAGATCTCTTTCATATTATATGAGTGCATCAACCACTAAACTTTCTGTGTTTCCTTTTTTCTGGTTATTGAGGGGAAATAAACAACCAACTGAAACAATGCCTGTAAGATGGCTTTGGATTTTGTTTTAATGTGAAACAGGACCCTCCCTGAAATCTCACTGACGGTTTGTGAGATGCATGTACCAGTACACACTGAAAAGAAGGATATCTGTTTTCCTACTGATGCATAGGTATTTCTTTCTTAGGTTAAGAAATGTAATTGCTGAAGGTTTTATTGGTTTTCTTGCTAACCATTGTTAATGTATTTTGCTCATTCTATTAAATCCCATTTGAACTTCTGCTGACTGGACTTTTCCCATGGGTACAAAACAAATTGTGCTTGACATAAAATTTATCTGGCTGAAGTGTTTTAAATTATGTCAGTGTGTCTAATGAACAAAATTTAATGGGTCACTTGAGGATTTATTCAGTACACCCAAACAAATTTACTTTTCAGGGTTCAGATGACTTTTATAAAACTGTTGACTCATTCACTGGGACGTTTGGCAAATTCTTTTAGAAGAGAGCTCAGCTTTTCAACTGGAACATAAAACATTGGCAGGTCTGTGCAAAAACAATTCCTTTTTTCAGCAGATGTTGCAAGACCAACATCTAAGACTTACAGAGTAATAGACGTAGTGGTATCTTTACTTCTTGGACAGATACTTTTTCTTCCTTGTGTTGTTTCCCAGATGATAAAACCGGACATAAAATGTTGATGCTTCAGAATTTGTATAGGTTCTGAAAAATCAGACATCATGTTCCCTATTAAATCATTACGTCATAAACTTCTTGTTTCAGTATTACATGACAGTGGGAGGCAACCAGTTAAATCTCTGTCTGAATATGCATACTTGCACTACTCACTGAGTTGTCCTGTTATGTTTTCAAGTCATATAAGCTATTGTTACTTCTGCCCTGAGTTTTGGAAGCCTGTCTTTTTGTACAAATCTTCCACGTTTCCATAAAAAATTGTAAAAAGCTATGGGCCAGCTTTAATGCCATCGTCCAGTTAGACCAGTTCATGGTTTCCTATTGTCAATTTTGTTGTAACAGTATGAAGTCTCCTTTAGTGTGAGATGAGAAGATACTAAGACTTTTTTGATTCATAATAATAACAAAATAGTTGAATTCTGTGGAAACTTATTGCCAGTATGGTGGCATTAGTTGCTGCAAAACAAAATCAGAAAGATGGGGTCACTGCAGCTTGTCACTGCTTGACTAGAATGTCAGGTTTTACAGAAAGGTTCTGGTCAGGTTTATAGCATTGCGTGCAACAACCCAATTTGGCTTATGCTCTCCTTCAGTCAGTGTGAGATTTTCTAGTGCTGCACACTGAACCTTTGCCAGAGAGCAGCTTCTCTGGCCCCAAGTGCAGACAAATACTAAACCCCAGTGCAATGCAAATCCCCAGCACAACTGACAGTCAGTGCTCAATCCAATGCTCATGCATTCTGTGGTCTGACCTGCTACAAACTGTGGCCCTGACTGACTTCATGAGTAAGTTTTTCTCACTGAGTAAAATAGTTTGTGTGGATATTGTAAGCTATATATGTCACGTAGCTGCTTCTAGTGAATAATAACAATACGTGGATATTAAAAAAAAAAAAATAGACAAATATGATAGTGAAGCAACCCCTCTACTACGGCACAGCTTTCAGCCAGGGCATGGCAGTTAGCAATTACTCCTTGGAAAAGAAATAAGAATGAATGATATCTGGATAATCTTAATGAGAGGAATAATGTGCACTGTTTAACTTAAATAAAACATCCAGAAGTATGTAGCAGTCTTATGCCTATAACGGGCTGTTGTAAAGAAGGAAGGTGCAATGTCCTTCCTGTGGCTATGGAGTAAGAAAATTTTAATTTGGAATTAGAAAAAACATTTTAATGGCATGTGTAGTAGACAAACTGTTCGGAGATGTGTGAAGTCTTTATCATTAGAGACCACTGAACTGACCAGAATATTTCCCAAGTACGGCAGAGAAACATTTCTGCTGGGATGGGGAGATAGAACTTCTTCAGGTTCTTTCTAGTCTTGTGACTCATAGTATTGGCTGTCAAACTGTTAATAATTAAGATTTATGAAATATATATCAGGCAACAACAAGAAAAACAAGAATAAATGTTTTATTCTTAAGGTACCATGACACTATGCATAATTAGCTAATTAATTTACAACAGAAATAACTAGTGCAAAGGAGATAAAAAGGTTGGGTGCATGAGGTTACTCTGAGGTAACACCAAGTGATTTGTTTCCAAGAACTACTAGGAGTGCTGTGATTAAAACAAAGTATTTTAGAGGGTGACTTCTAGGAGTGGGGATACTGAGAATCTGTACTGAAGTGCTGGCTGTTGTGATAATGTCTGTGTAGAGAAGCTCTTGAATCATGTCTGTTGGGTGATCCCTGCACACATCTGATGTTCCTGAAAGTCATCGGCAATAACAGAACTTCCTACAGGCGTGTTGAGCAATGCACCAAATTGTAGCCAAGTCGGCCAGTTCTGAAGGAGTGATAGATCCCCGCTATTCAAAAAGCAGTATATTTTCATGTCACGTATAAGATGGAATTCTTTTGAAAACTCAGGTCTGAATGCGCTTTCTTTGAGATGAATAAAAAAATCCACCCTCCTCTAAGTGATTAGAGTGGTAAAAGTCTAAGGAACAGTAAAGTAGTTTGGAAAATGCCTATGCCATGTTCCATGTTTCAAATGTAATCTTATGACAAATGCTTTCTTTTTATCAAGAAGATTAGAGGAGAGGACGGATCTTAGACTGCAGAGTAATGGATTAGAAGGGACTCTCAAGAAGGAATTATATCAAGAAACTGTATCATTACGAACTTTTTGCTTTTAAGAGGTATAGAATTTCAGATTTTTCCCTCCTGTAGCAGGTAAAAGTTTAATACCATCAAAAATGTTAGGCTTCCTTGTAGCTGATATATTAAGGACAATATTCGATGGGGTACATTGAGCATGCTATTTTAGTCTCTCTCAGTGCTTAGTTTTTGATAAATTGTAGTGGTCTTTGAAGACTGCTTAAAAAAAAAAAAAAAATCACACAAGGAGGTCAGTTGCAATTCACTGTGACGTTCTTTGCCCTGAGAAATGTGTCCATAGCTCTTCAGCCTTTGGTCACTGTGGTCTTAGGAGACTGACTTACAGAACACATTTTGTTTGTTTACACAATATTAGTCTATTTCCAAAATCTGCTAAAGGACCATTAACCTGATTTGGAAAAGTTGCTTCAAAAGGGAAAAATATTTTAGATTAACATGGAAGGGAAAGCATGGTTTATTAGCACCAGATTAAATTTACTTCTATTGGCAATGTAGAATACTATTCTCCCCTAAAGAAGGCATTTCTATACTAAATTCCAGTGCCATCATTCTTTATTTTGAGCCAAGACAGTTGCTTTCCTTCAACATTTTGGGATCTCATTGAAGCTTTAACCCTCTTTAAAAAAAAATATTGAAAAGAAGGTGGACTTCTAAGCAAGGAAAGGATGTTGCAATGACATGAGAGGATTTATGAAGAAGGAATTAACAGTTCTGAATCAGAGGTGATGATATGTGCAGACTGAATTAGAACAGATGCATTTTGTTTCTCAAAACTTCCTGAAAGTACCAATTTGTACACTGAAATCTATATAATAAGCCCAAAGTTTGTACACTTCCTACTGATGCCACTGAATGGGATTGCCAAATGAGTTTTACTCACTTTAGGTTGATGCAGCTAAAACTGGTCATCTTGGACGAGCACAACCTGTACACAGCGCAGTTGGGGAGGTCAGTAGTGTGGACCTTGCTCTGTGACCCGTGTGTTACCCATGACCGTTACGTGATTGCTTGCTGGGTTTCACCTCACCTTGAGCTCCGTGTTGCCGTGTGTAGAATACTTCAAACTACCACCCCACCCGATTTAAAACTAGATGAGGTACCTTTATGACACGTCATGTATTATAAGAAGCAGAAGATCTTGGCAGTTTGGAACTCACCCTGTTCATATTTTTGGGCCTTGTGTGGATTTTTTGTTTTAGGAAAAATATTTACTCAGTAAATAACCCCCCCTGAAGATGTGACAGTTTACATACAGTTTTCTCAGAAGTTAGCATTTTAAGTTAAATGTGTGAATTGCACTTTTGCATTATGGTTCCATACGTGATACTCTTTTCAGCTTGTTACCAGAGAATCCAGAGCTCCAGTGCCATTTATCTGGGTCCCGTGGTTCTCATCTCTCTCTGTGTTCCAGTGTGTCATATGGATCTGCATGTACCTTTGTGGACTTGACCCTGCTTATGCCTGGAAAATCTTACTTCTATGCAGTGAATAACAAAATCATTCATTATTTTATTTTTCTTATGTTTTGCTTGCATTTTGATGATTGCATGAACCAAATGAGTTTGTTTGGATAAAAAGCCTCTCAGCATCTGTCTCTTCGCAGCATCTATTTCTTATGCATGCAGAATTACTGTATATCACTGGCTTCTCATGAAGATAGTGTGATACATGAGGAAGATCTTTAAACATGTTTTTAGACTTGAGCAGATAATGAAGTGCCTGCTGTCAGCCAATTGTTTCTCTCTCTCTCTGCCACTCTGAAAATTATTAATCTCTGGAGGAAAATCACATTTCTGTGATGCACATACTCTTAAAAATTATTTTTAAAAAATTGAATCAGCATTTTTTTACTGTAAGATGTAATTACTACTCCACAAAGGTTGTAATTATGGAAAATTTTTCCAGTTATTCTAAGATCAAGGAGAAATAAAACATAGTCCATACCTGGTGATGGACAATTGTGAACTGGCATCATTTAATCATATAGTTCTAGAATATTTTGTATTATTTTCTATTCTAGCTACTTCAATCAACAGTACAGTTGATATAATAATTAAAGCTAGTTATCAACAACAGAAAAATGTACTACTTTGAAAGGGAGGTGATGTACTGTAAAAGACTACATTTTTTATTGAATAAGTCATGGTTTAAAATAACTCACCTGATATTTTTATGTATAGGTCTAATAAATAATAATACTTTCTGAAGTAATTAAAAGGTACAGTGAGTTTTATATAGGCTAGTCACCGGTACATAATTTTTTTGATAATAATACTCCTGTAGAAAGTAATTACTTCCTAAAGTAAAGTTGTTGTTATTTTCTGTAGTAATAATTATAACTCTTTTTACATTGTGATTAAACGTACATCTTTCTATTACTTCAGTGACTTTTACCAGTAAGATGTCAGAGAACATAGCTACTTCTTCAGACACCAGATTTTTCATGTAACATAGGCAACAAATATGTTTTTTTCAATTAGATGGTTTGGATTATATATGTAAAGCATGGTGCTTGTGGTGTATTTTATTTTCTGTTTTATTTTGATCAAAATAAAATGGAAAGATCAGCTGTTATGTAACACAATGCCAGACGGTAGGGCACTAAAACTGAGCCTAACATGCTCTCTGTAGAGGTGAGTGCTAACAGTTCGGGAAGGCTAGAAAACTCCTGTAATTGAAAATGGGTTTGGAGCATTTTGCTTTTAGGTCACAAATTCACAGCTGACATGTCTGGGTAATAACCAAAAGCTATCATCATGTTGTGGAAAGCTGCTGTCTTTAATAAAATACTATTATAGTATTAGACCAGACAACAAGGATAAATAACCATATCACAGTCTAGACTTCAAATATCACTAGGTAGCAACATCCCTTCATGCAAGGGTTGGACAGGAGTGGGCTGAATGACCTTTACTGCTCAAAGGTTCTTCTAACAGAAATGGATTAAATGGTAGGAGGAAAGTAGTAGGGGAAAAATATCTGTTTGGGGAAAGCTAGTCGATTAGTCTGTAGACAGTACTTTAAGTCAAGAGTTATTTTTCCTCTCTTGAGAATACTTACACGTTTTTTCCCCCTTAGGTCAGAAGGATTTCCATTTACCTTGGATCATAGTTAAGGAACTTCAGGTACAAAGAGTTACCAATAAGATATTTACAAAATAGCTATCATTAGCAAGAGCCAGTTATAAACATGCTGCAAATATTTATTGAATGTCTGAATTCCAGATGGCAGACAGGCATGAATTATTGCTCTTAACACCAGTCCTACAACTTCACAAAACCCCTCTCTGTGAGCTTGACCAAATAGTATATTTAGGGTGACAAGAAATGGCTATTAACCAAGTTAGTGCATAGCTTTGTATGAAGTGTTTTGTGTTAATAGTAAAAACAAACAAAACCCACACAAAAGCAAACAAGCTCTGGTTTTTTTAATACTTGAAAAAAAAAAAAAATAAAATGAGGATGGCCTAGGCAGCTGGTGATTTTTCTCATGCTTTTGGGTCTTGTACTTTTCTGTGGTGTAATTGTCTTGGGAAGATTCCTGATCAAAGAACACAGGTCCAAATATTTCAAATACATATTTTTAAAATTTTATTTCTTTTTTTTTTAGCATTTGGTTTGTTTGTTTAACCTTTGTGAACACATCATATTAATCCATAGAAATCCTAGTACACAACAGTGACTTGGTCTTTCTAAACCTTGTATTCGGGTCATTTGCATACTCTTGCTCATGCTGGACCCCAAGTGTCCCTGGGGTATGTAAGCACTGTCCGGCCTGTCCTGATCCACGTGCAGATGTCAGGAGGCTGTTCTGGGTGCTGGGAGATAGCTTTTTGTCACCACATCACCTCTGCAGAGAGGCCCATGTCTGCTCAGTGTCACTTGTTGTGTCAAACACCAGTTATCTGGATTGACTCTATATACATTTATATGCATTTTTATGTATATATATATATATGTGTATATATGTATATAAAAGGACTCTATATATTCAGGCTGACTACTTGTCTATTGCACAGCAGTAGCTGTGTCTTCAGAAGCTTGAACTACAAATTTCTCTCTGCCATCCTTCAGCGCAGCCCTGACTTAGGGTCTTTGCCAAAATCTGACCTCTTGAACAAAGTTTTCCTAGAAATACAGAAAAATGAAGTAAATAAGTGAGGAGCATTACAATTTTAAGAATGAATAGCTTTATTGTTAGGAATGATTGAAAATTTATTACTTGTCTTTAGTAGTTCTTTGGCAGATGTTATCTAGACAATGATAAAGGAAAATTGCATGATATAGTCAGGGTACATGGATTATGATGGGGAAAAAAGACCTCTACTATTTTAGAATGAAAGACATTAGAAAAATATCCTACCCTTTATAAATTGTTGTTGTTTTGGTGTGCGTGTGGTTTTTTTGGTTTTGTTTGTTTGATTGGGTTTGTTGGTTGGTTTTTTGGGGGGGTGGGGAGTTTGTTTGGGTTTTTTTTAGAATGTGTATATTTTTTGTTACCTTTTCTTTCATTTCTAGTAAATTCTGGGACTTGCTGTTCTGCCCGGCCAGAACAAATGAAGTTGAACATCTTGCACTCCTACACTAGAATTAGATGATTCTCTTAAGGCTCGGATTTGATTGTATAGCTAAACTATAGAGGTAAACCCAATATATTAGTGGAATTAAGACCAAAACCAAAATGTTTCTAATTGTCAGGGGAAGCGAGGCTCCAAGACTTTGTTTGCATAATGAGGAAGTTACTTTCCTGTTCTGAATGCAGCCCCAAATACTTTACAAACATATTTGATATTTTTTTAGTTGGAAAGTATAAATTTATAATGAGTGCTGCAGTAGAAATGTATCTGCCTCTGGAGTAAAATGGAACTATGGGGTAACATTGTGCTACAGCAGAGAAATGATTTGGAGTGTAAGTTGAATACAGGTCTAGGTGAATAGAGAGAGAAAGCATATGAAAATGAAAGCTTTGCTTGACAGAACCATGTGTGAGCCAAAAGCATTAACAATCCTACACGATTAATAGAACACCACCAGCTGGGTGTATCCTCTCACATTGCTTATGCATTATTAGTTACAGTTAACCTCCCAAACATTAGTTCTATTTCTAACAGTGAACAACATCAAAGTCTATATAATTACGAAGCTGAAAATTACTTATTTTTTCCAAAACACTTGTCTGCATCTTACTAAGCAATCTAGCAGTCATGGTTCTGCTACTAAGTCTGAATTACCAACATTTTTTACCAAGTTATGATAAAGCACAGAAAAATGGTTACTGGGACTGCTGCTAATTAGTTTAAACCAAAATTTCTGGTCTGTTGGGGTTTTTTAGTTTTGTTTTTTAAAGGCAATAGTTGACATCTAGAGCTTCAAAATAAATTCTAAATCAAATTAAAAATAATTAGAGCAGAACTCTGGTAGGAGACCCTCAACAAAACAATACAACTTAGTATTTTATATTAAAAATACTTTAAAATGCTCAGGTATTTGGCCTTACAAAAAATTTGTTGCTAAATATTGCTGACAGGTAGGAGTAGTGATTTTTTTTTTTTAATTGTATATGAATTATAAACAAGAATTAACAGCCTAAGTGGTACTTGTCAAATAATTAACAATTAAAAGGATTAAGTAACAAACATTAAATTAAAAATTAAAATGAATGATTAATAATGAAAAGGAAGTTATCTGAGCTGGAAGTAGTTGGAGGCTGAGTGTATATGAAAGGGAAGTAGTGATATATGCTTACCCTGGTTCTACTTTACCCCTAGCATTGTTCAGCTGTGCTGAAAACGGAGTAGAGGGGCAGATGGGCTCTTAGTCAGGATCAGTGTTCTAGTTTCTAAGGAAGAACATTTTGCATCCTCCTTTGTTTTTTCTGCCCAGAATGGTTATGTGCTCCCAAAGCCTCTCGCTGAATGGATCTGAATTTCTTCCTGGTGGATTGGCTAAAGTCATACAGGAGATAGGAAGTCCTGTTGCTCTGTTTTACAAATTCAGACTGAGGTACAGAGAGGTAAACTGTGTTGTCTTTGGGAGAGAACTGAACACACATCTCTTGTCCTACTTAGCGGCCTAAGCAGTTTTGCCTTCTTAGTGTGTTTACTCTTGCCTTTTTTTTTTTTTTTGTGGCTCTGCTCTATATGTATGCAAAATGCCCACACAGTGCTGCGCCAAGGCCTGACCAAGATGAGGAGCTGTGCTGGCACAGGGCATGTTCATTCAGCAAAAGACTGATGCTCTCATACTCCTGTTTTGAGCTTCATGTCTTTGGATGGCTGTGACACAGGGGAGATTATTCTGTGAAATAAAAACAAATAGGTGGTAGACTGATAAAGCATGCACCTCTCATCTTTTATTTTCAGAATCACGTTTATTGGTATTTTGCCGCATTAATATCTGTAGCTAGCAAAGAAAGATGACTGTGAGTTATAACTCACATGTCAGAAAGGCATGAAAGCTCATTCAAACGAAAAGGGAACCGTAGTCAAATAGCCAAATGATGTACAGGTGCCAGAAAATATCATACTGTGTATCAACATTTGATTCTAAACGTTTATTTTAGTCAAATGGAGTTCGCGACAGTTAGAAAAGGAAAAAAAGATGCTCAGACTGGCTGATGAATAATAAGTGACAATTCGGGATGGGTTTGTAAACATTTAATGTAGTTGCCTTTACTTTCTGTCTGTATAGTATTAGAAGAGTAAACATAACAAAACCGTATTCCCAATGTGGGAAGGGAAATATCCCATTGGAGGACTGGCATCAGTATGATTTGCTGTGTGAAAACCAAACCATTTGATTTTCTAATATTTTACATCCAGTGAGTTAAAAAATCACTAACTGGTATTAAAATGCAAAGACTAGAAAAACTTTTCCATTTCTTGTTACACTTCACAATTTTCTTAAAAGCAGATGATAAGTAAATGATTACTCCTCCTTTAGTGAATGAAATCTGTTTCTGTTTTCATTTAACACATGAGCAATTACTTAGAGATTTAACTGGCAAGAGAGGAAGACTGACTGTTTCCTCCAGGATGTAGAACTGATCCCAAAATGCATATTTTTAAGCATTCTTTCAGAATGCTCTTGGGGAGAAGGACTCAGGAAGATGGTACTTCTGATCTTGCAGCTTGCTGTGGTAAAAGCTTCCACCCACACTCCTGTGACACATTTTTTCAAAATCACTAGCAGTAAAGATAGAAAGGATGTTTATTTTGAAATGTGTTTGATCTACCTCTGCAGAGGATGAAACACAAAACCTAAAAGAACAGATTTTCTGGCTCTTAGCTTTAGACAGCTACACTGACTCCTAATTCTTTGCACTGTATACAAAAGCATCCCACAAAATTAGCTGAGCTGCAGATACACAATAGAAAAGCTGAATCCCACCCAGGGAGCCGTAAGTTCCTTTTCTGCTGTTGTAGAGCTGTGTGTGATAAAGTTATTGTTTGCAAATGAATACTCTTAAATACTTTCATTTACAAATTTATTATGGACTTTTCATTTTTAAGTAAGAATAGTGTTGTTTATACTTTGTGCAAAGCCATATTTCTTCCTTCACTCTCTTGCACTGCTTCCCACTTGACATATATTTTCATGGTTGTCTTCTGAAAATTTTTTATAAAAAAAGTTTTAAACCAAACAAGCATTCTTTGATGTCCTCATGCTGATTGCTCTCATGCAAGTGTAAGAGCCACGTCAACCAGTGGGCTAAGAATCTGGCTTTCTTGATTCAGTGAAATAAACAGTCTTGCAAAGTGTCCTAAATTCAGCATGAGTACAAAAATCAAAGTTATTAGGAGCTTGAGTTCTGGACTCTGATACTTCATTAGCATAACTTTTTCCTTCATGAGTTGAACCTTCTATTGTAAGATTGATATCCTTGGATGTGTCAGCATGGATACAAGTTTCCCTGGAAACTCCCGATGCTGATACAAACAGTGGAATCCTCAATTACATTTGTTCTGTCTGTTGATGAGCCCAGAACAGCTGCAGAACAATCAGAACCTCCCTCCGAGTGTCACCGTGTGGCCTGTCACTGTGTGTCTGTGGCTTATGCTGGAGAACAGGAGAGGGAGTGGAGGAGACAGCAAGGTCTTGGTGAGAGCAGCGCCAACCTGGCACTGGAAGAGTTAAGAAAAATGACGCATACCCAGTGTCAGCCTGTCTCTTCTGAGTGCATTACAGATACTAAGCTTGGGTTTGGCTGGGGTTTGGCTGGGGTTTGCATTTTCAGTATTTGTGTGTTTTGCGGTATGTTGTCATTAATAGTCAGAGTGGTGAAACTTTAATGTTTAAAAAAACTTATTTTCCTGTAGCAGAGAAGCTGATGTGAATAGATGTGCAAATGCATCATTTGTTTGACGCAGCAGTAGAAAATGTGGTAGTAATTGTGGCAACAATGATGGAAAAGGTAGGGTGAAAAGTTACATGATCTGTTTTATTACTCCAGTATTTTATCACTCTGGGAAGTAATTAAGTATTCTCTCCTGCTTCCTGCCCCCTAACCTATCATGAATCGAGTTGTAATTTGTGACATTTCTATTGTCTGGTAGCACACAATAGCAGCCTCTGCAATCGAGTCACAGTGTGTGCAGATGTTTAGACATCATGCCCCCCATGGCAAGGTTCTCCTTCTGGTTTTCTGTTATACAAGGGGGAGCAGATGATTTTAAACACAGATATTCATGGTAACTCTTCCTGTCCTAAGCACCTGAGGCCAGCTAAGCTTTAAAGCTTTCAGAATTTCCCTAAGCTTTATAAGTTTTATTAGATAGAGGTCTGAAACAAAACTGTAACCATATTCCTGTCAAGGGTATGACAGGAATATATTTTCTCTATAGATATAAGTACTATAATTTTTTCCTTGGATCTTAAGATACTTATTTTCAGACTTACCTGAATAAGATGTTGATAAATGAGGAGTTTGGTTTATCTAATGATTGTGCTATTATCTGCCTAGAAAAGTAGTGCACTACTGTAATCCAGGGAAATAAATCCAATGACTCTTGCTGTCAGAAAATTGGAATGAAGGCAGATTAACTTGTGCACTGAGGCTGAAGATTTTTCAGGGGAAAAAAACCCTCCTTCCTGTTCCAATTAAATGGGCCTGGCTCTATGTTTCAATGAGGAGAGGCAGAACAGAATGCTTACCTTGCTGTTATGTTGCTTTAGGTGAAGAAGAGAGTCAAATCAGTATAAGTATTAAATTTTCTACTCATTTTATGGAGCTCTGTGTTTGCCAATGAATTGTCTTCAAATTGTCTTCAAAAAAAATGAAAAGGTGCCTCTAGTAAAACAAATTTATTTAAATGCATCTATCTAGCAATGTTCACTTAACAGGAAGCAAGGTCGTATGTCACATATATTTTGTGTAGTGATATTGTTGCAACTATAATGGTCTAAGGACAATAAGCTGACTAGTCTGAAAGGTTAGTGTTTTGAAAATCCAAGTATTTCTTCAGCTTTATAGTAGAGTGTCAACAGTGACGAAATGTTAAAAAACCCACTACCTCAAGGCCAAGATTTTGGTACTCTGGCGGGGAGGACTCTGTAGGATGACCAACTGTGGGATTCCCACAGTAAATTCACAAGACAGGTCACATTCTCCAACTAATGTTCAAAGTAAATGTCAACCACAGCCTCTGAGAATCATCATCCATTAAAACAATGCTCAGAGCTCTCTCATCCTCAAGGACCAAAACATACATCAGGGAATTAAACGTCTAAGCAATCACCATATGCTGATTTTGGCTATTCACGCAATACTACTGACATTTTTTTCCCATATTCAAACTACACAGACTAGAAATTTAAGCACCAGAAACATGAGGCAAGAAACAGTCATAATGCAACAGCAAATTTCTTCAGCCTCTTGCTAAACATTTTTTTTTCCAGTCAGTTTTGCTTAAGCTACCATATCTTGTTGTAAAGTACTATTTTAGGATGTGGAAGAGCTTTGTCAGTCTTGCATGGCACTGTCCAAAAAGATGCAGGCAGACAATGATTGTAACTAAAAATCACAATTTTCTTCTCTGTTGAAATAGAAGATTCTGTGAGATGGCTCAAATGCAATGAGGAATTTCTAGAAACAGTTAACAGAAGACAGGCATGAATTTAGTTTTGTGGTGAAGAAATGTTTGGTTTTTTCCTCTTTTTTAAGTACAGCAAAGGTTTTTTGTATCTTTTCAGTATGCTGAGTATTTAGAAACTATAGTTATGTAGGCAATATAAGAATGTGAATGGAAAAAGTGTGCATAAGTTCCATAAATACCATTTTATGAGAAAGTCAAAGGACATAATATGTTTCCATTACAGCTAGAAACCCTGTTGAACGTAATGATGAAAGGTAATAGTCCCATTTTCACCTAATGTTCTTGCAAAATTTGGGGTGAAGAAGTGTTTTAAACTAAACACTTCTTTTCAAAAAACATAAAGAGTTCCAAGAATAGTTTCTGAGAATTATATGTGAAACAAGTATTTGGAAAAGTTATTTGCCTGCTCAGGTCACAGTCTTATGTGCTGTTGTGCTAAATGGAAAAATCAATCAAGGAAGGTTTTGAAACCAGGTGTTGAATGGATGTCAAAACAGTAGGACAATATCAAGGACCTTCACAATACAAATGGAGTCATTGAGGATTTCTGACTCCTTGTTAACAATCCCCTTTCTTCTTTTTTTTTTTTTTTTTCTTCCCTTTTTTTAATTATACTTGGACTGCGTTTTCTTGGGTTTTTTCTTTGTTATAGAGAAGTGCTTCAGTTATATTGCTGCTTAGGACAACACTGGTAGAATCTCCAGGCAACAGGAAGTCAAGGCTTTCTCTCATGTCAAAATCAAAGAGTCCAAAGAGAAAAATACTTAATATTATAACAACACTCAAAAAAGTATGTAAACTACATTTTCAAACAGTATTAGGGAAACTGAGCTCTTGGGAAAAAAAAAAAAAAGAGTGCTAATGTGGCATTGGAGCTGCTGGTTGCATGGAAAATAGTCTCCTTTGTGCATCTTGGCAGTTGCAGATAAAGCCTGGAGGACTCTGTTTTGACTAAATTGGAAAGATATAGTTTGTCTTAATTTCTGCTTGGATGAATTTAGGATGCACTTATAATAAAATAAATATGTATTACAAATAAATGAAAATAGCTACAAAATAACCACATTCATCAAGTCGTTAAAGCTGGTTTTTACTGGAAATGACTTTATTTTGGCTAAGTCCTTTATGTGTAACGCAACTGGGCTGGTTTTTATTACCATAGAGGGTCATGTTTTCAGCAGCAACTGCTTCAATTACTTGCAAGATACGGGCTAAACAGGGATGAATTCTTACATATAGTTTGAAACAGAAGTTCTTCAAGTATCATATATACAGAGCTGCTGATTTATTGAACAGCTTAGAGCAATGGTGTAATTGGCTGTATCTTTTATCCTGTTTTCTTTGATCCCATCTCACTGGAGTGAGGAACTGCTTGCCATTTTCAAATAAGATGCAGTCCCTGAAGTTGAACAACCAAGGCTTTTATTTAAGTTCAGGATGAACTGAAGCTGATGGAGGAGTGTGTAATGGAACACTGTCCATTTGGGATTGCAGGAAAAGTGGCAGCCTGCCCTGCTTTTCATTGATTTAAAGCCTCCTTTTAAAGAGCGATACCTGATTGCTCTTCAAAGCTGTGTCGGTTAGAAATCCCCTTTGAGGCTCTGAGAGGATCACAAGTACTTTTCATGAAGGACAGAAACGATAAAAATGTAAAAAGAGATTTTCTTCGATTACAGTATTTGGCTTGTTATAATGTTTCATTTAACTGGTTTGGAGCTGAAATATGAAGAATGAAATCGTGAAATTGCTTAAAATTCATTCTAGTCATTGTTCCTGTGCTTGACCATATTTGTTATACATTTGCTTTTTGCTAAGAGATGATAGGTTAAAAAAAGCAAAACAGAGGAATACTTTTTTTAAATAACAAGTACAGTATACTTTTATGCATGTCTTATACCCACTATCATTTTCATGAATGTAAGATTCCAAAAGTTCCAAGAGAAAAGATTTAAAAGCCTTAAAAGCAAATTCCATACTGCTAGGAAAAAACAGCAACTTTTTCAGAGGTGGTAAAATTCTCTGTGTTTCCAAGCAAAGGAATTTTAAAGTAATTAGATGTTTGTTTATGGGAAATCTGTCACTGACACAAGACTGAATCCTTTCTCCTAACGCTCAACAGCTTTAGGTTTTCTTTGTGTTTGGTGTTAGTGCTTGTTTGTTTATGTGGATGGGTTGGTTGGGGTTTTTTTAAATTCTTTTTGTGTTTTGGAGGAGAGGAAGAGAATGTTAGAGAAAGAGTGAGTACTGTGAAGGGGAAAAAAAATATCTCTGACTTGCTGATTTTAGAAAATGGGCACTGTTTAAGGTTGCTCAGAGATCTGGTAAATTCTGGGGCCACTGGATTAACAGTTGATAAAGACAAACGTGGATGATAAATTTGTTTCAGACAGGGTTGTGCAATTGATTGCTTGGACACAGGCTCCAAAAAGTTTATTTCTGTAGAACACAGAACATGTACTGGTCAATAGTACAAATTGCATTTATGAGCATATAAAATGCTGTACTTGGAATTATTGTTTAAAAAAATATTTGAATGCTGTTAAGCACTAAAGCAGTTCATTTGGAATTCTCAGATGGATTCTTGTCCTTTTTCTCCCCTAAAATTACTAATTATTGAAGATAAGTTTTGCATATATAATCAAGAATATAGAAGAGGTACTTTCAAGAGGTGAGAAGATGATTTTATCAGTTCCATCTGACTGAAACTAAAGTCAATTTTACAGACTAGAATGATGTAGAAAAATTTACTAAATGTAGGCTTGGTAATACACTTATAATTACATTGCAGTACAGTATGCTGAACTATAGAATAGAATATCTAGAATTTGCTGTCCTCATTGCTGTCTTACACAGATTCCAAATATGAGGTGTTTTTTCTACTGAAATAATCTTTATGGCTTTTTTTTTTTTCATGTTAGATAATCCCTTGAAAATGGTATTGTTGATCTGTTCTGATGCCTCTGACTTTGCAGGATAAAGTGAATACATAAATGTTCTTTTTTTTGCAGGATAGTACAGATATACAAAAAACACCTACTAGTGAAGAAAAAATTGAATGTTCTGTTGATGTAACAGGATAGATTCATACCAAGGCACTTGTAATAAACTCAGGCAGATATGATGGCAAATCTTGTGGTGATTTCATAGCAAATTTCTTAGTCCTAATTTTTTTTTTTTTTTTCAAGGGAGACAAGATTAGAATTCTATTCCCTACATTACTAGTTTACTAATTCTAATTAATTTTGTTGGTTAGATTAATGAATGTCCCGAGACTTTTTATTTTGTCCTATGTCATCTTATATTCCAGTATCATAGATGAGATTAATAATTATGCAGCAGCATACATCAGTATTATAATAGGCATTTTATTAATTTTAGTATGGATTGTGGCATTCTAATTTTCCAGGACAGAAATACCATTGAACAATCACAACAGAAGTTTTGTCTCTGAAATACAATGTATTCAGTGTCCTTGGCTGCCATTGAAGTGGCTGTCTTGAACATTCAGAAAAGTCTGGAACGGAGAGAATCGTAGTTTTGTCGCTAATAAAAGAGATGCCACATTTGGGATGTTCACTGGTGCAGGAAACAAGGGCATTTCATTTCAGTTTGCCTTAATAATTCAAATCTCAGCTGTCAATAGGTGTGCAGTTCTCCTTCTAAGTCTCTCTATGAACTGCTCAAGTATAAAGGAATCAAAGTCAATGAGGAAAGAGAGGTTGGAAAGCTCCTTTCATCTGACATGTTATTTGGACATTGAACTGAGTAAACGAATTATTTTCCCTTTCTAGCACCTCCAGACTTTCCACCCCTTGACAACTGAGGGTCATCACTGTGACTCCTAACCCTTCCTTTTGTCTTTACATGCTCCAAAAGGAAGCTCTCAGCACAAAACTTAGAGCATCACATATGTAGGGTCACAAGGGACCTCAGGAGAGTGTCTAGAGCATTTGCTGTTCTTCAGAAACAGGATCTGGTACAATCTTGACATGTTTGAAATTTAGACCTCGTCTTTTTAATTGGGAAAACATGGAACAACGCCTTCTCGAGTTAAATGACTGTTTCATGGTACAACTTTCAAAAAGTACTTGCATTTACAATTTGCTTTTCACACCACTCACACTGGAAAGCATTCAAAAGCCTGGCAGATTTTCCAGAGTAAGTCCTCATATATATATATATACACACATATATATAGGATGAAGTTTAGTATACTCTGATATTATTACTGAATTAAACAATTGAATAAGGTTACATTCTGGCCCTAAAAAAAGTCTGTTGTGATATAATTATGGTTTGTTTGCAAAGTGAACACTCAGAAGACAGCATAAAGTATTATAGCATGCCAGTTGCTTTTATTTTTTTCGCTGTACACTCATCATGTGTATCAGAGAGATGAGAGCAGACAAAAAACCCATATGAAACCTGCTTCAAACAAGTCTGAGGTAAAATTGAAGTTTTACAGTCAACATGTATCTGAAATAATCATCATTTCATGTAGATTTTACTGCGGTTTCCCATTATTTTCATCTGACTGAAAGCAGTTCTCTTTAGCCACTTACTAAATGCCTCTGAGGTTTGCATACTGGAGGCTGCCTGTCTACCGGCAGAACTTCTGGACAGTGTGGGTTGGCTCCTGTCCCAAGGAAGGACCCAAAACATTTCCCAAGTAAAAGAGCAAGTTTTACCCCATGTTTGTTTTCTCTTGCCCACTGAGCGCAGCTGTTGCCATGGGGAATGTGCTGTATCCAGCGAGGTTTTGGCTGATAGAAGCTTGAGGCGCCTCTCTCTTGTTCCTCTTGATTTAGCCCCTTTAGAAGCCATTAAGTATTTTCAATGATTTGTCCTCTTTCTGTTTATATTTAATAACAGTAAGGACATTTTGTATTAAACAGTGATATGATTATATTTTGTAGTGCGGTAGTCAGATCTTGTGGTAAATTTTAAAATTCCCAGTCTCGAATGGCAGAGAGCATTATCTTAAACAGAGGATGGTCGTCAGTCTCTGCCTGTCCCTGGCAGACCCATCTGCAACACCTTCAGCAGCTTCCCATGCCAGCCTCTACTCTGCAGAACATTCCTGCACCCTGGTCATCTTGGCAGGTCTTTTGGGTGAAGAAATGCAGTGAAGGAGGCAGGAAGTTTGTGTCTCCTATAAGATGGGAACAGACTTTTTAGCAGGGCCTGTTGCAATATGGCAAGGTGTGATGGTTTTAAACTAGTACAGGGGACATTCAGGCGAGATGTGAGAGAGACATTTTTTACAATGAAGGTGGTGAGACCCTGGCCCAGGTTGCCCAGAGAGGTGGTGGATGCCCCATCCCTGGAGACATCCCAGGCCAGGCTGGACGGGGCTCTGAGCAACCTGAGCTGGGTGAAGATGGCCCTGCTCATGGCAAGGGTGGCACTGGGTGAGCTTTGGAGGTCCCTTGCAACCCAAACTGTTCTATGATTCTATGAAAATCGAACAGAACTGCAAGGCCTCATAAGGCTGTCATTGGTCCCAACCTCAAGAAAAACAGCAGCAAAGAAACGTGGTTTTTCAGGCTGCTCTTTCTTGGTCCCCTTCCCTATGTCTCTCTCCAGATCTTCTCAGATTTCTTATCCCCCACCTCCTCGACAAGCAATAAACCTGCGATTGGATCTGAGATTCAGGGCAGCATTTGGAAGATCATATGGCAATGAAAATATCTATGAAGCTTTGCTCATCTTTGAGGATTGTATCTGTGAGCTAATAGTGAATATGTTGTTGCAAAATGGGTGGACAAAAAGGAAAATATTTCTTGCAGAAAGACGGGGAAAAAAAATTGTCATTTCTGTCTCGATAAATCAAAAAGTAAAAATAATTGAAAAAAAAGATTGAAGAGCTGTAAATGGCTAAGCAATGTATTAATTTATTCAAGCTGCAGAGATCTTATTAATTTTTCCCTAAGAGAGCTCTATTATTGCCTTGTGTCCTCTTTTTCAGTGTTGGAAGGGTTGGAAATAGAGGATGTCAGTCAGTGATGCAAAACAATCTTCATCCACATCTCCAGTCAGTAACATTATATGTTCTAGATTATGACTGCAAAATAAAATCTTTACAGAAAATGTCCTCAAAAAAGTCAAAAAGTCTTGCCATTTTGGTCAATTTCCTTCCAATTGTTGAACTGATACTTAATACTATTTGAAATAGTCTCTGGAAAATATTTGCTTAAAAATGTGATTTCCAGCTTCTTATATTTATCAAGACAGCTTTCTGCATTAATGAATCCTAAATTAATAAACAGCATACTTAGATTTCAGTTAACTCTTTTTTTTTTTTTTCCCCCTCTTCTCCTCCCCTTTGGAACTTTGTTTTCTCCCCAAATGGAACCTGGTTTTGATGTGTCTTGACTAATAATACAGGACAGACAGGAAAGGTTTTTTTGCTAGTATTAATTTTAATAAGTATTAGAAAAAATAGTTCTCTAAGCTAATGTGTTATTAATGGCTAGATACGATACCCTGTATTCCTTCTGGTGTTTAAACTCTAATTCACTCTGTAATATTGGTATAAGAGTTTGACAGAAGAGAAATTTATCTTCTTTGAACAATTGAATCACTGTCTGAGGGTAGGACTACATTTTTTTACTCTTCCTGACTCTTACTGTATTTCAAAGAGAATGGGGTGAGGGTTGTATACTAAAATCAAGATGTAGTTCCTCTTTGTAAACTTAATCTTGCCTGTAAAAGGAAAAACACAATTAAATAGCATTGTAATTTAGTTCATTTATCAGCTTTGAAAATGCTGCTTAAAATCTATTATTCTCAATTCTCTATCCTTACAGTTTTGATTTGAAAAAATTACATTCTCACTAGAGAATTTACTGCAGATATGTTTATATGACAACAATTTTTATGTAATAAAAAAGAAATACCATTCTTAGCTATTTTTTTTGAAACTACAAAAACGTATATTATAGAAGACAGTACAGAGATTTAAATCCAAGCAGTGTTGTAGAAAGAGCAATTTGCAAAGAAATGTAGATATTTAAGCACATGTTTATAACTGCTCTTGTCAGAGCACATTATTTTGCTACGAAGATTTATGTTTAATACAGACAAATGTGGCTACTGTTTGTAAAACAAAATAAAAAATAGTTCAGGGCTAGCTCTGCAAATTTTGATAATGTTTGGCATACATTCCTTCTTCTATTAAATAATCTTTACAGAAAAATTAGTGTCTAATTTAAGGTACAGGCTGATGTTCATGCTTAAAAATATGCCCTAGTGATAGCTTTTATCAAAGCCTTATTGGCACAAATAGAAAATCTTATGGATACAAAGCATTTCCTTTGGCTGCCTTTGTGTTTGAAAGATGGAAGCTCTCTTCTTTAGTTCACATCTTTTGTTTTGTTGTGTTTTTTGTTTGTTTGGTTGGTTTTTAGTCAATTACCAATTAGTATCAAGAACGCAGAAATGGAGGTACTGGAAGAGATGAGGCTTTTAATCATAAGTTGCACCTTCTTCAACACTAGATCATAATTGCTACTCAGGGAGCGAAAATATTGTCCGAGCAAGTATCAGAATGATAGTTTAGCTGATAAATCCGCTCCTCAGGATTTCTTGCACTGGTTTGTGTCTGCTAATAGCCCTGATTGATCTTCTTTCATGTACACTTGTGGCATCCAAAACAACTTGTGGCAATGAATTCCACACTTTAATAAACAAAAAAAAGGAAAACAAATAATTGCTATTTAACTCCTAAGTTGTTTGTTCATATAGTGAGAGAAGGATTTTTGTATTTCTTAAGCAAGGCTTGTATTTTCATACTCTGTATATTTTGGTATACATTTAATATTCAAATATACTAATCATAAAAATACAGTTAGAATTTCAAAACCCAGAGTTTTCAAGTAATAAAATGCATTATTTGTTGTTTTTACAGCCATGTAACAAATTGCCAGTTCTCTGCAGACACTGAAATTTGATTCAAAAGTTGCCTTACATGTTCCACTTCATTTGTCAGGACAATACTAAGTGGTGTTTATATAAATAGTCTTTCTAGGATTTTTTAGTTTATTTTGTGACAGTGACTGTATTTGCAATCAATGGATAGCCCTGCAAAATAACCCATTGCAAAAACACCCATATTTAATTTAAGGAGATCAGATGATATTTGTTCAACCTATTAAAGTAGCAAGCATATCAACTAAGGTGACAGCTGTATCACTCAGTGTCATTTCAGGCAATGACATGTGGTGAAACGTAAGGACAAACATGCAAATATGCATTTTATCAGAACCAGGGCATTGTCTAACTTCGAACAAACCCTTTGTTAGCACAGCTGTACTTAAACAGCAGCACATTAACCTCAATATTTATCTGTCGGAGTTGTTTCTTAAATAAACAAATAGAAGTTCCCCTCTTAAAGCGAGAAAAATGGTTAATAAATTGTAGAATATAATTGCTAAGAGTGAACGAAAGCTTCACTGGCCTCAGTAGAGATGGTGATAGTTCAAAAATGTGTTGCACAGTTGTGCACGATCAGGATCTGGGAGCCGGGGTGGGGAGAAAAAGAGGAAGAGGTTAAGTACATCAAGTACATTGCGTTTGTCCAGTTTCTGAGTATATAATCCATTTGATGAATGAGCGACTGTGAAGTTATGGTCCTTCCCTGGAGGAAAGATTAGCCTTCAACTGAGATGGCATCATGTATTGGTCATACTCTACTTTTTATGGGAAGGCAGAGAGGGGAAAACGTCACAATATTAGACAATATTATCCTTTGTCTGTTTAAAATGGGGAAAAAAAATTCAAAGTTGCTTCCATTTTCTATTTAAAAAAATAATAGAAATTAAATGTGTTTTTTGAAACTTTTTATTTATAAATGAAGAATACATGTAGATATTTAAATAACTAGTGTAGTAAGAGAAATTAATATATTTCTAAATTGGCTTTTCAGAAAAGGCCATATTTTACTTCAAACAAGCTTACTGTTTAAAAACTTTTGGCAAATCGCGTTGGCTGTTAAAGGAATGTCCAATAAAGCATATTCTCCTTGGCAGAATATAATTCATGTCTTCAACTGAGAGTATTCGCTCTTTTTTATTGAGAATGAGAGAAGAAATTCCTGGCTTAAACAGCTGATAACCTTACCAGTGTTTCTTTTGGGGAGCTACTGGCAATAATTTGTCTTGGTGTCCTGCCGCGGTGTCTACAGCAAAGCAGGGGACCTGATCCTGTGCTGGCCAAAGGGCTTCCACGCAGAAGACGCATTTGAGTTTATCATCTGATGGGTGCTGGGCTCACCTCATCCAGATGCATCTTCCCCTGTTTCCTCCTCACCCCTGTCTTTCATTCCTAAATGCGGCAGCCTCCAGGAACTACAAAATGCTGACTATAGTTTTAAGATAGTAATTTTATGTGTAACTTTACACTTACGTATGTTTTGTGACATGAGGGGAATTATGAAAGAGCAGGAATAGCCCTGTGGTGACTTTTTCCCCCAGGCCTTTTTCCTGAAGGGCATGCAATAGTCACTTTGTTCTGAGCATTTCTCTAGCCCCGAAAATACTGGTTTTGTCTGCTTCGTGCCATCAGACCGGTGCAAAATAGCCGAGCAGGGGATGCATCCTGGTCCCAAAACTATGTTGAGTTTACAGTCTGTACGAGTTGAGATAACACAAAAATCTTCACAAATGTATCAGTAGAACATATTTAGTGCTGTGTAGCTTCTTAACCATTTAAACAAGATGATTTGAGCTTGTTCTCCATTCTTTTTCTTCCTCTTTATCAAATACAGATCATATAGTTTGAAAAGTGGGGGTTGCCTTCAGAGGGTTCCTGGCCAATATTGAAGTAATGCAGTATTAGTATCTAAATCCCCACAGAAGCACAAGTCAAGCTGACGTATTATGCATGAGTTGGTAGATCCTCCATATGTTGTTTTTACTTACTCCTTGAGGCATTGTGCTATAAATAACAGGAACTGAAATGCAAAGGAGTACTCCTCAGGGACAATAAAAGTAATAATTCAGAGATCGATTCATAAATATGGCTGGAGGGGACCCATTATGATTGCAGAGCTTGGTCTTCTGCAAGTCATAAACTTTCCTTCTATTAATCCCTACTGAAAATAGGTGTAGCATTTCATTTACCCAAATAATATAGAAGTGGGGATTTACTTTAAGGAGGAAAGGAGGAAAATTAAAAAGAACTGCAAACCACACACAACAAACAACTGTCTTTGCAAATCAGTTTTTTTCACTTAGTAGTGAAGAGAACTGAGGTGAGATGATTCATCTGAAAAACTAGGCAAGGAAGTATCAATCTAAAAGACTTCCCAGGCTTATTTGAACTCCACTGAGTTCTTAACTTTCTTTATAGCATTAGATATATTAGTGTAAATACTGGTTTGGGGTTTTTTGGTACTTGAATGGAACATTGAAAATTTTTTTTTTCCTCTAAAATAGGCATGTATTTTTAAGAAATATATATTAGCCAAAATTAGTCTTAGATTTGCTGTATAAGTAATAGACAAGTTTAAGAGTTGCCTTTCTTCATTGACTGTGTAGGACATTTATACAACCAGATGGTGACCCCAGGCAGTGCTACAGGTTCAGGGAAGAGTGGCTGGAAGGTTGCCTGGCAGAGAGTGATCTGTGGGTGTTGATTGACAGCCAGCTGAATATGAGCCAGCAGTGTGCCCAGGTGGCCAAAAAGGCCAACAGCATCCTGGCTTGTATCAGGAATAGTGTGGCCAGCAGGAATAGAGAAGTGACTGTGCCACTGTACTCAGCAATGATGAGACCCCATCTTGAATCCTGTGTTCAGTTTGGGGCCCCTCATCATGAGAAGGATATTGAAATACTGGAGAGAGTGCACAGGAGGTGATGAAGCCGGTGAGGGGTCTGGAGCACAAGTCTGATGAGGAGCGGCTGAGGGACCTGGGGCTGTTCAGCCTTGGGATAAGGAGGTTGAGGGGAGACCTTATCACTGTCTACAACTACCTGAAAGGAGGTTTTAGCATGGAGGGTGTTGGTCTCTTCTTCCAAGTAGCAAGTGATAGGACAAGAGGAAATGGCCTCAAGTTGCACTGGGGGGGTTTAGATTGGGTATGAGGAAAAAATTCTTCATGGAAAGGGTTGTCAGGCATTGGAACAGGCTGTCCAGGGCAGTGGAGTCACCATCCCTGGAGGTGTTTAAAAGGCATTTGACAAGGTTCTTAGGGATATGGTTTAGTGCTAGAGTTAGATTAGGTTATGGTTGAACTCGATGATCCTGAGGTTCTCTTCCAACTGAAATGATTCTATGATTCTAGATACATCAAGGTAAGTAGATAATGAAGCATCCAGCAGCTGGAGAACAGTTCTGTCCATCTCCAGGTCCAGCATGCACCCCAATGGTATCCTGGCTGCATTTAAGGGCCCAGCCTGGGTGTCTCTTCCTTGGGCATGTGCTGCAGGAGATCTGGAAGTAGCTCCAGCAGATCTGCCGGGTGGGTTGGTCTGGGCACAAGAGGGGACACCAGGAGTACAAGCGTCCTGCCCTGCTTTAAATAACTCTGTGCGGGCAATGCACGTGCCCAGTTCTGTATCTGTCTCCTGAATTAGAAGCACATTTTCACTGGAGGTATATACTTCTAGTTGTAAAGATAACAGGAATTGTAATAAACAGTCATACTGTAAGTTCTCAGTAGAAGTGCTCAGTACTGTTGGCTTTTTACTGCTCTTTCTCGCTGTTTTTTTAACATAACTCTATTTATGGTGCTGTGCAATACAACACATGAACTATTAATAATTCATTGATTCAAGCCTGTGATTTTTCTCAGAATGAGCTTTGTTTTGTCTAGTGTAAAATACTACTATTTTTTAAAAGTCAGTATTTTTGCATTCTGAGGGAGCGATAACTTCTGCTATAGATTCTGGACTCACTTTATGGATTCTGTTAAATCACAATTATCAACTGGATTCATAGGTTCTGTTATAGGTTACATTGTATTCTGGAAAAAAGTCGCAAAGTTATTCATTGACTTCATATTCCCAACAGATTACTCTTGCCTGCCTCATGAACAAATGGGGTTTTACTGTCATTGAGTGGTCTCTGGGCTCTTTGTATGATCAAACAGAAATTGGAAAAAACTTTCAGGTCTTTATAATTTAGAATACTTCATAACAACTTGCAAGGCATAAAGGACTAACAAATAGTAAATATTTATACTGGCATTTTAGAAGGCTATAATAAATTAAAGAGATATATGTATATATACACACCCAAGTTATAGATAATTATATGACAGTTATTAAAATTTCGGTAAGTCTTCCAAATTCTTAAGGAATGCTTCTTCCTACTATGTGAGATCATTATTTATAGTCTATATATCAGCATCTTTGTTATGAGACTCTGTTGATTTCAAGTAATTAGAGTAGCACCAGTTTTAGATATTTCCAAGACATTTTATAGTACTCCCAGCATGCTGTTGCAGGTTTTAGAAGGATTCTAAGGGGCTTTCATGAACTGTGTAAAGAACCTGTGACATGAATTCCAGTTATCCTCTGAAAAGCTGCTAAATGGATGAGACTGCAAAACATTATGATTCTCTGACACTAATATTGTCTTTCTATGTTCTTCTATAATTATCTTTTGTATAGAGAAAAAAATAAGCTACTACAGTAATGAAGTATTCCAAAATAACAAGAAAATATACTCTGTAATATGGACTATTTCTATATGCAAAATTTTCATCTGCTACATTTTTATTCTGCATTTAATCCTGTGGAAAATAATTGCATGTAAATAGCTGCACTAATAAGAGCTGATTAAAATGCATTAATTTTACATCACCAAATAATCATCATTAATTCAATTCCAGTACACCATAAAATGGCTAATTTCTTTTTAGCCAGTTCAGGTTCAAATTGATAAAGGAGACCAAAGTAGTTCAGAAAATCTCATTAAATGTGTCAAGATGTATTCTGATTTTTTTTGTTTGTGAAGTTTATTTCTTTAATCAACTAAAATATAATAAACATTATGATAAGACAATGTTGAAACTACACAGGCAAACACAAATAGCAAAATGCAAAGTGAAGCATCTCCTAGTAACAGTAATTCTCTCAGTTTGTGTGCAGCAAGTTTATTCCCTGGGGGTTACGCTTTAAACCGCTGTGCCTAAGCACTGGTATGAAATCCCGAGCAGGGCTAGTGATATACCCGTAGCTTTAATTTATGGCTGCTGTATTTTAGCACCTGCACAAATTAGATAGCATTCCTTATTTACTACATTGTCAAGCACATTTTTTTGTAATCAGATTATCTATTTTTTTTTTTTTTTTTACTAGTTCATGCTAATTTTCTGTCACACCAATTTCTCAAAGTCCTTCCTGAGACATTCAAGTAACACTTTTTCTCTGGCATGAGGATTGCTCCAAAAAAAAATCTCTGTTATTCTAATAATCATTATTTATCTACTAGTTTCTACCTTCTGTTCTCTTAGGACACCCAATGTTTGCTCATGAAATAGGGAGTTAATTGACTTAATGAGTCATTCTGAATGGCTTCCATAGATCTAATTTATTAATAATTCAGAGGACTACTCAAATGGCTGCTGCTTTGTATGGGATAGAGTAGCTACTGTGTAGTGAAAATATCACTTGAGGGCATGGTTAGAAATCTGCAATTGTTTTAAAAAATATTTTGCTGCTAGCCTTTCAGGAGGTAAGCAGATAATATAACATTAATCACAGAGATTTATAAACTCATAGAAGAGGTGATGTGAATTCAGTGTTCATACCAGGGTCTTTAGAAGTATTAATTTATTTTTCCAGTATATCAGCTATATATGTGTAAGGGTCAGCATTCTCACTTTTATTTCTAAGCGCAACTCGAATCTGAGGAGTGACATCTGCCCCCCTGTTTTCTTGGCAGACAGGAGTTAGAAGTGTGCTGTGTTCTGAAGATATCAATATCATGGTTTGGATGCGACTTAATAAATTAAATTGTGTAGCAATCAAATATATTGTAACTTAAAACCACATGGAAATTTCAGCATTTGCTTTATGAGTTCGTAAATATTTTTGGGAGCATTCAGGAAGGCTGCAGATTTCAGTAAATTCTGGAATCTATCAAAGAACAGAGTTTCTTAAAACCCTGGTAGAGTGTTTTAATCCTAGTAAAAGTAGTGGGAATGGGCAAGGACAAGTAAAAGGTAAAGCATAAGGTTTTAAAAGAATTCCTTTATAAAAAATAAATTAAAACACCGTGGTACCTAGGTCTCCATTGTTATATTTCTAAATATAATCAGAATATAAAATTATTTAATTATTTATCTGATTATTTTTAAGCCTGTTCAGTATTCATCTTTTAAGAACTTTGTCATCTGTCTTCCTACACCATGTAGGTGTTCTACTTTTTTGAAAAAAGAAAATTGCACTTCTAAGTAAAAAAAAGAAGCGGTTTTATCCATCATCGCAGCAAAATAGAATGCTTTGTCATTTTATTCAAGCACATTTCTATAACCGCACACAAAATAGAGACAGAGTGAGAACAAATTATACCTAGCCAGAGATTTGTATATATTCCATTCTTCTGATCTTATATTCATCTGCTTCTCCATGTATTAGGATTATACATTACCCCAATAAGTTAAAGATTTTACAGTGCTGCAAGTAAAAGCCTTCAAATTAGAGCAATTTGCAGAGAGAATCTGATGCAACGTAACAAGTTAATCTGAAATAATAAGAAAAACGGTGTCTTATAATAAAAGAAACAGTTTTACTACTATCAAATTTGAATATAGGTATATGAAATATAGGTATATGAAATCAGGATAATGTCACCAGAATTCTCACTGGGAATTCTTATTTTGTCTTTGTAACATCTGTCATTATCAAAATTAAATTCAGCATTCATTATTGTAGTCCCTGTTGTTAGAAAAAAAAATTTACTCTGTATATCTTAGTATGGCAGTTAAAAATCCCTGTGGGGAATTTAATTTGGATCTTTTATAGCAGCAGCATAAACTAATATATTCCAAGAAAGTTAAATTGTCTGTGACTGTTCTAACAGCATGTTAGATAAATCCCAAAGTGTCACCTCAAAAAAAGTCAAATGTCACGGGTTACAAAGATGAGATAAGAACTGCATTTTAATTGGTCTGTAACATTTTAAACCATAAAGCACATTATGAGCTGGCATCGCACTGTCCCTGTTTATATACGCCACTAGACTGTGTATGAGGCATTTAAGTTAATACTGTGATTATACACATACTGCAGGCGGGCACGTGAAAAGGATTTAAAGCTGGTTGTAATGGTTGAATCGGCTCCACCTGTTGTTCATTTGCACACACGCATGTTAGCAAAGCATCGAGTGTCCTGGATCTCCTCAGTTCTTGCCATCAGTGCTGTGGTTTCCGTGCTGGCCCGAGATTCTCCGGGTAGCATTGTTCCTACTCAAAGCATTGCTCACAAAGGGTACTGACATCTATACAGGCGTTTGGGTGTATGCCCATTACTTCACATGGAGAATATCTGACCTCTTTCTGTAAGCAATTCATGCACAAGTGTCTGTGCAATACTTCTCTGCTTTGCAATCCTCTCTTGTTGGATTCCTTAAGCTTTTTCCTGTTCCTTATGTTTGTATGGTATGATGCCATTGATGATTGTTGCATTTCAAATGTCAGTGGTAACTCTATAAATGTTTCAGCCAAATCAAAGGTTCAGGTTTGGCAGATCTCAGTGTATCTATTGGAGACTGAAAGACAGTCCAAAGCCATTGCACTTGATAGAAAGTGGGAAATAAAAACTTTCAAATAGTCTGATAGATATGTCATTAAAGAGAAGATGAAGTGTGAGTAACCACCAGTGATCATTCCATATGTGCACTTTGCTGGTGGATTTTCTTTTTAATATTAGTATTCAGTGTTCCTGAATCTTCTGGTGAAAGGAAAAAATATGTTTGACAGTTACAAATAATTGTTTAAATTATTTAAATTTATCAAATTTAATTTTTATTACAGTCTGTATTTCAAAAAATAATTGATACATTTAACGGTATTCATCTAAAATGACACATTCCAGCATTTAGTTATGTCCACAAATTCTATAATCATTTTGAAAAGCACATTGAAAGGAAATCTTTTCTGTCAATAAGATGAGTTATCAGATTTAACCAAAAGCCTTAGGAAAAAAAGGTAATCCAGTACTGGAATTCTTGACTAACACAGAGTAGAATCTAGTGAAAGATCATTTATACCAAGTCTTCCAAATACATGAATTTGGGTATTGGATCAGTTTATTCACAGGAAGCACTTATTGGCAAATGAGAAGCGTTGCAATGCGTTTTTCAATATTCTTTAATGGTATATTACGATCAGAGGTGTTGAAGCATGGATGTCCAAGGAAGAAAATCTGGAACACAACTATAGCTGTGGTTTTAATGATACAGATGAGGAAATGTATTTACAGGAAGGATTACTTTGCCATGTAGCTCCTATGTTATAGTAACAGGCAGCACAGCAGGAAGTTCTGTTGACTCGGATGCTGAAGTTCCAGATATGGTCCCTCTTTTTATATGTAGGAAGCGAGGTGGCCCATATTATCTTCCAGGTTTTGAATATATTTATAGGATTTCTCACAATAGATTTGCTACTATCAGAAGATATGACATAGTCAAAAATAGTGTTTCTGTTTCTTTCCTCCTCTCCTTCCCCCTCATCCTGCCCTGGATAAAATGTTGGTGGTTCGTCGTTGTTGTTTTGTTTTGTGTGTGTGTTGGGTTTTTTTTTCCCCATGATATTTTGTGTTTCAGTGAACACTGATTCAGGTTGTCTGGGGAGAAAAAAGAAATTACTTATATTTTAGGTCTTGCTATACTATTGCTTTAGAAATGTGATGTTTTAGAAACTCCAGAGGAAAAAAAGATGATGTTATGATGATAGAGCATCAGCTTTGCTTTGTGATTGCAGTTCCTAAACTAGCGGAGTGTTGCTAGCAAGAACTTTCCTGCAGATGTCGATAGGTTATGGCACATCTGTTGCAGAACCACAATTCAGCAGAAAAATACAAGATCAGCACTCAGGTCTGTGACTCCAGTGATGTGCAAATTGTCTCCCTGTGTTTTAGAATAAGAGTTCAAAGCCTCACTGCTCAAACACAGAGCTGGCAGTGGCTGTGCCTGCTGATAGTCCTTCAGAAATTTGAAAATTCCCTTCATTATAAACTAAATAAATAGGTAGGATGGAAAAACAAGAAGAAATTCATAACAAAATGACCTCTTCAATTATTAACTGGCAAGAGTCCCAAAGGCATTAAAAGAAATGAACCGTAGCTTGAATCAAAAAGGCAAAAAGTATAACTTGGGGGTTATACTTTACAAGTTTAATTAAATATAAATGGATTGGTGAAACAGCATATGATTTCTTATACTATTGTTGCTAGAAACATTTAGTGATGTACAGATAGAAATTGAATGACATGTTTGACTGTATCTCATATAATCCGTTTTTCACTGCTACTTTCCTGTTTGCCCTGAATAGCATCAGTTGTCACTTTAAAATTTCAGTCCCTGCAGAGTACATATGCAATTCTCAATTTAGCTCATTTTCCAGCTGTTTTATATAAAACCCTGGGTGAGTTTTAGAAGCTTTTTATTGCTGTTGCTTTGCAGACCCTTTCATCAGCATGGAATAAATAGATAAATTTTGAAACAATTAGAAGATATAGAATAAACGTCTTCAAAAGGAGCACTGAGCAACTTGGAGGGTGTGCTTAACTGCTGCTGGATTGTGATACATTGTGCTATTTCATCAGCCGAATCTCAAACTTCTAAATCATACTGAGAATTTCTGTGTCTGACTTTTCCCCATCTGAACTTTATACTTTCTTAAGTCCTTGAGTGGACCACTTCATCTAATAAAACAGATGAAAGAGACTGAGATAATATGCTTTCCTATTTAAAAAAAAAAAAAAATCTTGCTTTGAAATATTTTCTAAGAAAGAGCGTAATTTTTATGGCTTTGTGATTAAAATCTTTGGGTCTGTTTCTGAGGCCTTTGCTGATCTACTACAAAGTAGATTCAATGGAATTTTGCAGAAAAAAAAAAGAAAATAAAATCTGGCTCCGTAAAATTTTTTACAGAAGAAGAAAACAAAACAAAACAGAAAGAGAAAATAGATTAGTTGTGTAATGCTTGTGGAATTTCTGCCTCAAAGTTGAATTCTGCTCATTAGAATGATGGTACTCATAGCACACTGAATTTTTCAATCTTCCTAGTAGTTAGGAAAACAATCTAATTACTGGAGGGCATCATGTACCTGAGCTGTTTGGATACCCAGAAGAGGCTGACAGCATTCACTGAACAGCCGGTCTGTGCTGACACAGCAAATGCCATTCACTGTCTGCCTACATCAGAAAAGTCGAGAGGTAATTCAATTTAACTGGAATATGGCATATGCCATCATATAAGGTCTTTTGTAGAAACTTAATATGCTTTCATTTATTCTTTTCTGTGCTCAGAATGGCATCCTCACACTTTACATGAACAATAAGTAAATTAGAATATAAAACAATGAAAGAATGGGCATGTAAACTCAGTGCTCTCTTTTGGTACAGTACTTTCAGTATGCACAAAAATGGGAAAATACACATGGCTTTACAGGGTAGTATGTTGCTTGTATTTGTTAGTTAATGTAGTTTAAAATTTCTTCCAAAAAATGGGTTCTCATGTCAGAATATTTTAAGTTTTTTCCTGTATGACTATCTTTAGAAGTGTAAATGTGAGAGTTCTTACATACATACTACCATCCCCAAAACTGATGGAGAAAATGTCTTGGTCAGTCTGCCCTTACAGAGGAGCTTGTATTGTTGGGGAAACTGAGGCATATTTGAGATGAATTGTTATCTGACAAAGTCAGAAACCTGATTAAAGCTTGACGCTCAGCATTCCCTTTCCATTGTCATTCATATATGTACTTCATAGTAACAACCAAAACCTCTGTGAAATGGTGGCATGTTGGCTGGATAAGATGGATGAAGAGATCTCGATTTTCCCACCTCTTCTCCTTGTATGCACAAATTTCCATACCTGCCCACGCAAATCTAAAATCTCTAGAGAACAATTGACAAGATTTTCAGTCGGAAAAATATCAGAGAAAGCAAATCCGAAGTGTTCCTATGATATGTCAATTATTCCATTTATCTTTGTATGAGTTTTTGAATGTTTTTAATTATTCTCACCTTTAATTCTATTACTGACTGTCAGCTGAATGACTGCATATAGTCCATCTTGAAAGCAAGCTAAGCTCCACTAAACTCAAGGCTAAGTGATGAAGGCCAAAGGTTCACCTGGAGACTCCGTACAAATCAAAGCCAAACATATATAAACAAAGACATTTCCCTCAAAAGAACCAAGAGATGTCATAAATTGAAAACTGCAATTAAATACACGTTCGAAATAGTTGTGCGAAATTAGAACAGAAAAGGTAATCCTTCACACTTCCCAAGAAACAAAAGTATTTGTATGATATTCCCCAAAACTGTTAACAAAACTATCCAAGTGTGCAAGATTACACTTAACAGAACCTGAATGAACATATAAAAATAATGATCTCCATCAATTTATTCTATCAGAATTGGATGACAATAAGGCAAGTGCCCAGTAAAAGGGCTGTGACATTTTGCTTCATGTTTTTAAGGAACTTGATCTACTTTCGTATTCCTTGTACATGCAAAGTCCTACTGAAGCCAATAGAATTTCTAGGTGAAGAATAGATCTGAGTCAACCTCATCATTAAAAAAAAAATGTAGAAGTGTGAGCATTTCCCAGAGTAAGCTGTAAATCAATGTGACACAAGAAAAAGAACGTGCTAAAACTGTAGTGGTATGGTAGAGAATATGGGTAGGCAATCGAGGCAGTGAGAGTGTGACTTTAGTTACAGAGATGAAATCAGAACTGTAACTTAAATAGTACTACATTAAACCTAAATCAATATTATTAACTAAATTGAAATCTGAAACATGTTGTTAGAAGCATTTCATGATTCATAATTTTTCCTGATTATTGAGAATGACAAATGAATTTAAAAATAAAATTGACAGTCACATAGGTGTGGTTCCTATATGTAGATAAGAGGATAATGGGCTTCAGCTTGAGCAGAAGCATTGACAAGTGTACATGATACAAACCACTGGTAGGAAGAAGACCAAAAAATCAAGGGTATTCTGCTCTTGTAATTAGTATTTTACTGGCTGTGATTACTTCAATTCAGCTCAGAAATGAGGCACTACAAACTGGCATCACACTTGTAGATGAAATCTTTGTTATTGCCCTAAGTGGGCACAAAGATTTATCACCAGTGGGCTGTCAGTAAGTATTTACATCTGTATAGCTGAAGTTTAATGAAAAAAAAAAATTCAATATGGGTTAGCTTGGAGCTTGCAGGTCTACATTTGAGTTTTGCCAGGTGTGCTTTTCAATATCAAATCATAGGATCATTTAGGTTGGAAAAGACCTTTCAGATCATCGACTCCAACTGTTAACCTAGCACTGCCTAGTCCATCACTAAGCCATGTCACTAAGAACCTCATGTACATGTATTTTAAACCCCTCCAGGGATGGTGACTCCACCACTTCCCTGGGCAGCCTGTTCCAATGCCCGACAACCCTTTCCGTGAAGGATTTTTTCCTACTATCCAATCTGAAATTTTCCTGGCGGAACTTGAAGCCATTTTCTCTTGTCCTATCACTTGCAACTTGGGAGAAGAGACCACCATCCTCCATGCTGCAACCTCCCTTCAGGTAGTTGTAGACAGCGATCAGGTCTCCCCTCAGCCTCCTTTCCTCAAGGCTAAACAGCCCCCGTTCCCTCAGCTGCTCCTCATCAGACTTGTGCTCCAGGCCCCTCACCAGCTTTGTTGCCTTCTCTGAACTCTCTCCAGCACCTGAAGGTCTTTCCTGTAGTGAGGGGTCCAAAACTGAACACAGGATTCGAGGTGCAGCCTCACCAGTGCCCAGTACATGGGGATGATCACTGCCCTGGTCCTGCTAGGGAATGAGACACAGAGCAAGAATTCAATATTGAAGTTAATATTGATAGGAGCGGATTTTAAAGTTCTGGATATATGATACTACCTGTAGAAGTTCGCAGGAAAAGAGACGTCAACACACTGAACCATAAATCTCATCCAGCCTTGGAAGGTGAGCTAAAAGACATATATAACTCCTAATAAACGTGTCTGAGTGAATGTCCCTGTAGCTGGTTCTTACTCTCTAAAACACAATAAGCAGCACAACTGATCTGAGCGATGCCAAGAAAGGGCTGTTTGAGTCTGTGGCAACCCTGTGTTCCCTTTTGAGAGATTTCCTACAGTGAAAGTACTTTTTAGTATTCCCGACAGATGCACACACACATATCTTGCTTTGTTTTAATTTATTCTTTTAGTTTTGGAGTGGTTTTTGTTATTGTCCTCATTTGAAATGTACTTTCAATGTTTTACATCTGTTATGTCTCCAAATTTTTGCAAGTTCTTTATTCGTATTAAAAAGCCCCAAAGCTTACTTGCCTGCCCATGGAGTTTCTTATGCTACCAACACTCCAATTTACACTTAAAAATCAAGATAAAAACTGGCTGCTTTGCTAATCAGTGTAAAACAAAGAGCTGTAAAGAAGGATCTAGACATCAAAATGCATTTCTTTTGCTTAGGCAGTTTGCAACCTTGGTAAGACCACAGAAATAAGCGTGGGAAGCTGTTGCCTGTGATACAGAACCATTAAACTGTTCTCCTTGCAGAGAAAGCAGTGATCGCAACATCTCACATCTGTTCTTGTTCAACCTTAGAGCATAAAAGGAAATGAGATATTACAGGGGAAAAAAACCCAACAGCTCAGTGTGCTGCTGCACCGGATGGCAGATTCTACAGTTTTCTCCCTGCTGTGAAATCACTTTCCATACTGGCTTAGAAATTATAATAAATGTAGCACTGTCCTAAATGTGTATTTAAGTACAAGGCAGAAGTAGCGCAAACTGCTGTGAGATGGTCTGACAAAATGTTTCCAGAATGCTCCTCTGAAGACATCAAAGCTTCTTTATGGCCTGGTTACTCCTGGATATAGCAGTGAGTACTGATGACAAATGTTGCTTGGAAAGGAAGAGTCTTTCATATCCCCCTCGTTTAAAGATTAATTCCATGTAAAATCAACCTGCTTTCCTTATTCTGTCAGTGTTTGTCATTTACCTACTCCAGGGGTTAAAAAATGAGTTCATTAATCTCGCTTGATTTCTGGGGCACAAGAAGGAGTGGGTGGAGTTCTCATTAATTTAGTCTGTAGCCTACATTAAGGTCTCGGGAGAGAGTCAGCATTGCTGTGCTGTTGAACAGTTAAACTCTGGATAGCAAATATCTTGACTTTTGCTCCTAAAGTTACTTGGCTGTGGAAGTCTAATTTATCCCCCTCCTTCAAATTACAAAAAATTGCTGGACATATTGTCAGCTTCTTTATAGAGGCCAGTACGAGAAGAGCATAAAAATAATTACCAGTTTCCTTGAAAGAATAGGCTGATAAGAGAGTATTTTTTTTTCAGGATATCTGAGTATAATTTTAATGAGGTAAAAAGTGGTTTATGACCTTTGTAAGACAGTTTACTAGACTAAAACAGGTGATACATAGAGGATAGTTTTCTGGATTTGTTCCTCTTTAGATGATACTAATGTTTAACCCCCAAGTAGGGGTATATGTATTATCACAACACAGAAATGCCAAAGAACAATTTTTTAATTCTCTTGTATGAGAGAAATTTCAAGGGCATCATTGTTTTCTAATTGTTTCATCCACACTATCGGCTGCAGCTTTGTCTTCCACATCATTCTCATTAACATGTTTTAAGATCTCCCATTTTCTGCTCAGGTGGTACATTTTATCAGCTGCATCTTAGTTAGCAAGGCATGGGGTGCAACGGCTGAATTTCATGGAGTAAAACCATGGGTGGTGAGGAGGTCCGTGATGTACGTTTCTGAGCTTTAACTGTGGAATGTTCTCCTTTGGTTGTATATAAACTCTGTGCTGTGTAGGTGCCAGCTGCTAAACAGGGTCAATTAAACTTTGCCCTATAAAATTTTCATGAGCTCTGTAGGCAGAATAATTGTCCAAGAAACAAAGACAAAAAGAAACATCAGTCCAGTGTTTAGGTGTTTAATGGTTACTCTAATTTTCAGAGGTGCCAGATAACATCATCTACAAGCAATATAATATAACAGAGGAATCTGAAATCATTTACCTCGCTTTTGTTTGAAAAGTAGCAGTGAATTTTGACTAAATGACCTGAATTTTTGAAAAAGTGTGCTATTAATTCTATATAAGCATTGTATTATTAAAACATTTTGAAACTGTTATTTTGAAGCAATGCTTATTGTTAATTCAAGACTTTCTTTTCTTCTTGGATTAGAGCAAGTTAAATGTAAAGAACAGCAACTGACTTCTTAAAAACAAATAAACATTTCAGAAAACAGCATTTAAAAACTTTGTTTTCTTTTAGACGTTTATAATTAAAATATCATTTTAAAAATGACAGCCAAAATTATGCAAAGGTAGGTCTACTGTCCTGCTATTACTTCCAACAGATAGGATGAAGTTGTAGAGAAAAATACAATTAAAATACTATTGTAATGGAAAAATTTAAAATTAGAGCTTCCCTATAGTGTAGCTTTCTGCTCACTTGTAGCAGGGTGCTGAGGGAAAGAAACAGGAACCCAAGATGCTAAAGGCAAACATAACTGGAATTCAAGAAAAATGTTGAATATCTTTGGACAAAGACATCATAAAATGAGAATGAATTAATATCAGCAGAGGGATCTACATGTATGTGCTCTATTGAGCAGATCTGTGAGGAAAACATTATCAGTTTAATATTAGAAAGAGAGTTCATAAGCAGTTGGAAAGGAGAGGGACCTGAAGAAGGGAGGAGCAAGTCATACTTATTTTCATAGAAACACAAATTTAATACCTATTTCCTGTCTGGGTTGCAATAGATAAAAGCTGAAGAGAGCTGCCAGTTATCTGAATTGATACATGGTTGGTTTGAATAAAGAAGAGTTCTGTAATTTATTTTGTTGAGCTATTTTTCAGCTCTTTGTAGCTGCCACATCTAATCGTGCTTGTGTAGTCCTTTAATTTGCATGAAAGAAGATAATATAATTGAAAAACTCAGGAGTAAGACAAGTTCAGATTGCTAGCAGGGGCAAGTTAATTTGTTATTAATTGAATGCAAATGAACCTGGCACCTATGTTTTATTTGTTTCACTCTGTTTGAAATTGGAAAGGTCTTGTAACATAGCTAAGTCTGTGATAAACAGAGATGTTAAATTAAACTGCTGTTTTCCCTGGTGCTCCTCTAGAATAAGCAAGTTTGTAAAACTGGGTAACTATAAATAGATGCCTGTGGTGAAGCATCCTCAAGAGGAAAACCTCTAAAACAGTGAGGAAGTGATTTGCATATTCAGGTTCCTTTGAGAATTGTGGCTGGACTTTTTGACCCTTCATGGCCCACTATTTGGTGTGGTTTCCATGCACAATGGGTAAAACATTTGTGCATTAAAGCTTACACAGTGATTTTGGCTGAAAATCGAGGGGCAGAGTCTGGTTTCTGCATCTGTTCCCAGTTGCGTTGCCAGTACAACTAGATGTGAGTACATGAAGGAGTGTTTTATTGTCACCGATGTTCTCGAGAAAATGGCATAAATGGCTAAAACTAAATCTACGGTTGTCCATGACAATGTTAGAGGCGTGCAGAAATCTACGGCTTATTTTGAGTGCTAAAATGAGTTTTGAAACAACTATCTGTGTTCATACAAGTTATACATTATTTTGGCCTTAGTGGTTAGTTCTTTAAAGTAGGAATAATGACACTTAGCCTAGGGGGTTAAATTGTATGACTTACATGACTGATTTCTATTATTGGGTTATTTATGGTATTTTATTATGCGATAGAATAAAACTAAACTTTTTAAAAAAAAATTCCAAGGACACTTTGATGTCTTTCTCTTCTGAAAAGTTGCTTTCCTTCTGGCTTAATTTATTTTACCTTTATGTACAGCCTGGAAAGCAAATAGAGCAAAAGTCTAGTGGAACATAGTACTTAAAACATATCTCTAACTTGAAAGTATTGACCACAGATACCGGCCCACAAATCATCTTGCCTGTGCACAGAATGTTTCTACTCCTTGTGTGAAGGACAATTCTTGTTTCTGAACATGGAATAAAAGAAATAAAATATAGAATGAAGTAGCTTGACTTTGACAACCTCCTAGTTTGATTCAAGATTAACAGTGTGCATATGCTCAAAAATTTTCATATGGTTGGCTTATGTGGAAATGATTGCGTATTGACTAAAAGTTGATCAGAAATTTGGATTATTCTATTTGTATTGATCAGGTAAGATACCATGAAAAACTATTGTATGAACTCAAATTTGAGGGTCTTTCTGTCTGAAGGAACGCATTTTAAAAGATTAGAGGAAAAAAAAAAAACAACCTGTAATGTATGTACTATAATTCAGTGTTGCTATTTTTATTTGCAGCAATGTCTTGTAAACAACTCGGACCTTTCACTCCTGAAATGTGGAATACATCTCCAGATAATCCATAACCTCGTATACTTGTTTAAAATCCATGGTTGCAGAGGGAAGAGTCTGAAGCTCAGAATATTCTGGTGGGAGAGAGCTGTAAGCTCCTGGGAGAGAGAGGGGTCGAGCGTGATTTCCTTCCATATTGCTTTTCAATGCATATTACTTGCTGCTGAATCGCAGGTTTTGAACAAGTAATGTGCAAGTTATGTATGTGAAAAATTCGGTAGCCAAACTGCTTTCCCAATTAGCACTGTAGTTTTGGATCAGGATATTGACATGCTGTGGTACAGAAGGTTAACTGGTGCCTTGCAGGTAAGCATGCAAAATCTAGTTATTTTCTAGGTTTTATTCCTAATATATCATTCTGTGGCATACGCACAAATGAATGATAAAAATTATTGAAGCCAATTCCTAACTGTTTCAGCCAAGAATTTTCACAACATTTTAGCACCTCCTTACTGTGTTTCTCATCCCAGCTTAGTGACAGACGTAAAAACTGATGAAGGTGTAATTTGCTTCTAATTCTCCTCTGCTATGAAGCAACAGAAATAGACAGTTAGTTTGAAAACTAAGCTTGATCTCTAAGCTAACCTAGCAGGTTGACAACAGAAAAATTTGAATAGATTAACTTGAATTATGATTAATGCTGTGTTAAGAAGAAAAAACAACTTTGCTCTAATAAGTTATAGTATTTGGCTCTTTAAGAGACTGAAATTCTCCAGACCTGGCTCTCCAACAGAGAGAGCAAAATCTCTATCTTTTGATGCCTTTTCTTCACACCCTGCATCTCTTAAATTATCTAAGCTCTAAAAGCATTATTTTTATTTTCTTCTGCTTTAGTCCATGACTGGTGTACTGCTGCTTTGTGTACACTTGCTATATGTTTTTATCTTGGCCGAAGGAAGATAATGGCTCTGCTAGTGACTCCATGGAAAAAGAGAATCCATTTCTAAGATGAAATGAAGAAATGGGCATGTTATTGTGCTGAATCAAAGAAATTACTGTTATCTGTGCCCTTTCTTGTAGTATGGAGCAAAATCTGCCCAAGACCTTTTGTCAAGAGCAGAGCTCAGCTCTCCATCATGAGTCTTCCTGGATTTAACACTTAGTTCTCTCTGATAACATGTGTATGTTGAATGTGTATGTTGTTTTTATACCCTTTGCTCATTTTCTGGAGTAGTGTCGCTTTCTTCTGACTGAGCAGAGACCCCCAGATGGCCTTACCATACCACCCAGTGATCTCTTCTGACTGAACTTGGCCTTCTTGTGCTTCTGAACCTCCTTGCTTCTGAGGGTGATACTCATTGTGCTTAAATCCATTATTTAAAAATTAATATGTAAGGATGAGTGGAGACATTCAGAACACCAATTTAATGGAAAAACCTTAAGATAATTTTCCACAGCACTTTTGTTGGTATCTATTTTGGGGTCCTTGGAGCAGTAGATCATGGTGTTGTGTAGTTCTACAACCCACTCCCTTGGGGCTGGCAGGTCGATGGCTGCGGCACTTCCGCCCATCAACCCCCGTCCTTTGGATGCTGCCCCACCTGCCACACACAGTGGGGTGACAATTCTGCAGTGGGGACAATTCCCAGGAGCCAAAGACAGGCACCCTGCCCCATAGCCCATTGCAGCTTTGTTATTAGGCTTAATCGTATTTCTAGTAAGCAATGAAATGTATGGTCATATTAGCATCTTCTAGATCATATCAGTGAACACATCTGCTAATATAGAAAAGTAATATCCGAACTAAATTTTCATATGAAACTAATGTGTTATTTCTACCAGTTGGCATACATTTAGTTCTGGTTTAGTGTCAAAATTAGCCTTCAAAATTCATCCTGGGTGTAATAAAATGGGTGCAATAAAACCTTTTTAAGAGTTTTACTATGCATCTCAAGAAAAAAGGAATTGCATTAAATGCTAAAGGCCCAAATCAATTGTCTTTAGTAGAATATTTGGCTTTTTAATCATGATCATAAAGGACTGGGAAGCATAAGAAAGTGACATCACTTTTTCAGAGGCGGAAAAAGGAAAAAGGTTTCAAATATTTTTCTCAAATAGTGAACTACACACTAAGATATTTTCAGCTAAAAGATATGACACAGTAGCCTTCAAATTGTATCATGGATAATAGTGCCATTCAAGGAGGTATCCCCATTTAAGCTCAACTGCTAATGCTTATAAAAATAGCACAATGTTTTAGGTACTCTCCAAAGAAACTGCAATTACAGGATTGCTAAACCATTTGTTATACCGATACCATTCGATATTCCAGTATCTGAAAATGTATCTAAAAATGTATCTGAACTAGATAAATTTTTAATCCCTGATTCTGTAATTCCAGGGATCATTTGTCCTTTGCAGACAGATATTTCTAAGTGTTTGAATCAGGTATTGCAAAATGAAAAATCACAATTAACTAACTAAAGTAATTCATCTGAAACACTTGTCAGATGGAAAGTGTTTTGAAATATATATGAAGTGCAAAGCAAAAAGAATGAGAGAGAATTATTTTATTTTATTTATGTTATTTATTTAAATAATTTTAATTTTATTCCTTTTTAAAGAAAATGCTATGAATTAATGGCTTTTTTTTTTTTTTGAGGTTCTTGGTTCAAGGGAAAATCAGGGAGGAAAACCCTTTTCCCTTTCAACTCAATTTCTTCCCCTCCATTTTTTTTTCTTTGCATCTGTAGGCTAAAACCATGATGTCAAATTTTCAAGACAGGCTTTCTGAAGTGTACTTCTTAGTTAAATTAATTGAAGTATACACAAGTAATTTAATATCAGTAAATTAAAATAGATCAATTAATTAAAGGGATCATGTATATTTGATAAATAGAGAAAATATGACATTATTACCAGAATACGATATCAAAATTTAAAAAACTAAAAGCTGCGTAATTAACCTGGTTTTCTGTTTTGGAAATTCTTCTTTTGATCAGCCTTGTAGTATGGAAGCCTTCAGTTATCTATCTGTGTGAAAATTTGATTAATTCAAATTTACAGAGACTTGTTTATCAGTAGCTATGTCATCTCAGTAACTTTGTCAACAATTGAGAAAGAAAAACAAGCAAATATTTCACGTTATATCTGACTAAACTATTGCACACCTATTTCATTAAGAAGATATGCAGACAATTAGTACTTGATTATTAGGGGTCATAAAAAGACTGATTGCTCTCAAAAGGCTGTGGTTATGAGTCTCAGTATTAAAAGCTATTCATTTTTAACACATTACTTTTTCTTGCAGCTTTTCTCCATTTTTTCCAGTCTTCCCATTTTCCTCATGATGTTCCTTCCCCCTCCCCACCCCCCCCAAAGTTTTATGTACAATCTAATCTACCTTGTTCTGGGATGGCTAGGATATTTTCCAAGCTGTTGCAACCTTTTTACTCCACTTCCTCGCAATTTATGTCTAAAGCCTAATTCTTAGATATGTTGGTTTTGAAGGAAAAAACAACCCCAAAACATCCACAAACAAAAAACCACACTCACACACAAAAACAAAACACAAACAACAAACACAAAAACCCACACACAAGTAATAAAAAAAAACCAACAAATTTTTAAAATTAAAAAGTAGTATTCAAGCAGACTGTTGGTTTTTACAGCATTAAAAAATAAAGGTTTTGTCCTTAAGAGTTATAATTACTCAAGTAACGTTAAAATTTAAGCCAGATGCTCAGTGGTTGTAAATCAGTGATGCTCTACTGGAGTCAGACAAGAACCTGAGCTAAAATGGGCTGCTATACATTACATTTGTCTGCAGTTTCAACTTCATTTCCTTTGGATGACAGTGTAGCACCTTCCTGAAGAAGATGTGGTACCTTTTACTGCTAAGTAATCCATCCTCTTTGAAGTAAGGGCTGAGTAAGGGCACAGCAGCCTTGCCCTTAAGAAGTTAGAGTAGCACAACTACTTCAATATAAAAAGAGGAGGGGGAAGAAGTAGTGTCGTGAGAACATTTGCTGCCTGTCTCAAGCTGGTGAAATGTATTTTCTGATTATTAATTTTTAAAACAACTTATCTTATTTTCTGTTGATTTTTTTTCATTGTAGCTTGCCAGCTGTCCATTGTCTGACCAGGATTCCCTGCTGGATATTGGCCTTGAGCTAAAGAGAGGACCTGCCTGTTGTTGTCTTCACTTTCTCCTCAGTCCAGTCAGATTGTTTGAAATCTCTGTATGGAGTTTCTCAGGGAAAAGCAGAGCTCAAAAAGCAGAATACACTCCATACCTGAAACCTGTTGGATGTTCACCTCTCCTGCACATGAGGAGTTGAAGGTGAGATCAACCAAGTGCATGGGGATAATGCCACAAATGTGCTGTCAACTCTGTCATGGGCTGGTCCCAGTTTAGGACTCACCTGCCCTGTGTCATGTAAAAAGCCCTGTAGCTTTTCCTCTGCTGTACTGGAAAGTTCTGAATTGTGATGCTTTGACACAGGACTGAACTTTTGCAAACAAACCTGGGCAAATCATGGCTAGGGGATACTTTTACCTCTTCCTCATTTTCTCAGCAACACCAAGGAGCAGCAAGAGGTCTTTGCAGATGCAGTCCCATGTGATTTTAAGATCAAATTCCCCCAGCAAAGCTGGGAATATACAGTTCTTTGGGAAGCATGTTTGCAGAATTTCTTACATTCATCTCTTGTCACTGGGAGAGTTCCCAGCTCTGTTGCTACTGCTGGATTTGTGCCATGGAAGAAAAAAACCACATACACATGGCCTTTCCTCTTGTCTACAGTATACATATGACTGTGAACAAATAATTTTGTCACAATGTCCCATATTCTTCTATTTCTGTTAGGAGAATTCATTTGTTTAATTTCTCTCAAGCCCCAATACATGTATTATGTTCTCATGTGCCTCACTCTCTAAGGAGGTGCTGCTTTTATTAACAAAATAAGGATGCCACGAGAAAGAACTGTTTTATTTTGTTGTTGTGGTGGCTAAGATCATGGCCTACTGACTCTGCGTAACTTTATATAAAATAAAATTAATCATTTTAACATTAGATGAATGAGCAGCTTCTGTTCCATCTGAAAAGAAGCAAATGCACAAATCTCTTGAACTCTTTGGGTAGCAACTAAACCAAGCTATGATGGAGTGGCAGTCCCGGTGCTTTGTAACAGCAATACCATGACCTCTGTGTTATTTAAGTATATTTGCTACAATTCCTATATTTTTCTAGCAGCTTTGAGGTCTGTGCTGGCAGCGTCTTGAACGACCTTGCTTGCTCTGGCTGCCCGCGTGGCTGACTGCTGTGCTGGTTGTGGCAAAGCCTGTGGTCCTAGTGACAGATTTCTAGCACAGATTTCCGATGTACTGGTTTGCCCTTGTGGGTATCTCTCTCTTTCATTCTCTCTGATTCAAAAAGATTGAGGCGAATGCTGAATGTAGGATTTTGACTAACTTGAGCTCTGCTGATGCTTCTCAAGACACAAATACGGAGTTATTTTTATAATGCAGGAGTACAGAATATTTTCTCTTTGTAGCTAAGGAGATTTTTAAATGGCTTTTCTTGACCTGCCAGAACTTAGTATTTAAACACAACCAAGGTCATATCCCCAGAATGTAACAGATGAAAATTTTAATAAAATATGTGCTCACTAAACAAAGGCAGAAAAAACAGCAATAGCTTGTTGCAGTATGAACTTAAGTTCTAATGAAACTGGTATATAACAGAATAATGTATAAAATCCTCAGATATACTTTTTCCATGTGCACATCTATTTATTTATATATGCATATAAATCAAAAGTTTAACATCAGGATTGATTAGGAGTGTACTCTTATAACTGACTTAAACATCGTGCATTTTTAGGCAGAGGTATATTGTAGGGGTATATTGGGGTTTTACTCACAACTAGCATTTAACTAAAAGGGTCAATTGTCTAACTAAATTTGTCTAACTAAAAGAGTCAGTTTTCTCTGGTCATAGAGGATGGGTTGTGGTATAGCTGAAGGAGTTGGTCCTCCTTCCTCCCTCGGTACTGATGACGCAGACTTTGGGGTCAGTTGAACAGCTTGTTAGTACGTCAGAGGGAGGTTAAGTTTTATTCCTGGAAAGGAGATTTTGAATCTCTTCCTGTAAACCCAAAGTAGGAATTGTCTTAGAATGCCCACTAGATAACAGGCTTAGATTTAACCATGTGTTAAGGGAGGTATTCATGCACACATATGCACTGATATAGCATAGATAGAAACAGATCTTTGTGCATATGTTAATATGATGCATCATATGCTCTGCTTGCAGCTCAGGACTAATCAAATGAAGGAATTCATTTTATTAGTTTCCTCATGTGTGCGCACACACACACACATACAGGCTGCCAAGAATCTGAGAGTGTCCCTGCGAGATATGATTAAGTTCTATAGCATAAACTTCACCTTGGGTGTGGCCTTCAAAAGCACTTCAAAAAGAGATACACAAGAGCACTCTGGATTACAAAAATGTAATCATTCTCCAGTCAGCATTAAAGGTTTATTTTTAAGGCAATCCTTTGAGGACAAAAAGAAAAGATAAGAAACTCCAAGGTCAAATAATTCAACTACTTTTCTATGTTTCTATTTCCTTACATGTCCTTTTTTCACTTATTTATATTTTGCCAAAAGAATGCACAGACTCTCTATCATTATGTACAGTCCTTTGTTAGCCGTAGAAGTTCCAGAGCCTGGTGCCAAAAAGCTGGAGTTTCCTGTAAGAGAGGGTTTTTCTTTTTTTTTTTTTTTACATAATGACTTCACTACCTAACAAACCTTGAACTATTTAGTATGGGAAGCATTCTCGTTTTTCAGATAACAAAAATTCATCTGCAGTATTTTTTCCATAGCCATGTAATGAGGCTTGTAGAAACATGACACAAAGAAATAGAAGGAATAAATCAAATTGTAAGGAAAAAACTTCAAGGTTCTGACAGTAGAAATGACAAACAACAGGGAGCTGTGCAGCTTTCCTCATTATCAACTGAAACTCATTTCTTTTTCTGCTACTTAAGAGAATATTTTAGGACAATATCCTCTCACCATTGGTTGCCAGTGCAGGGTAGGGACTCTCAGGAGAGATGCTTGGAAATCTCCAGAGTTGATTCTGAGGAGTATGGAAGCTAAAGTTGTAGCTAAAGAAAGAGGCTGGATTTACTGAGGCTTCCCTAAGGTTTTTACATTTTAGGTGATCATTTTGCAGCTTGCAAAATGCTTTATGAATGCAAAAATGCTTGTAATGGACTTGTGGGATAGAGGATGCACGTCCTCAAGCTTGTGAATGCCGGAGGGCTCCTACCTTGGAAAGGAGGGGGGTTAAAGTTGCCTTGTCAGGTCCGATGGCTGGTACTTATTTGTGGTTTATCTTCAGTGCAGAGAGTTTGCCAGGCCAGATGCCAATGAGGGAGTCACAGCCTTTGTTTCCAGCAGCTCTCCACAGTCACACTCTATTTTAATGTAATCTGAGCTGAAAGAGGAATGGATCTTAATGTCAAGCAATTTCTTCACTCTCTCAGAAAGGTTGTGAAAAGTGGGGGGTAGAATGATGCTTCCATATGTTCATGGTGTGCAGCAGAGTTGTTAAACTGTGTTTTAAGGGAGGCGGGTAGGATGGAAATGAGAAGGAGATGACCCAGAGCTATGGAAGAATGAGCTCCAAGCGCATCCTGACTCCGAAGAGGGCAGGTCTGGCTGGGCTTCCTGCACCTCGCCCCGTGCTCGGGATGGGCAGGGATGCACAGGGGTATGCAGGAATGCACAAGGATGGGCAGCGGTGCGCAGGGGTGGGCAGGGGCGTACAGGGATAGGCAGCTATGGGCAGGGGATGCGCAGGGATGGGTAGGGATGCGCAGGGATGCTCAGGGATGTGCAGAGATGCCTCTTCTCTGGGAAAGGGAGCCAGCAGGTTGCTGGCAGCCAGAGCTGCTGTGTGTCTGCCTGCTCCACTGGTCACCAGCATCAGGCACATCCGGGAGCATTTTGATTGATAGGCTGTTTTTAGAAGAGAGCGCCTAGCAGTTATTTAAAGATATTTGTAGAAGTACATGGAAAAATTGGGATATTCTATTACTGCACTGGTTGTTTTGCTGCTTGGGCTATTAGCCATGTTAGGTAGGTTGCATGGTAACAATTATCATTTGTTTTAATATGAAGTATTGCCTCTGAAAGCTTTGTTTTCAGTAGCGTTTAAATTCCACGAGGGAGGGATAGAAGAAAATTTGCATTCTGTTAAAGCGAGTGGGAAGAAACAACATCAACCAAAGGCTTGAGTTCTACATGTCAATAGATATGTTTTGTTTTGCTTGGGGATTTCAGCTAAATCCATGCCACTAGAAAACATGTTCAGGTTTTTATTCTGCCTTGTGTGCTCAAATAAAATGAAGTTGTATATACAATTCTATTTATATTAGAATATGTGTAATTTTTCACAAGTTAACTTTTGGTCATTTTCCATTTAGTCCTTTTGCTTTTAAGTGGGCTCTGAAGAGCACTTGACAAAAAAAGCATCAGGGCTTGTGCAGCATTATGGGCTTTTGTGCACAAGCCACTGTGTTTTAATGTGTTCATATTCTGAGTAGTAGACCCAGCATTTCATATACATGGTGGTGCAGTTTACTCATAAATTTTAAACCTTAAAAAAAGTTACTTTATCTTAAGCTTTAGTTAATGTAAAGTAAAAATTGAAAGTTGCTGCTACAGTTGTGACAATTACTGGAAACTGCTTTATGCATGCAGCAAGATTTCTTATGGAAAAAATGAAAATTGCAAACAGAGCCCTTTTTCTCATGGATGAACACTAAAAAAGGAATAAATATTTCAGGTAACTAATCAGCTCACCTGTGTTATAGATACATGTAACTTATTCTGATTTAGTCAAGCAGACTAACCATTTAATAACGTTTATTTAACTCTGAACTCTTAAAATAATTCTTAATGATATATAGGTTTGTATCACCTGCAACACTAATAACGAGAAATGACTAGAAAATGAAGCAAAAAATACTTTGATAGTAGTACCTTGATAAATCTCAAATAGAGCATTTTTCTTGGAGTCAGAACAGAATTGTATGAGATATTTCATATACTGCCTGGAAGCTTAACCAATCAATGGAAGTACAGAAACCACATTAAGGATGGAAAACTGTTTCTGTGTGTGTTCTGTTGGTTCTGTACTGCGGTGAGGTTTTTACATTTTTAAATTGGAATTTGTTTGTTTGTTTGGATTTTTTCCATTGTTTTGTTTTAGTTCAAGCAATGTAAGTTTGACGTGTCAGATTATGTGTATTTATTACTGGCTTAAAAAACCCTACATTTTTATGCTTTTCAGCTCTCATTTGTTTTATTTAACAGAAACACATGGATTGTCCGTATGTGGTATGTACTCAGAAACTTTCTTTTCCTTTCTCCTTCCCTCTTCTAAACCACCTCATCCCACTGTTCTCACTCCTTGCTTTTCACTTGCAGTTTTCATTTCATTTTAAATCAAAGTGCCCCAAAATAGTGGAACAGCCTCTCTGGTTAGCATTGCCAGACACACAAGCAAAAGGCAAATCTGTGATCATGACTACTTTGTGACTTTCTAATATTGAAGACTTCAGGATTTTAGATTAAAAATAAACACCTCCAAACTATTCAGAATAAAAAGATCAGGCTTTAAACCTCAACATGAATATGTACATATTCTTATTGTAGCTGAAGAAGCAGCTACTTTTTTTAAATTTTATTTTTTGCTGATGAATGAATTAAAAATAATAATGTCATAGAAGAGCACTTGATTTTGTTATTTAAATTAGCTTGGACATTGAGAAGTTCCAAAATGTGTCTCTAGTGTTCCTCATATAAAGCAGTTTAATAAGATGTCATAATAAACATGTAAAAATAAATTTATTGTATCAAGAGGCAAAATAACCTCATTACACAGAAAGCTCCAACAGACTGAAGCTTGCGTAATATATAATCCAATAGTTTAATTTGTAAACCTGATTATTGCTCTTAACAGAGTTCATTAGTACCTCAGAGTCCTATAAGATGTTTGAACGATACTTGTTATAATTAATATTTAGTCTTTAATACTGTTTAGAGTTTCCCAAACTCTCAAAATGGTTCTTGTAATTGCTTTTTAAAAATTTGCCAGCTGTGCAAACTTCATTGCTACAAGGATATGGAGGGGCTTCACAGCTGCAACATGGCATTGCATTGATTAATTAACCATTGGTATTCAGCCATAACAGAAGATTTGAATACCATTTTTGAACAGCATCGCTTCCTCTCATTCACAGGTGTTATTCTTGTATCCATTTTTATGTCATTTAATGAATCTGTGGGCATGGACTGACATCCAGGGAATGACACTGGAGCATAAATTCCGATTCTTCACTGAATTTCAGGTCGTGTAAAAAAATCTACAGACAGCACAGTCCAAAATGTTAAGCGATAGGAGAAGGAATGTAGCAAGTGTATGTCTTACCCGGATTAACAGTTCAAGTGTGATTTGCATCAGTGGTATTTGTACATTTGAGTTTTAAAATTCCAGAATGCACTAACTCTGAATACCTGTGGTGTGGTCGGCATGAAAGTCTGAGCTTAAGAGTTGCCAGATCTTAACTCCCATGTCTGCTTTCTTGCTTAGGAACAGGGAACAAACAAGCTCCCGCTAGTGAACCTGCTGTCCTGCTGCTGCAGTGTTGGGGCTTTGTTGTGGCTCCCTGTGTTTCAGCTAGCTCTGCTCATGCAGAACGGCACATCAGCCAATCCTTGTGCTTTTGTCTCCATTGACGAGAGCGTTACTGCTGTTGGATTTGGTTGCTTAGCATAGAACAACAGTGCTTCCCTGCAGTGCTTGTGTTTTGTGACATCATCAGAATAACTGACAAAATGACGTGGCTGAATAGCGTGCCGATACTTGGGCAGCGTCAGATTCTTGATGCCAGTAGCCACTGATGCCCTCACTGTCCTCGTGAGAGCTCCCACAGAAACTGATGTGTAAGTGATGGAGATGGGCAAGACCAGGGCAAGAGGAAGGGCAGATACCAAGGGAATACCATAGTTCCTGCCAGAACAAAGGATGTGTTGCTGCATCTGCTGATTGCCTGTTTTTTAGATGAGTAGTCAAAAAGCCTGGTCTCAATGATAAATATCAGGTTTCCTCATTGGCACAGTGAGGAAGTATAGAAAGGCTTTTCCACTACTAGACCACTTAGGGACAGAACTTTTACCCGAAGTGGTGTGAAAATGAGAGGAAAAGACAGGTGCCGAATCCTCGTTTTTCCATTTTGGGATTCTCATCCTGTAAGTTTGGCGTTAGGAATTAAACACCAGGACATTGTTATCTTGCTGCTGCACAAAGCACATTGAAGATTGACATAATTTAATTTAAAAGAAAACGACGTTTTAGATTATTCTGGTTTTAACAATAAAGGATTAACAAATACAATTTGAATTTTATACAAGTTACTAACGTATATTTTCAGATTTCACAGTTGAATGCTCTACCTGTGTGTCAACATCAGAGCGCAAGGCTCACCTCACAATTCAGATATTGTAGGAGTTTAATTCGAAACCTTCAAACCTTCTGAGGTTCAATCTTCACTGTTTCTTGATAGTAGCAGACCAAATAAATCTGTCATGGCTTGAAGTAACCACAACTGATTAGAAGAAAGTGATCATAAGTTCTGAATATTCTTTTTCTCTTTATGGTAGTTTATCCCAAATTCGAGCTAACTCAATGGTTTCATTCAGGATCTGACAGAAGCACTTTGCTTTCAGGTTCAGCATAAGACCTTAGCTATCTCTTTGCCTGCTGGTTTTGTTTTCTTTTGCTTGGATAGAGGCATTTTGAAAATTAAATGGAGGAGTCAACATCAGCTCTGCTCAGCAGGGACCTGAACTTGGAGATCAACTCTTGTTCAGATGGTGTTATTAAGTGATCCTTTGGAATATACAGATGCCCGTTATTCCATTAAGCAAATCCTCATAAAGATGCATGTTCTGTTTTCATTATGGTGTACAGGAAATCTGATTGAGCCCGAACGTACTCTAGTTATTTTACATGACTTTATAGAGAGATTTTCATAAGGTCTGCATCAAACAAGCCACAGGAGGTCAAATACTACGCTGGCGAGAATAGGTGTGCTTGAATTGATGAGTAATAACATTTTTCCGTAGTGTAGGGAAATGGATGCTATCAGTGCAGCATTGCCATTATGCCAGCTTGAGTGCTCACTGCCATTGTGGCTTTTTTCGCTAGCTCTCTTATTCCCAAGATGATAGAAGCAGCCACAGTCAAAAGCTCTTATCTCCAGTCTGCAGATGGAGAAGAGAAGCATGTGGTAGGCTAAGGGTGAAATTTTCAACAGAGATGGGTAAGTTACTTAGGTGCCTAACTCCTATTTTCAGAAGTGATTTTCAGAAGTGACCTTTTTAAAGCAGCTGTATTGTCCACAAGAAACTAATCTACTTAGTTACTGTAGGAAACATGCAGCTTTATATTAATCATACCACAAAGAGGATGAAGGGGAACGTTCCACAGAATAGAGAAGGAAGAATGTAGCTCTGTCCCTTATCTCTTTGAGCAAGTGATGGACTCTGTGTCGACCCCTTTCTTATTCCTAGTTTATGAAAGACAAGATATTTTTTAAAGCTACAAGGATTTTTTTTTTTAAATCTCAGATGTGAGGAGTTGCTCCTCTCTTAACCTACCACCCACTTAGTCCCTCATTTCTATAGATTCTCCTGGTGTTTGGTGTTCCCAGAAGGATGAAATTGTCTTGGCCTCTCTTCCTTCAGAAAAATCATTAGGAAAAGCGAAGGGCTCTTGTACTCCATTTCACTTCCTAAACAGACCCTGTTCTGACATTTCCTTGTAGATCAAATATTGGTGTTGTGCCCTTTGAATAACAAGGATCTAGTTTGCTCCAGAATGATACATGGTCTCCTGGAGGGCAGAGAGCTCTTGAAACATCTGATCTATGTCAGGTCCTTTTGGCTTAACTCCTTCTTTGGAATGATATACATAGACTGAATTTGAAAAGATTCTTTGGCAATTCTTTCACCATCCTGGCTTAGATTAAATCTGAATGAATTGTTGTCTTCCTTTCCATTCAACACTGGTGAAGGTTTGTTCTCCTCAGAGCTTATGGAGTTAGACAGCACCTGAAAAGAAATGGCTTTATCTCAGTTGCTTTTAATAATTTTTTTTACCTCCCTCTTAATAAAAAACCTAGGATCTGCACCTTGTGATGGAATCGGGATGCTTGTTATTGTTTTGTTCCGTTCTTGCTTCAGGGAATCTGGAGTAGCACCTGCGACTGGATCTCCAGAAGAGCCTGTCTAAGAAAGGTTTGTCTGAGCACACTGTTGGAGGTAGCATTGGTTGTCAAGATCTTTCCATGTCCTTCTAACCCTTTTGAATGTGCAGCTGCTCTAATAAGAATGTTTGCTATTAATAGAGACACACAGACTTTATCTCGTGGCAGAATTCAGGCATTTCATGAGCAAGAAGGGTCACCATGATTATAAGCTTTTTCTGCTGTATATAACACCATTCATATCTCTCTGCTGCTTTTTCCAGGTTTGCTCTTTATACTTATCAACTATGTATTTCCAACAAGAAATGCCAGGTAGTCGAAGTGCAGATAGCTCATCTTGTTTTGTGAGTGAAAGATGGTTTCTGTGCCCCACGGCCTATGCTGATTTTATAACCCTCCTTCTGTGCTCCCGAGCATGCCCCAGCATCACACCGCACATGCTGCTGCCTTTGAGACATGTCAGGATCCTCTCCAGCCCCAACCTCAGAAATTTTTACAGGTATCTAGTTATGATCTTCTGTTAATTATCCAATCTGTCTAAGATGAGCACAGAAATGGATTTATTTAGGTGAATAGAGTGAATCTGTACTGTCACAGTACTGCCAACTTTTAATGTGACTTAATCATTTGAGTTTCAGGTGAAAGGCGAGTACTCTGCACAGCCAGCTGCTTTAGCTGACTTCACAGCTGAGTCTTACCAGTCATATAGAACACGTCAAGCTGGTAGAGGGATTTCACACAAGTGTAAAAACTATTGGTTTGTGGTCGGGGTTCTTTGTTTTTGTTTGTTTGTTTTTAGTTTTCCGAAAGCTGGTAGAAGCACTGGCTAGAAAGACGAAAACATACCCAACTCACCATGAACTAGACAAGATTCATTCTTTGCTCAGATTTGTACAAGCCAAACTGTGTTCTACATGACTGAGATTCATTCAGACGTCATTTGCTTGTCTTTCAGAGAAACAGTTTTCATCTTTTCCTTGCACCTGTAGCCTGTCTATGCTTTAGTCTGAAAGAAGCACCCTTTTTTTTTTTTTTTTTTTGACATTGAGTCCTAGCTGCCTTCAGTTTTTGCAGTACCTTCTCTGATGAAGGCAGACACTCAGCATTGCTTCTGGTTGAGATGAGAGTATTGTCAGTCCTCACTTCACCAGGCTGCATGGGCATATTTTCCACGGCTGTATGAAAAATCCTAGATGTTAACAATGTTCTGTGTGGCAGTCTTGTTATAGTACTGTAGTTTTCTTACAGCACTACATCTTCAGTTCTTGAACTGAGCTTGCTAGTATGCATGGAGCCTTAAAACTGCACAGGTGAAACAAAGCTGTTGTTTTCTGGCCCGTTTACTTCAATCAGTTTCTTTTTCTCTCAGGTAATAAATAATTCTGATTTAAGGTGTTTTTAGCTAGACCTTATTCTGCATATAACTGCTGACCTTCCTACTGTACCCCCAGCTCTTTTTCAGAAGAGCTGAACATACATCCCGGAATTCTTGAATGCTGGTACATTGTTAGGGCCTGAGATAAACATTTCTGAGTGATTTTGTTTCTCAAAATAATTTTGCTTAATAGAATATTTTTGCTTTTGTTGTGTCACTTTTACAAGAATAAAGACAGGACCTATTCAGTGAGTCATGGCTGCATTCACAAATCCTTCGTCCACATATTGCTTCCTGCTTCTAGTCTCATCACAAAATAGCAGAAGCTCTTGTACCTGTATCCATCATTCCTTTGTCACCAGTAAGAGCCTACTTTGTAGCCCTTTAACATATGGTTAAACTCCTCTGTGTGTTTCAGCTTCGAAAGGTAAAATGCTCAGAGCTTTTTCTTCCATCTATGACCTTGAGTTCATACTCTTCAGCTGGAAATGTTCTTTGATGTGTATTTTAGCATTTTCTGACTAAGTACCCTTGCCTAAGGCCTTTAGTTATTTTGAATGCTTAGACATTTTAATTTAAATAACTGATGAGATATTAACTCTCCTGTGACAGAAACACACATTAGGAACCAGGGTCCATTCTACTAAGCTGTTGCATTTTCATTTCTTTGAGCTGTTCTTGCTGTGTGGGTGCAAAACTGAAGTTATTCAGTGCCTACCGTGTTGCTGTTAATCATTCTGCTTTAAGCCTTCTGCAGCACTGCTAATTTTGTTTACAGATGCAAACAGGTGCCTGAGCTCTTCACTTTGCTGACTAAGAGCCTAAGGACATCTTAAAACTGAAACATGTATCATGCCTTCAAAAATCTGACCACAGGTGCCCGTGGCCCACTGAGTTTCTGTGTTTCTAAAAAATGTGACAGTACACAGATGTCAATAAAACATTGGTACTTTACCTTGGAACATTTGGTAGTCACAGAATGAACACACCTTTAATGCCGGTGCTGAAATACACGTGATTGTCTGTCAGAAGGCCATCATCACACTGGTTAACTTCAATGTATTTGTAAAGAATAATAGGTACTTCCAGGGATGACTGAACACTGGGCATCTCTGGTACCTTCTGGGCATTGCCTGGGTACATTGACTAGAGAGGAAACAATGCTTTGGAATTTTGAAATACCAGTCGTGCTTAGACTTAGCTGGGATAAAGTCAGACCTAATGGATTTATCCAAGTTGGAAAACCAAGTATGATGTTTGGAGATGAACTTGGAGGGAAATAAATCCCCATTCAGGAATGTGTTCACCACCATGTGTAAATATTAAGCTCGTGCATGATAAACCCCAAATCTAAAGCAGTTTTTTTAATGTGCTTCGTTGAAAAGTTGTTGCATAATATTACAGCAGTAAGTAATGCAGTAAACATTTTGGGGGAGGGTGCCCAAATATAAATGTCTGCATTAATAAACAGCTTTGCATACATGGTTCTGATGCAACTCACTGAAAAAATCCCTGAGAAAATCCTTGACTGACTGCACAGATTGCTTTTCAGTGATGTGATGTCAGTCTGCTGAGGAACAAGACTTTTAACTGATAGGGAGCATTGCCATTCTGTCACATGATTGACACATTGTCGCGTGAAAAAGGATAAGGGGAAAAGCTGCAAAAATTAAGTAGAATTTAAGAGCATTAATTTTCTTTCAACTGTAATGATTTTTTTAAAAAGACAAAAATATTATAAAAGACGTAGTTTCGGAAGCTTATTGTCTAGTTTTTTATCCAAGATTGTGTTAAAAAATGTATTACATGTATGTGAAAAGTGCAAAAGATTTTAAAACTACAAAGGATGTGTATTGCAAATGTTGCAATACTTCCCTACGGTGATCTGTACACAGCTTTACTGACTACTTGTTTCTTCATTCCCATTTCTAAAGAGAAATATGAAAGGGACAAAACAGCTAAAAACTCTTTTTCTGAATAGACAGGCATTGTCTTGCATACAAAATACTATATAATTTTTTTTTCATATGTCATTTTTCATATAGGAGGCACAAACAAAGCACTAACATACCTTGCATGTGGTTTTGTGGGCTAATGACAGCAACAGAAGCTGAATGTTGGGACTTATGTCCGCAACTCAGTGAGGGTGAAACTTAAGGGTTGAAAAAAAAAATGAACATCCTTTGGTTTTGTGCAGATGCTTTTTATTTGCAGATTCAAATGGTCAGTTCCATGCAATTCATAACCCCTAGGATGTGTACCATAGTTCTTATGAAATTCTTCTAACACATCCAAGTTAACATGGGAAAATGTGGAAAACAAAAAAAAAAGGAAGTAGATTAGTAATAATAATTTTAGCAAGTATTAGCCATTTAGCAGGTCCTGTTTTTCCATTTCGTTTCTCACTTCAGTGTGTCTAGAAGAAAGGAATTCATTAATTAAGTACATTAATATTATTGATTTTAAAGACTTGCAACAAAATTGTGCAACATTTTCACATGGCTCCAGTTTTCAAACCCAATAGATAAAAATGGAAACCAATAACAAGATTATTTGTGCACGCAGAGTAACTCAATGCTTTGCAATAGTTTGGAAATTTGAATTGTCTATTCATTGCAAATAGCATCTGTTCTCAATTACATTCTGTCCATGAGGAGGTAGGGCTTTCAGAAGTAATAAAAGCATCTTTAGAGATGGTTTGCACTAGAGAGCTGACAATTTCTGGAAAAGACAATTGGGTTGATTCCACAGGTACTGCAGAAGGGAAAAATGTTCCAGATGAAATGGAAATTATTTCATGAATCATCTCAGGATTTCACAGAAAGGAGTATTATTACCAATTATTCTGTATAAAATGAGTTTAGCAACACACTGTCATCTAAAAAGGAAAAGTGAAAGATTGCTAAATTGGATATTTAAATTTCGCTAATGAGAATGAAGTGAGCTGATGAATGTTGAATCACTCCTTGGCAGTTTTTAAACAAAGATTATCATTCTTTCTCTTTCTTGCACTGACAGATGATATTTCTTGTTGAAACGGGGCATCGTGACTTTTGATAAAGCCTGCTGAAAATAGCAGACAAACTGATGTCCTTTGTAGGGGTGTGCTGTACATACAGCTACAGCAGAACTCATTAGTTCCCATTTTGGACAATAATATTCAGGACAGACTCTATTCTTAGCAGTTCGGTGTTTTCTCTTAGAATTATAATCTTTTGGGTAACTTTTCAAAAACGTAGACATTGTGTTTCAGCAATCCCTACTGAATTAGGGCAGCCTCTTCTGTCTCCTAAAAGTAGCATGTTGGTAAGTTAAATTCACCTGCCAGGTGTAGCAGAGCAGACAAAAATAAAGGTGATGTTCCCTCCTGAGTTGGGAAGGAGTTGAATTTCTCCTGACTTCACCTCCATCACTGCATGTTCCTTCCTGGTGGCTGCTTTTCCTAACACACCATTTGCACCCTCCAGATAATAATAGCAATTGTGATGGGAGGCTGAAACTCCGTCCCTCACTTCCCCCATGATTAGGATCTGTGGAGAGCTGTCCTCCAGGCTGAAAAGAGCGTCTGGTCATAACTAAAAAACCCACAATGATTCTATATACAGAATTTAAAAAAAAAAAAAAAAAAGTGTAGGCTCATTTTTATGTTTGCTGCCTCTATTATTTGTTCAAACATAACCATGGAAGGCTCTAAGAAGCTGGAGGTGAGGAGAAATTTTCCTATGGGAAGAACAGATTTGCAAGGCAGAAGCTTGGAAATGGATGACAGGATTTCTGGAGCAGACTCTGTGTGGATGTAGGCAAATGCACCAGCATTATCTGCTGGGATTTGTCTGTCTCATTGTTATTGACGAAAGATTTATAGGGAATCTAAGAAAAACAGTCCAAAAAATGCTTTGGTTACTAGTCAAAAGGACAAATGGGAAGGAAGTGATTAGATGGGTAATCAAATCGTGATAATTTGTGTTTCACACACAGAATCTCAGAATGTTAGGGATAGGAAGGGACCTCAAAAGATCATCTAGTCCAATCCCCTGCAAGAGCACATTGGAAATGGTGTTAATTTAACATGAAGCATCCAAAGGTAGTGTTAATTCTTATTTCATCAGCACGCACAGAATGATAAAGCTGCCAAAGATCTAAACTTAGAGGTGAAAGAAATTAAAATGTCTGAGAGAACCAATTAGATATTAATTGTGACAGAAAGAACATAATCCATTGACTGAATTTGAGTAAGAGCTAATAATTCCGTCCATTTAACCTGAGAGCTGATCTAGTATTTTGCATTACTAGTTTGAAAACTTTTACATATTATATAGGAATCCTAAAAGTTTATCTGATTTTTTTTTTCTTCTTTTTGGTTGTCTGTTGGTGTTTTGTGTTTAAGAGATTGCATGGATGGTTTACCTAATAGTTTTTCTGCAGGCAGAATTTAATTTGAAATTTTTTGAAATGTCAATGAAATGAAAACCACTAGTCTATTCATGCTGGTTAGTGTAGGAAATTCCCTTATTTTCCTTCATTTTCTGCTTCGTGTCACTCCCCCATTTTGCTCTCAGAAAAAAAAAAAGTGTAAACATTTTGTTCATATATTTTTAATTGCCTGGAGTGTCTCAATATCTACTAGCTGGACAGTATGGCTATTCCATGTATACTTTATATGTAACCATTATATACACCTGATTGTGATGTTTGTACTAGTTTAGAGCATCTGAAGTGGGAGAACTTTGATTTCATTTGGGAGTTCTGAGCACAGATGTCTTACAAATAATATGTAATAAAAAAATCAGAATGAAATAATTAATTTCCACTTTGGTGTACCATGCTGTGTATACCACATTTAACAAATGAACTGTCATGCACTAAAGTTTTCTCATCTATCCATTGGTAGATTTAGCAAGACAAGATAACAGTTGCTTTTCTTCCTACAGCTGAGATAAAAGATGCCTGCTTTTTACTGAAATATGAAATCAAGGATGCAAAATGGATGGGTTCTGTTTAAAAAGAAAAAAGGTTAGATCTGGCTCCCTGTCATGTTGTCTGGTCAACAATTGTTTTCACAGTGAGATTCCTATGTGTTCACAACAGTTTCCAACATCCCACCACATCCTACAGCTTCTCTCTCTTGAAATAGAAGATGATACATCAGAAGCCTACCACGGTGAGACTAATTTCTGCAAATCAGTCAGCCGCACAGTTTCTAATGCACACAAATGAACTGCATATAATGAAAAGCCATTTTGTTAAAGATTTATTAGAATGTTATTTTGGGAATGGAAGAGTTAACAGCAGGCAAAGTGTACAACAGGTTAAGTGTTCACAGCAGGACAGCTGTTTTCTTAAATAGTGATATTGCTGTGCCTTGTGTGTTGTCTTAGGAAGGTTCTTGGGAAATCCTGCATTGTGGCTGACAACCTGTTCATCCTGTGCTTTTTGTTTTCACCATAGTGTGGGGCTAGCCCAGAGTTCTTGTTGAGTTAGTAGTTGACATGAAATACAACCTCACGATATGAGCTTTCTTGCAGGGATGGAGAATGACTGTTCTGGATGCTGTGGAAACGGGGTTTTTTTAAGCAATATTTGAAGAGTGGTAATTCATAGCTGCAACTACCAACATTTCAGATGTTCAAAAGAAATGTAGCAGAGAACATTATTTTAATAGGAAACCCCTATTCTGTGTGCATGATGGCCTGACCGACCTTGTTCGTTATATTCAGAGTGAATTACGGTTTTATCTTCAGTTAAGAATTCACTTCCACATTGTGTCTGTACTTCACTAACAAAAAAACCTCACTGAGCTCACTGAGAACAATGTGTTTTCAATAAAGAGTAATAGACTGAATTAATAGGCTGAATCCTTGGATCTTAACTGAGTCTTTGTCAAGCAAATTACACTGAAATCTCACTTTCCCACCCTTCCCTCTATTTGGATGAGTGTAGGAGAGTGTTCATTGTGTAGTCCCATTTTTATTGCCCCGCAGATATTTCTGGCAAAACCTCGTTTTGTGCTTCCTGACCTTGCAGAAGGAAGTTCCAGACAGTGGTACCCAAATGCTGAGAAGTAAATAGCCAGCAGGTAACTTACCTGTTTATGTTTCAAAGCTAGAAAGTTAGAGATGCACATTCATTATTACACAATTTAAAAGGAAACTTATCTGGGATTCCTTTATTAATTGTATTTACCTCGATCTTGTACTGCTTAGTATCTGTTTTCCAAATATAACTAGTAATTATTTTTCTTCTTGTTTGGGAAAAAGTTGTTGTTTTGGTTTGGTTTTTTAAAGGAAAAATATACATATGAAGAAATGTTGAAAATGCCTCTCTATTTTTTTTCATTCTTTTAGAGTTGTCTAATGCTGAACTCCAAGTGAACTAGAGAGAGAGATCTGGTTATGTGATTTCCCAGGTGTTTCTTTTTCTGAGGGAAATGACATCCATTCATCCAGAGAGCCTCGTCTCGATTTGGCAATGAGCGTGTTCTACTGTCAGAAAAGGGACCAGACAGGTATTTGTGTCCTTCCTAGGAACAAATTCACAGAGAGCTCTTGTGTAAACAAAACTCCTGACAGTGTGGAATAGCAAAGCTGAGAAGAGCCCAGCAGGCTGCTGATGAATAAGCCGTTGAGTGGCGGCGGATGCTTGTGAGTCCGCTGAGCATCTTCTCCTGGAATGCAACATAACTAGGGATGCAGTGATCAGCGCACCTCTCACACTTCATTATTTGATCTCTAGGCTGCCAGCAGTATAGACTGTAAACTACAAATTACAACAATCACTTGAGATGTGCCTGGGCACATTTTTCAGCATTGCAGCAAAAAAATGTAGCTGATGCATTCCAAATAAACACATTTTCTGTTTGTTTATGGAGCTTGGAGCAAGGACAATTGCTTCATATACACACTGAGATCATACGGTTCATGGAAAAGCTGAAGCCCATGGTCTCAATATAAGCTAAAGTTGGCTAGAACCGATATATGGTATCTGATTACAGGAAAAAAAATATTACACAAATTGATATAGCACAGAACAGACTTACGACTTTCAGCTCAGATGGTTCTGGAACAAAGATCATCGTATGATCACAGGGCTGAAAACAGTGAACCCTCATTGTCTGTGCTGGCTGCCTTCGCCGCATGGGAGATCATCACAGCAGCTTTAGAACAAAGGCATTAGATCACCGTCACTCACGGAGATGAGAGGAGACACGTATTGCTCCTCTAAGCAGCTGTTGTATTCCACATCTGTCATAAGATTTCTGTAGCAGCTTAACTTGAAATTTATATCAGAAAGTGGCCAGCTACTAACTTTGCGTACAGATCTCTGTTGTACAGGTTAACCAGACAAAGGATTCAAGGAAGAGAGTTGGTGGTGGCTACATATTTTAAGCCAAAGTGTTCATATAAGAACAGTCTGTGCCGAGGGGTTTGCTGCTTGTAAATACCACAGTGCGAACACTTATTCATACAGCACATTACTTTGGATGAGATTAGGCAGAGAAAACTCTTAACAGACTATTTTTAGTGAACTACTATCTGTGTAAGATTTGTAGGCTGAGCTGGTACAGAAGTGGACTGTTAGTACATTTTCCAGGAACTGGACAAATAAGGAATGAATAAAGCAGTATGTCATTAGGTAGATTCTTGAAAATATCATTAAAACAGACTAATCTAATTTTTTTCATAGTAGAAAACATAGAACTTGCAAGACATAATTTTAACTGAAAGATGCCTTTGCAAAATATTGTTCATGGTACAGAACCCACCACTGCTGCTGATTATCTGAATGATTGACTTTACCATTTAAAAACAATGCACTCTATTTCTAGTCTAAATCACATTTCAACTTCCAGCAAAACTTTTTTCCAGTTAAGTAGTAATTTTTACTTTTTTTTTTTTTTCAGAAAGAAGGTATATTTACTTGTAATAGGCTCATCTTTTAACATGATCCCTGAGTATCTTGACCCCCACTTATAGTGTAAGTATTTGTATCTCTTTGCTAATTCCATAGATCTGCTGTGCACCAGTTGTATTTTCCTTCCCTGAAGCACACCAAAGCATATGACAAGGTTCTTTACCAATGGTTGATAAAGAAACTAACCTGTCACAAGCCAAAAGAAACTATTCTCAGGAACTAATAGCTTCTTTGAAGTTAGAAAGCAGAATCAGAAGACATGGTCAACTTTTAAAATGAAGTGAGATGCTGGAATGCTTGCTATTTAACATATTATTGTGTGATGAAAAAGAGATGAATAGGAAAGTTTGCTGATAGAGATTATCGAAACTGAGGGTGGCTACAGAGCATTGTTCTACAGTGCCAAGTAAGCAGCAGATGAAACTTGATAAATTAAAAGCCATGCATGCAGGGGAAAACAAGCAAACAAACAAAAACTTCACATATCATGGTAGGTCCTAAATATGCCATTCCTGAAAGAGAATTATGATTTCTAGTTACTACAGATGTTAGCTTGGTGTTAGGTGGTGGGCAGAAAAGTGAAGGCATTAGGAAATACTGAAAAGAATGGGATGAAACATTATTATACAACTCCATACAGCTTTGTGGAACTCGCATTTAAGTATATGCAAAAAGTCTGCTCACTTCATTTCAGAAAAGGATATAGTAACCTAGAAAAACACAGAGAATAATGATCAGAGGTACAGAACACCATTTGTATGCAGAGGAAATTAAATAACTAAGACTATAACTTACAAAAGAAATGAGCATGAATGGCTATGATAGAGAAGAGATCTATATGATCCTGAATGGCACAGGGAAGACTTGAGGGAATGATTATTCACTATTCAAAGGACACAAGCCAAGGCACGTGAAATGAAATGATCAGGCAGACAGTTTATATGAAATGAAAATAAGAACCTTTTTGTTATGCATAATTAAGTTGAGAAATTCATAGCCATGGAATTTTTTTAGATGTCACAAGTCCTGACAGCTTCAAAATATGATTAAATGATGGAGAGACAGATAATCATGATACCACTGAGGCAACTGTCAGTTTGGGAACTGCTGGAAGCTCAGAGACAGAGGCAGTATCACTCCATCCCAGGCTCATAGACTTCTGAGCCTCTATGAATGGCTGTTTTTAAAGGCCAGATACTGGGCTGAATGAATCTTTTATTTGACAAGTACAGTCATCCCTATAATCTTTATATGTCTGATGGAAATTCAAAATGCTAGTGTGCCAGTCAATCTGTCAAATATAAAGTAATCTTTCCACTTGTGTGGAATAATCCTCTGTTTAAACACTTTATTGTAACCATCTTGGTTGCAACATGATGCTAGAGCCCAAATCCCCCTGAAGTCCAAGAAGACATAAATGTTTTCCATAAATTCAGTTCTCTCTCTTTAATTATTAGTTATATACAAACACCAGGTTAGCTGTTCCTTTAATTTGCTCAACACCAAATTCAGATTCACAGATCCATAATTCCTCATGACTGAATCAAGACGGGAAAAATTTTGTGACCTGGCTGTGGTCCGGATTTATGTGGCATTCAAGCAGCTACGGTCTACGTTGTGTAGTCCATGTAGCAGACGATGTGCACTGTGTGTTTGCATTTTGAAAGCCTAGTAAAACTGCATGTTTGGTCTCTTATCTATTTGGTTTTTGAAGTTAAAGTAACTACATAGCCCAAAACATGTTTTGTTTTGTTTTTCCTTAATTCAATATTATTTTTGTATTGCACCATAACAGGAATGCAGAGAGCAACTTGTGTACAGCTATGCCTCCTATCTTTGCTTTGCCTTCCTACTATTGACATCTTGCTCTTTTGGACAGTTTTCCTGAATATGAGTAGGAAAGAGCTTATGTTGGTGTATACTGTCTCTGTGTATTTAAATTGTGTGTATTTCTTAAGTTTCTGCACACGTTTCCCCGCTAGCACATGAAACCTTATGGGGAAAACTGTTTTGCTGTCTATTGAGTTGTAATTGTCACACTTTTCAGGTGTACTCAATGGATAGCAGCACATGTCCGTACTTAAGTTCTTTGTCTTCTCCTATTGTCGTATTAATATTTATTACTCTTATGTACTGCAGTGCTAAATGTTTTTACTCCAAAATCATGGTTCCTGTGGAGTGTTACATCATGGTGTTACATCTGTTTATCTCAGCTTTAAAACTCTATTGAGTAAATGCAGGAGAGATTATAATATTTATTATAAGAGAGCAAACAGTTTCTACACCATCGTTAAATTCTCTATCAGTTATAAAAGACATTGGTAAAGATGCAGCGAGGCCAGTAAAACCAGTGATGTTAATGGGACACTCTGCCACATCTTTGGAAGTTTCGCAAAACTTTATGTACACATTTTACTAAAATGTTGAGCTGAGAAAGAAAAAAGTGGGGGGCAAAAACTTGATCTGCTCCAGTCTGCAGACAGTGAAATCAATGAGCTCTCTCTGACTAACATGAGTGGAGATCCAACCTAATTGGAGAACCTGCCTCAAAACTCTTGAGACAGAAAAGCGATAAACTGCTGCTGACTCATAAAGAGTGTTCTACCACCGAAAAAGACCTTTGCATGGAACAAGTGGAATTATTTCCCCTATATTTAGATTTTTACAAAAACAAACAGCAGTAGCTTGTGTTGTGTTGGGGAATCAATATTTGCATGCAAACACACCCACAAAAATAGAAAAACATGCTCTTCACTACCTACAGTTTCAAAGAATCTGAAAGATGACATCAGATTGGGTTGCTATTTGTCATTCCAAAACTGCAGTAGCTCCTAAGGGCTCTGCTCAAGTTGAAGTTTCTGTTCAATGATATGTCTGAGCACTCAGAGGCATGATACTGACTGTGTAAAGAATAACCAAAAAAAAAGTTAAATGTTGCCCTTTGTTCACAATGTGCTTGACACTGCTACCAGTGAGAACTGTTAATAGCTGTGAATGTATGGCTGCCTGTTTATCACTGACAGATCAGAATTCATAACCTCAGACCTCCCAAACTGGAAGCAAGGTTACTCTCTGGAGGACTCTAGTGTCATAACTGAATTTGGGACTGTGAGTACTTTATTGTGTTCAAATAGATTAACATTAGTGCTTTTTCTAACAATTTCAGGAATACCGAAAAATAAAAGCAGAGAAAAACTCGGGTTTTGGAGAGGCAAATCCTTTGTTCCTTCTATAATACTATACCCATCGTGGCAGTACACCAAGGCATGGTAAGCTGGAGACACTGGCTCAGTGTTTGAGGGTCAAGACAGCAGCAAGCTGACAGGCAGCCTCTGACAGACACTATCAGGGAGGACAACAGGCCGTGGGTGTTCAGCTTGGGCTGTACCAGTCAGTGGGGAGCTGGACCGGGCTGGCAGAGGCTCACCGCTGCCAGAGGAGGCAAGATTTTGTCTGATAACTTCAGTGTGATGGACAGCCGTGATATTGCGAGGGTCCTTCCCTCAGCGTGAGCTGAGAAGAGCTGATGTGGTGATATGGTCAACTTGTCTGACCTGCAAAGAGAGAAGGAGGCTGAGGAGGGAAATCTGTGCTGATGAAAAAGGAATTGTCTGCAGTGTTGCACTGAAAATGTTTGAATGTTTATTAAACTTAAAATATTTGAATATGTATTAAGTTACTAATTGAGGTTTGGGGGATGTCTACCTTTTTTTTTTTTTTTTTTTTTTTTCCTCTCCTTTAAATTCTTTGTGCTTAATTTAGACAAAATATACCGTATATTATGGGAAGAAAAGGCTTTCTAAAACCCAGCCTCATCTTTTATCTATAGTAGGGAAGTCGATGACTGGAAACACTTGATCTTCCAACTGATTCTTAACTCTTTTCAGATGTAAAAGTTGGGGACTGTAAAATGTGACCTTACTTTTATGTAGCACAATATATGCATTCTGGAAAAACAGAACCCTATAAGTCCTTATTGAAATAACTACCCAGAACTTTGAATTCCATGACACAAGTACAGTTTATAAGTTAACTTTTCAATCATCTAGATTAAGCAGTAACAAATTATCCCCAGAAGTGATAGTCATAATACAATAGCAGAAAGGTTGCTTTTTCAGTCTTAAAATAATCACATCTCAAAATAATTGTTAAAATCAATTACTGAAAGTGACATGCCATGTAACTTTTCTTATATTTGCCTTGTCCTCTCTCAGAATGTCTTTTGGGTAGAGGAAGGAATGTGCCATCCTTCTGCAAGGAGTGCAAGAGAATTATCAAGAATGGCTGTGCTCCTCTTGCTTTTCTAATCACAAGGGACTCATCAAGCAGTGAACCCACAGCCTTGTAAGTATATAGTGTACACATACATATGGCATCACAATCAGAAATTCCCATATTGCCCTTGCCTGACCTTAGAAACTGGTGAAATAACAGTAGCTGTTCACATTAACCCACCAGGCTCGGCATGCCTTCAGACCCCAATACATTTACCTACAGTTTCACACCCAGCCTTGGAGACAAAGGACAGTGACAACTTCTGATGGTTCACGGAGGTGGGACAGGATGGAGACACTGCTCGTTGTCAGCTCCAGAAGGTCTCAAAAACACATATCCAAAGCCCGGACACTGTCGCCAGCCTGGTGTGGCAGGGACTTGATGGCTGTCATCCCTCGGCCTTCCTGTCATCACAACAGATCCTGGACCTCACATCTATGGACAAGAGCACAGAGGTAGCTGACAACTGGCTAGACTGTGTGAGCAGCCCTGCCCCAACAGCTGGACAAGCTTCTTGGACAGAACAGCTCTCCACGTGCTGGTGAGTACAAGTCTCTGAGAGCCCCAGTGAAACCTGTTTTGTTTCAGGTTTTCATTGTGAGATTATCTTCCTTTCCTGTGGGATCTTAGGTGGACATTTGCTATATTGCTTATACAGTGTCGCAAGAGTAGTTCCTACACAGGCATACACAAACCAAAAAAATCAGCCATGTGCTTAATTCTGTCTATTTTATGTGTGAAGAATCCATACCAGATCCCCAAAGATGTGATTAAAACCTCTTGCTTGGGGCCATTCATTCGAGACTTCCCTCTAAGAACTCTTCTAGCAATTTATCAAATACTTTAAATTTACATGATCCAAAACACTTACAGCAGTGCATGTGCATATACATTTATTAAAATGTATATATTCATTTAATTCTCACCAACCTCTGCCTTATTAGCAAAATCCAGTTCCCCATATGCTGAAACAATGACCTTTATATTATAAATTCAAGGATTCATAAAACAGATGGTGGAGACACACACACACACACACACACACAAAAGACAGACAGAAAAAAAAAGACAACAAATAAAACCCCAGCTTGTCCGGCTGCAAGGACCAAACTACACATATTTAAATAATCTTGGAAAGCTGGCTGTGTTAGCTGAACCATATGGGCTTAGTTATGTTATACGATACCCTTGAGTTGAAACTTATTAGCATCTCATTTTCTGCTGTTGATGAATAATATGTAAAAAGCTATCTGATGGTGACGATGAGATATTTCACATTAGTGAGTTAGTATCAGGATTCATAGGACTTGTGCTGTTTGTAAGATTCAGGATTCACAGTGGTTTTGAATAGAGATTGTGATATAAAGGGAAGGGAAAGGTGGTACTAGCATGGCTGTAACTATGGTGCTTAATAGATGTAAATGAGAAATTCTGTAGGGTTTAAACTGCTGAAGAGACCTGAAGAAAGTTTTATGTGACAGAAAGCTCGTTTGTTTTCCCAAACGTATCGGTTACTACTGTTAAAATGTATTGCCTTATTATTAAACATTGCAAGAAATTAAAGTGGAAAAAAGCCTCAAACTGTCATTAATCCATGCGATTATTTCTCCAAGTCTTGTAGGAGGCTGGTCTCAGAAATTATTCCTGCTTGCTTTTGTCCTTAATCCTGAGTCTGAGGATTTGATTTGTGAGTTCTATTAATTTTCTCTTATCCAAGATGAAGTCCATAGTGGTGTGGTTTGTTGGTTTGTTTTTCCACTTGTTGTACTCTTTCCCCCTCCCTGAATGATAAGAGCTCATTCCTCTTGTATTTCAGGCCTTGTGAACACAAACCAGCTTTAGAGTGGTACCTGTCTACTTACGTTCATGTGCTGCTGTGCTAACCTAGTAATTCCTGCAGAAAAGAGATTTTTTTGTGTTTTGAGTGTGGCAGTTTCTAGTCTGTGATGTCTGGATATTCAGATTGTGGACCCTGTGCACAGATTTCCTGGTCACGTCTTTAGCCAAAATAGCTCCTAAATGCTGAGACAGATTCTCACAAGGAGGATTTACATGTATGTATTGTTATAAGTATTTGAGATATGCTAATACGTGAGTATTGCATGATTAATCCATTGAAAGCCAAAGAAGTAAAGCCAAAGAAGTTAAAATAATGCTGACTTTCATGTTGCTTAAGCAATAATTTATAAGACTCCAGACCAGTATTTTTCTGGTGTTTATTTAGCAAGAACAAGGAGGTATATCTATATATAAGGCATATATAACATACTATACACTCCACATCTGTCTACAGATTTCTGCTCCTAGGATTTACAACTGAGGCATAGGGTCTGGCACTGTATTAATGATCACATGCAGACAAATGCAATAACTGACAGAATTAAGATGTTGTGTAAAAGAATTGAAGTCTGGAATGAAGTAAAGTTAGTGATGGAGAAAAGATAGAATAAATGTTGTAGAAAAAATTCTTAATTTTTTTTTTCACCTTTGGTTCTTCCCAGCTGGCCTTGCCTATTTCAGATGTATTTTTGTCTCACATCTATTTCCTACTTTCTAAACCCTGGCTTGAGCATGACAGGGTAAGAGATGGAGATTTAAACTCAAAGCTATTTGCCAGAAAGGACAGTACTTGTGGGCAGTGAGATGACTTACCAACTGATAGCATAACTTTTGACTTTCTCCTGCTGTAGTTTTTGTTTCTATATAGCTAAGTGGACTTTTACTGCAGGTTCTGTACAGTATGATAGCAGAATGTATCTGGCCTATTGCATTATATTAGCATGCTCCTGACAGGGTTTTCCTTCCACAAATAAAACATACGTGACGTCTTGAATTACTTTTCTGTCTTGTCATCCAACATTAAAAATAGTCATCCTCAAATGCATTTGTCACCTAGACATTTTTCTGCGGGAGCAATGGTGAATAACCCTGCATCAGTTACATTCCAAAGATAATTTCTTACATTCCCAAAAAAAGTGCAAATCGATTGTTCTTCAGAATGGTAGAAGGAAAAAGGCTTGGTATTTGTCCAAGGGTGAAACTACAATATAAATTATTTGAGTTAGGACCTACTGGACTCTTGATTGATAGGATCAAAGAAAGAGCAGATCTTCTTTGTCAAATTGAAGGCTTCTCTTTTGACTGCTGTAAAAGTATTTCCAATGAGAGTACGAATATTTTTCTGTCTTGAAAGACAGTAGTATGCTCCCTGTGCTGCCCCAGTTGGTACTTCGTTTGCATGGTTTATATTCTTTATATATAGCTATCTTTGGCATTTAGTTTATGCATCTTAATTCATTCTATAATGTAGTGATAATTCTTGTTTTGTTTTAAATGCTGCCAATCCTAAAGTGTTCAAGCAAAAATTTGCATCTGACCTGTCAGAGGAAATAACTGACATTTGTCATCCCTGCTCATTGTTTCGAGGTTTAGTAAGTTTTCTATTTGAAAAATTCAAATGTTATGGATGTTGTTCAAGGCAGCCAGGAGTAGCATCAACAGATAAGATGGATCATAGAATAGCAGTTGATATACACAGCAACTTGCAGGAAGTGAATTGTTCAGTTTTATTCTGTTGCTGCTAAAGTACGAAAAATGCACAAAATATTTTACATGTTTCACAAATGCGAAATTCAAAGTGCTTTAAATTCAGTGGAAGTACTTTTAAAATAACTGGCTATTAATTTTAGAAAAATGCCTCAATTCTGTATACTTAACTCCCGACTTCATTTCCATGAGAAACAAACATGTCAAGTTCTGGTATTTTCTACTGCTGGTAGAATGATGGTGTCTCCAGCTCCAGGCATTAATGATGCACCTTCTGCTCTCCTCATGGTCTCTTTGCTGATACTTGGCTAAACTGTGTTGCAGTGCTTGGATGCTAAGGCATTGGCTTTGAAAGATACTGTGCATTTAGCCTGGGAGTGCTTTCTGCGGGCAGCTGCGCATTGGCAGAGGTCAGAGCCCTGGGGCCGCAGGCTGCTGGTGCATCCCACGCGTGTGTCACAGCCTGGGCTGGGGCAGGGGTGGAGAGTGATGGCAGCTAATGGGCAAGTACTGTACATGCTGAGGGAAAAGCAGGGGTGGCAGAAGAGAAACGTATCATCAGAAATACAGCAAAAATTACCACCGACCCAGAAAAAGCCCAAACAAACAAACAAAAACCCCACCACAACAAACCCAAGAACTGATAAATGAGTTAGAAAGGACCAAAAAACCCGCTGCCTTAGATAGAAGTAAATTAAATCTGTGCATCTGCTCCCTCATGCATTTTACAGCTCAGAGGCTCAAGTTTCTTTTTCAGTCACATTTACCTATATCGGACATGAAAACCAAAATGATGGGCCAGTTGTTAGTGTTCCTCAGAAGACTGTTTTCATTCTTCAATAGTATGGTGAACCTATGTGACCTCAGACAAATCATGTAGGAAAAAAAATCCTCAGTTTAAATCATCTTAGTTCCAGTTGCCTTTCTCGAGAGTCAGTGGACACTCTTGATTTAATGGAGCTTTGACAACTTACACAACTGAGGATCTGAATTTCCAGGTTTTAGTTTCATATGAGTAGAATGGTGGTAACAATGCTTCCTTGCCTCACAGGGACATTTCAGAATAAACACATTAAAAGAGTGTAAGGCTCTTAGATACTGTGCAGATGGGAGCTATAAAAGTCCCCCAGATTAGAAAAACCTGCACTGTAGCAGTTCTGTGACCTACATCAAGCAGCTCTGTTCCCGTCACCAGCCCTGCCTGAGCTCAGCTCCCTCAACTGTGTAATTAGCTGGTCTCAAATCACCCTAAAAACTTCTAGAAGCTTTTCCAGCTCTCCCCTTCCCCTTAAGGTCTGGCTGTGCCACTTTTTCAGTGATCTACAGCTTTTAGGTTATTTCCCATCAAACATACTTCAAGGCTGGTTTTTACCTGGTTTTCTTTCCTTCTCGCAGCTGCTCTGCTGATATTATAGCATTCAAATATTAAAAAAATAATTTCATATAATAGTTTTTTCTTTTCTGTAAGGTAGAATTAGAGCTTCTCTGGGGGAATCTCATCTTCATTGCAGTGTCTCTTGGGATACAGGGGATTTTAGCTGAGAGAATAAATTATTTTATTCAGCTCCTGATATAGATACTGGCAAATAAGTTATGATCATAGAGCTCTTTTCTGCAATAAACCCTTGTTTGTTCTATAATTTGTTCTAAATATAGAAATAAATAATGCATTTTGCAGAATTCTTTAGATCCTCATTTTTCCCTGCTTGCTTCTGGTTCTTAAAGGCTAGCAATTAGAAGGATTAAGAAATTTCCTGTCCTTTACAGTGTACCGATTCTGACTTGCTACTGCTTGAAAAAGGGTATTGTTACAGCTGAGCCATGCTTATTTCCTGTAGGTAGGTGAGTAATTTGGTAAATTTGAGAAAGTAAATAAAATCCATTACTCAGAGTTATGCCAAGTGGACCTGCTCATTAAATGGCCACAGTTCCCAAGCTGCATGTGTGGAAGCAGCTTTATTTTGCAGTTATCAGCCTGGCAAAGTATGAGCTTTCTTTGCCTAGTAAATTGGTAAGAAAGCCAATTAAGACAATTGCTAATTTGTTTGGTTTTTCTCCTGCACCCCTGAACAAATATCAAGCACATTTTTGTTACACAGCTCTTTGAATTAGGTTTACTTCTTTGTGATACAGATCGGGTTGAAGGAAATTTCTCTTTTAGCCAATTGATGCTTATACTTTTCTTTGAAGAGCCAGGGTTTGCCACTGTCACACTCGTCAAACACAATTCAGGAGTTCTGTGCCGCCAGCAAACGATATCTCAGAAATTAATTATGAAAGGACTAAATCTGCCTCCCACTGCAAGATGGAGGCTTACAGCTGGGTCAAAGTGACCGAGACATGAAGGACGTTTCCCGTCCTGGTGAACCTCTCTGGTTCAGGACAAAGAGATAGAAATAGAGAAATATGGTAAAATTTGCCCTAATTTCTTCACTAGGTGTATTTTTTTCTGGGAAATGTAACCATTTCCAACCTAAAGTATGTCCCATAAAGACTCTTCATTAGTATTACACCTTCACACAAATAAAAAAAAAATAATCCAAGGTCTGGAATTAAATTGTTTTTCTGCCACTCCATGAAAACAGGAAGCTCAGAATATTCAGAATAGATGAAAAAAAATGCACAGTCCTGTACTGAATCAGTTGTGATAGTTTATAAATAATACAATGGAAGAAGGCAATGGGTTGCAAAATAAAGACTATTTACTGGCACCCTTTGTTCATAGTGAGAAATGGACTTTCACAAATTTGTTCATTTTCCCCTTTAGAAAGGATTAGTTACCATAGCAACTGATACATAACATCCTTTGCTACTCCTGAGGTCTGCAGAGCAGTTCTTAAGAGAAAAAATGCTAATTAATATCTAAAAGAGTAAAAGAGGCAAGGTCTTCCTGCACTATAAGGAAATTGTATTGATACTTGATTTTCCTTTGTGGGGTGGTGTAAGAGCTGTATGAGGGACCTCTGCTTCCATTATATGATACGGACAACAACGGGAAGACTCTTTTGGTTCTGCTTGGAGGTCAGTGAGAAAACCTATGATTTTTCCAGCTGAAATTTTGTTTGAAATACACTGAAGTCAAGTTAGTTGCAATGAGAATCTCACCTCTAATGCTAGGAAGTGCTACAGCATCCCAGTAAATTCAGTTCTCAACCCTGCTGTACATTAAGTGCATGACCCCAAAAAAAGACATACTCATCTTCAAAACACTTTAAATACCTGAAGTCTGGAAGAACACAGCCCTAGCCACCAAGGATATGAAGATATAGGTCTTAATTTTCTGCCGACAGTGTTATATCAGCATAGGAAAAGTAATACTTTCTGGTAAACTCTCTGATGCTCCCTTGGCCCTGATTCCCTGGCTGTCTCAGGTATGAGACATGGCTGATAGGATCCCACAGCCTCAGAAACACTTCAGCATCCCCCAGGTTAGCATATAGATATATGAGGGAAAGATGAGTATTTCTCAAATCTTTTAACCCCTTAAATTTCAAATATTTCTGTGTTATGATGCGTGTGGATAGCTCTGATTCTCAGTTCTTGGTGAGGGGGCAGTGTATACAAGCGGTGCACACGTTGTTCTTTGTGCATAGTGTGAGAACGGCACCAGTCTATTTAGCTGTGATGAAGTGATTTTTCCAGTGGTTCCCACAGGGTATATAGTACACGTATGCCTGAACAAAACGTAACGTTCCAACCCAGAAACTTGTTTTGAAGGGGATATCGAATGGGGAGTTGTGATTTTTCCACATCCTTGCTGTCTTAAATGTGCTAGCTGATACTGTCAAGAAAGCTGTTAACTTGCTTGTATCACACGGTGACTGTACCTTCCTGAAAAGCTGCTCCTCATAGAAAGTCTAGTTTGTAAGGCTGACTCACACATGCAGGTGGCACAAATAATTAAACAGAGAAAAAAAAAAACCAACCCACTTACCTAGAATACCTTATGATAATAGTCCAGTGAAAAGACAAACTGTAGGAAAAGCCCTGGATGGATAATGTATCTAATTCCTCCTCTGGATAAATAACACACAGAAAGAAACGCAATCCTCCTGCCTAAAAGCCTGTGAAACACAGAAAAAAAAAAAAATCTCCTGCCAGGATATTTCTCTCAGTAGTGGATAACTAGTAATTGGACATTTTACAGCTCTTAGGAATAATTTTCAGATGTTATTTTCCTAATTTGTATCTAGACTGTTGGTTTAAAATCAGAGTACTCAAAAAAAAGACAGGGATTATACAAAATAATTTTCTCTTTTTAAACCACTAGCGGTTCACAACCCAGGCAACTGACATCAGAATGAATGATGAACCCTTGCTTTGTCCTTGACTGCAAAGGAGTTGACACAGGTTTTCTCCATAACATCAGTTATCAGTTCTCTGAGCCTGTCCAACACACTAAATCACAGTAAAAAAATGCAAAGTACATTTGCGTACAATCGGAATTAGGCTATCCTAGATATTTCGAAAAAAGATGCTTTGGGAACATGTTTGTCTGGATCAAGACCAATAGAAAGGCCTTTGGGCTAAATTTTCAAGCATTGTATATGATTTTGTTTTGCTCCATTGATTGTCCTACTGTTTGTGTGTCACTTACACCACCCTTCCTTTCTTTCTCCAACTATGAACTGGAATTTCCTTTTCTGCTTAATATTGCAGAAAAAATAAAACAGATTGTTTTACTTTTTCCTGTTAAAGCTGGGTTCGAATGAAGAAACATTAAAAGATTAATACCTTTTCTAACACTTCAGGAACATAAAATTCGCTGCTCCTTTCACCTTCACGTTCACATCCTGAGTTCCAGCTGATGAATAAACAGACGGGAGATTATCAGACAGGGTACATTCATGTGGAAAATGAAATTCCTATTAAAGTTCATTGCTTCAAATGAATTATGCTTTGTAGGTCTTCCTGTAGAGATTCCTGCTGAGTTCTGTCATGATATACTGAAATCTAGTCTTTCTTCTCTCATCGTTCTGCTTAGTCCTAGAAGAAACCAATCTTTTTGATGAGGCTTTGTAAAGTTTTTGACAGAAAATTCCAGCAATTATTCAATTTCTTGATCGGAGACCTACAGAAAGTGGTCTCAGGCCATCAGTGATGTGCTCATTTAATTTTGGGTTTTTTTAACCTTGATGTTCAGTTACTTTCAGCTGAGATTTGTGAGATATTTTGAGTGTGCGCACAGCAAATTGAAGCCTTCAGCCCCATGTACGGGCAAGACTGCATGAAGCTGACTTCTGCCGTCTTCCATAGTCCCCCAAGGCTATCCCAGATGGTTTTGCACTCTCAGTTAAACTCACATGCCCCTATGCCCTGTGTGTTCGACATTTCAAATGACCAGGAGATAGCACACCGTATTTATCTGATGTACCCTTTCTCCTGGCTTCTGAGCCCACAGCACTGCAAGGCTGAGTGTAGTACAGAACTGGCTGGAGTGGTGCTTTCCCCTTCATGACATGCTCAGCATCATCTTCATTTTGAAGATGCACGGTTGTGTCTGTTTTGTTTTGTCTTTATCTACCTGCAAGTAACCAAAAACTCTGACATCAGTTTCTTATGATCCAAGTATTCTTCTTACTAATTTTCTGGTGGAAAAAAAAATGAGCTTTTTCCGAAGTAATTCTGCAGTTTAAATACTGTATTAATTTGTATATTGCTGTCATCTGGTAATTGAGAATAATGAGGGCTTGCAGTGATGTTACTCATATAACATTAAACATTCCTTAAATCCATTCCCATGAAATTGTGGTTTATTGCCAGAGATGTTCATTTAAGATACAACATGCTTAGTGAAAACAAATATACACAACTGCTTGCTTAGCCAAGTATCCTCTAGAAAAGAATCTCTAGAAAGTGAGATGGAAAATTAAGTTCTGCAGAAATGGCTTCGATTGTTCCAAACGTACAGAAACAGATCTCTGCGTACTTTCCATTGGAAGTTAATTTTTCTTGTGCTACCATTTGCAAATGGGGAATTATTTACTGAAAACCAAATACTTTGAGAATAGTGATATGCATACACCATATTCAACTTAGTATCTGGTTCAGATTTATCTTGACTTTTAATGTCCTGACCTAACTGATCTATTGGTGGATCATGTTAATTTTTCCTGTATGCCTTCAAGATTGTGATTTAGGGCAAGATGATAACAGGAGATTTCCAGCTGTAGACTTGTCTCAGATTATCCAGTTATCTCTTCCCCCCCTTCCTCCACCCAATAATACACTCAATTTTCCTTTGTTATCTTCTCCACTTTAATTATGTCTTTGTGAAAGCTTTATTGATTGGTATGAGTTAGCTAGAAATGGCAGAAGAGGAATGATAACGAGTAAAAACTTCCTAAAATTCAGGAGCATGATACATATAAAGACAAAAAATTCTTATCCTCTTTGGCTGCTTAATGACATGTGGTCTTCCTGCATGAGGTACGACCATCTCCCTCCCCTCTTCCCCTGGTTTAGTGGAAATGTTTGTAAACAAACAAACCAACCCCACTTTAACAAGATATTTTTTTTTCATAATGACAGGAAACGTGACAGACAAATGTACTGCAGCAAAACTTTTCCATGGCATCGCAGACTAAATGTGTGAATATAGGATCAGTTGCCATGAGCTCTTCTCTTGCCTACCTCGTTCAAAAGGCTTTTGATTTTGTTAAACTGTGCATGAAACTAGAGAGCAGTTTTCAGTAGGTACCTCCAATACTGGAACTCGTGTAAATGGCACAGTGATGCTGACCATGTATATGAATTTACTTGATGTAAAAAGTAGGGTTAACAATAGGCAGAAACCTCCTCGTAAGTGTCTTTGTCTTGTTGAAGGCAAGTTGTTTGGGGGATATTTGGATGACAATTTTCCTTGGAAGTATCACAGCACGTTCAGGCAGATAACAGCACTGCACAACTTCAAGTGCAGTTTACTTTTTGACAGAAAAATCAAACTCACTGCTGAAGCTTATTTATTTCTTTAAAAATTGCATACACGAATCATTAACACCTTTAACAAGCTGGAAGATCTCCAAGTCTATTTGGTCAATAACTCTCAGCTTCAAACAGAACTGCAGTAATTTCTTTCATCTTGGTGATGTCTCTCACAAAACTGATGAGCATGTTCACAGACACTTTACAATGAGACATATGGCATGTTTTGTATTTGTGAGTTTCTTTGATATTGGCTCTCTGGCACAATTTAACATTCCTTCAAGGTAGTGTTTTGTCTGGAAAGGTAGAGAATTTCTTAGTGTAAGTGCAGCAAGGGTGTTCTAGCAAGGCAGCAAGGGAGGTGACGCACTGCAGGACTTATTCTTTCCTTGTTAATGGGTAGTTCCTCTTCTAGAGTATTTCCAGTGAAAAATCTAGGCAATAAAATGCATGTATTTAAACATATACATCCATTTTCTGTCCAGTCTCCTGGGGAATACTTGTGAGAGATGTTTCAGTTCTTCTCAAGGACTGAGATTTCTGTTTTCTCAGCACAGGCTTAGCCTGGCAATAGCTCTATTCCTGAACCAGATCTTAAAATGCTTGGATTCATACCAAGGAAGCAGCCCATTCCTATATTTATCATAACCCTATGGTCCAGCTCTGAAACTGTGGTCAGCAGGTAATCACCTCATATGTGATAGCAGAGTTGTTTTTCTTTCTTGTTTTCTGGTACATTTCGTATGTATTCATTTTCATCTTCCTCTTTATTCTCCAGTCCCTCTCGTGTGGAAGATAGCTCTGGAATTCTCCACAGTAGTTCCAGAAGTGTTGTATTTGTTGAAGATGTTGGTTTGGCGGAGGAGTGGGCAGAACTACATGTTTTGGGAAATGGTCTCTGAAGAAAAGTTTGCTTGCGAGGTGGAGGCTAGCCCAGTAGTGCAAGGGATCTAAAGTTCCCAAAAAAATACTCTTGTGGAGACTATAATCAAGAATTTTTCAGAGAGGAGAGGTCAAAAAGGTGTTAAAGAAAAATAATTTAAAAGGAGATGTAATCAGGTCACTGAGGAAGTAACCACCTTGTCCTGAGTCCCAACCGCTTCTATGACTGACACAGAATTTGAATGCTGTTGTCATTAAGTGTCAAATAAACATGAGTTGAATAAGGACATAATTGTTTTACTACCGTTTCTGTGAAGATTTCTTTGTGGCCGCTCTATTTCCAGAAATAGCTTTCCTGGAAGTACCTGGAATGACCTACATTCGCTCCTGTGGAAGATGATAGGTTGCTACTGTCGATGGCATCCGTGATGTGCACTTGATAAAATTCAAGCACAAACATACTTCAAGGGTCTTAGGACCTGAGCTGGACTATGTATATGAGAATACCGTTTCTCTGATCTTGGTAGAGTTGTGTTGATTTACTCTGCCTTGGGATTTTTAGTTGGCTTACACGATCTGCACCACTTTGTAAAGTACTGCTGGTACAGCTGCGCTGCTGAGGAAGAGATTATCTTATGATTTTTGCCTTGACTGTGTTTTCTCTTTGTCTAGAGTAAGTCATAAAGGGTGAAGCATATAGCTACTTTTCACATGAAACTTCCTTTAAAAAAATATGCAGGGGACAATTGTTCTGCTTCAGTGTTGCCATTGCAATGATCAGGCAGCAATAAAATTTTTCTTTTCTAATCTTTATTATCATCTACTGGTGCTACAAGCTGCTAAACTTTCCTCTTAATAACAGCATACAGCCTTTTAGACCCAAGTTATGTGCTGTATACTAAACAAAAGAAAAATTACGAGGAGAGTGATAGAAAACTCACTGTTTTGGGGCTTTACTACCTTTTAAAAAAAAATCTTCTGACTTCTTTTTGAACATGGAACTACCCTGGTTGGTTGGTTGGTTTTTTTTGCTTTAATGACTTAGTAAATGTTGAAGAAAATTACAGTACAAAGACAAGAGGATCTTCAGGGGGAAACATAACACAGTGTTGTGATACAGATCTTGTATGAAAGCTGTTTTTCTTTCGCTCTATGAAATCACATTGTCTGTATTCCATTCATACTATTGTGAATACAAGATGTGTGGCAGGAGATTAAAAGTGCAGATGATAACATGACTAATGGATGTATGCTCAGTTTTGTGATTTGTAAGGACCTTTCCCTGTTTAGAAAATTTTGTGAATGTATCTGGCGTCCTGTGGTTTAAAAACAAAAACGCAGAAACCCTGGAATTGGACTGATGAGGCTTAGAGACTCCAGGTCAAACACAGAAGTTCTGAAATTAGCCTGACCGGACTGAGGACAAGGAACTGAAGAGCCTGGGAAAGGATGGAAGCAGCGCGTTTGGTTTTTTTTGTACAATATCGGAATAAAAAAGGCTTTCACAGACTTGATGTAGCTCTTGTTGCTTGAAGGCTGAGACTCACATGCTTTGTTCCTAGTCAAGTCTTGGAAATGATGATTTTGAATGAAGATGCAGCTTTAGGCATGTGGCAGAAGGTGGTGATGGTGGTTCACTTCTCTCATCTTTGCAGTTGACTCGAAGCCATGTATCACAGAAGGATCAATAGTGCGTTTCCTGGTGGATCTTAATGGTCAATATCGTGTTTAATTCTTTGCATTCCTGAGTGCCCTTTGCTAATGACTACTGGTTTCAGAGATTACTGTTGTGTTAAATGGCTCCTCTAGCTTATGGACAGAGGTGGCCAAAAATGGCTTAAAAACTCAGAAATGAGTGGTGAAGACAGCTCTTGCATGTCTTGACTAGCAAGAAAATTGATAGTAAATGAGACTGTCCCTTCCATCTAGTTTGAAAAATCTGTACTTACTGGGCCTTCATGCAGGGATTTGGATCTCAGAATAATTTTGCAACTTGATGTACAATAGACACTATGTTAATACGTGCTGCTAGACTGCCTCTGTAATGGAGAGAGTGCCTTTGTCAACCTGTTCCCTCAGCTCTTCTAGACCTTGATCTAGTAATGGAAAACTGGCGAGAACAGCATTATTCAATCACGCCTACCCTGAAAAGATTTTGTGTGTACTTTTTCCTGTGGAAATATTCCTGTTGCTAGAAATACATAATACATTTTTTTGTTTGTTTGCCTGTAGGTTTGTTTGTTTGTTTTACTTTAAATAATATCCTCAGTTAACGCAGACTCTTATTTTCATTTATGTAAAGGAAAGCTATTTAATATTAGAAATCATTAATCAAAAAATTCAAAGTAAACTTTAAATATGGAAATTATTATTTTCACTTCAGTGGATCACCTCCATTAGGTTTTACTAGATTAGGGAATGTATTCTTAAAATATTTTTTCCTCTTGTATGGCATTTTCCCCCTCATGCCCAATCTTTAAATGTCTTTAATTAGCTTTATATAAAGATACTGTTTTAAAGTGCAGCTAAGGTAATTTGTAATGAATTAACTGAAGTCAGATGTTTTCCACATGAGGACTATAACTGAGCAACTGACACCTTTTTAAATGCAGTCAGCTATGTTACAGGAGGAGGTTTCTTAGGAGCCAGGTTGTCATGAACAAGGAATTACCTTCACGAAATTGAGATAAAATCTAGTTTGCTTTTGTCGTAGGTAGGTGTAGTAAATGGGAGATGATGATTCCTCAGATAAGGACATGGTATATTGTTATTAGCCATACCGATGTGAATTCTTGCCCCACCGTTAAGAATGCAGCTCTCTGAGACCTTCTTAACTTGTTTTTTTAAAACGAGGAAATATTTAAAGTTTTATTTATGACAAAATGTTTCAAGTAGTGAACTGCTGTACCTACCCAAACAGCATTCTGTGGTTACTAATTGTGCATTTCAGTTACCTTGTTTGTTTCCTTTATTTAATACACATTAAAGGATATTTTCTTTGACAGTTAAACTACATTAGTATTAAAATGGCTTGCCTTATTAAAATAAGTAAATAAATTTGTGTGACTACAGCTTCATAAAAAATATGCTGTGAAAAAAAATATGAAACTAGGACTGTAGTTTCCATTCAGATTTGGTAAACAAAGAACTAGCTGGTTAAATGGGTGACAGATTGGGTGGTGAACTGTATGGCTTAGAAGCTGTGCATGTTCTTCTTAGCACCTGCCTCTGTATATATGAATATGAACATTTGAATTCCAAGAAAATTTCGCTACCAGATTTGACAATGAAAAGTGTGAGGTTCACTAGGGAGCTTGAGGCTCTGAGGTTTAAAGTGGTAGGTGAGGTCATGGGAAGATACTTGGAAATGTCCACTTCCCACTTTATTTAGAAAGCTATTTTTATGGGTCAGGTGCTACTTTGGATAGATCCAGCAGTTGCGGTGGTGGTCTTAGACTCTAGAACTTTCCATAACAAAGAAGAAATTGTAATGTACATGTGAGGGTGTTAGCTGTACGCTACACAACTAGATGGCAACATACCTGGAGACTCAGTTGGAAAGCAATTGAGTACAAACAAAGGAAAAAAAGCTTTTTTAGTTTTGTAGAACTTGTTATTTTTCACCTTTTTTTGTTTTGGGAGCTTTTTTCTGAAAGACATCCATTTTCATATTGCTGACTTAGTCTTGACAACATGCTAATGGAGTAAGTATTAAGGAGAGTAGTTTTACTAGACTGAGGAAATAAATTAGTCTAGGGTGTCATTCTTGGCCTCTGGGTTTGATCTAGAGCAGTGTAAATGGTTGATTAGTTATGCTGTGAGAGGGAAGGGAAAAGGTCAGTTTTAAACAAGTTCACAGTGCTTAGCTGCTACCAAATGATCTCTTAGTAGATATTCCCTAGGAAGTGTTAGAAGTGTTTTAAAGCCACCATCTAATCTGTCTGTGCTGGCTTTGAACAATGGATTAACTGAAACTGTCGATACAGCACTATGTACGGCAAGATAGTTGTCATCTTCAGTGCCTCAGCATATTAAAAGGACTTGTTTTTCCCCTTCCTTTTCTCCCAGGCTTTCAAAATTGAATTTCACTTACATCCTATTAGGGTAAAGCTCTTCAAAATATAATGGGAATGTCTGGAGAAATCTCCTTTATTTTTTGGTCTTACAAAATGTTGAGCCACGTATGTGGTTCCTTTTTTTCTTTCCTTTGCTCATGACACCAGATAGTTAAGACGTAACAGTAGCTTTCCTGGTTTTTTTCTTTTTTTTTTTTTTCCTCTGCAATGTGACTTTGAGAAGCGAGAGTTAAATTAGCTAAATACTGGCTTTTAAACATTCCAACCCACTTGTGGGTATGTTGTCAGAGATTTCGAGGCTGTTCTTTGTCTGACCACTTACCAGTGTTTCACGGTCCCTTTTGTGCTGGTGGGATGATTAGACTTGTACTTAAATATTTATCATCTTTTCAAATGATCTTCTTTCATGCCCAATATTGTGTGTTTTTTCTGCTGAAACAGCTAGGTGTTCCCTGAACTTAATTTCCTGTAGTGGTTTTTATTTTTAAAAATATTTGGATACTTCAGTGAAATGTTGATTGCTTGGTTTTCCCTGGGCTGTAAAAAGAAATGAAAAAAAAAATCCGAAAAACACATTTAAAAACAACAACAAAAAAACCAGACTGTTTAAAAGTCCTGCATGTATCAGAGTTGGAAAATACAGTTAGGAAAAGCAGAAACACTTGACCAGTTCTGCCTTTATGAAATCAAGTTGCTGGTTAAGTCCAAGATGAGTCAACAAGGTGTTCCGAATGTGTTTCTGCTTGAGTTCTGTGGGCAAAAACTCTTCCAAAGTTAGATGAGTGACAATTTTACATTACTTCAGTGAGTGATAACACTTTCCATGTGATCCTGCAACGTAAAGTTAAAACTTGCACAGATAAACTGACCAGACCTATTGATCTGTTCGACCCATGGGAAGTTGCCATATGTGATATGTGTTATCTAGACACACCTGATTACAAAAGCATGTTTTTCTGTCAGAGGAGCAAGCTAAAGAAATGCTTAGCTTGGTTGACTGAACTTGTTGGTTGTGCTTAGACTGGAAAATGTGCTAAAGGGTATTGGTGAGGTCAGTGTGGTGTGGTAGGTCCATGTCTGCATTGTCACCTTTGCAGTAAGCTGTATTTACAGAAAGTTGGAGGGTGTTTGGGTATAAAGCTGCTCTTCTGTGAATACAATTTGCTTCCTCTGTCTTTTACAGTATTTTAACTCAAACTGTATCAGTTTTAGTAGATCTGTTCACATACTTCATCTCTGTGTTTGTGTAGACAGTGCACTCATTTGCTTTGCTAGATCACCTGCAGAAACACAGCTATTAATGGAGCAAGTGGGGACAAACGTTATGTTCCATGAAGATGAGTAGAACTGGGTGAACATCATATTGCTGATTTACAGAACATGGAATAAATTATATCATGCTGAGCAAAATGAAGAGTTATTTGGGATCCAATAAACACTTAAGTAAAATTTCCTTTTTTCAGCATCGTACTTAAAAAGCTACTAAATTGTTACATATGAAAATATTTGTTTGGGAAATGTGCCTTCATAAAGAATGTTTTGAGCAAGCAGGCAGATTGTTTGCCAGAATCATTGTGTGTAAGTGAAGTCGTCTTTTGGGACAGGAAACATTTGTCCTAATCTGAAGTTGGTACTTAGCAAGACCTCTGCACGTAGTGTGTGTTCCACTTTTGTGTTGGGTCACTTCAACAGCACTCGTGTGGTGAAGGAGGAAAAAAAAAAAAAATCTTTGAAGTGGGAGTTTTCTAGTTGCTATGGCTAATTGTATCTGAAGGGAAGTCTGAAATCTCACTGGTAAGTGATCATGTATCTCTCCATGGGGATGCCAGGAGAAGATCTGGCTGATATAAATCAGCAGTGTTAAAGCTAGTTAACGTTATTGATGGTATGTGGCTGGTAGTCCCAATCATTAGATTAAGTTTCTCAGGAAGAAAATTTATTTGATATCTTTCAGTAAAAAAAGTCTACGAGAAAACTTGACCTCTTTTGAATCAGATGCTGGCTGGGATTTAGAGAACTGCTGTTAGAATATGCAATTGTAGTATTCAGCAAAAAAAAAATTACACGATGGCTGCAGTTAGACTTGACTGAATTTGTAATTCTTTTCCAAGCATTATGCTCTACCTGAATTGCAGGGTTTTTTTTTTAAACACAATGCTTTTCCGTGGAAGTAGTTTGGCTGTGCTGAACTGAAGAAGTCACTGAATGTGCTGAGCTGGGAGGCTAGAGAGACACTGATGTTCTTTTGCTGTATTTTTTGAAAAATGTCACAGGATGTTACATCTATGCTAGCCTCCAATAAAAATGCATCTAAATTAAAATTACAAAAAAACCCCACCATCTCAAATGTGCAGTGTATTTTAAAATGGACGAGCTGTGCACTCTCATGACAAATTGTGTTTATTAATTGTGAGCAGTTCACTTTTTGCATATTGCAATATTTGGAGATGACTCGATTAGCTCTTTCTTGCACAGTACATTTTGTGCTGATCTACAGCAACCTCATAGTCCTCGAATGTATCAACAAATCTACATCTTTACTGTACTAATGCTACAGGTGTTGCTATAAGAAAAGATGATCTCTCATGGTGGTAGTTAATCAGATTGGTGTGACTTCAGGTAATTGGCTTATTAACTGAGCCAAAGTTGCAGTGCAAAAAAAGTGTACAATAAACCACTTGTGTTTCACCTTGACGCTATTGGTATGAAACAGCAGTTAATAGGGGAAGGAAAAGGAAGCAATTGGGGATGGTTTGACGTTTGTTGGTTTTTTGTTGGTTTTTTTTTTTTTTTAAGTATCCCTCCTTCTCTCCTGTCTTTCCTTTATTGTGAGGATGAGAGGAAGAAGGAACATGAAGGCAGATGCTGTATAACACCCAGGAACACAACCCTTAAAAACAAAAAGCTGCTAAGCAATAACCCTTGCTGTTCGTGGCTGTGAAGAAGAAAAAACAAATGTTGCTGAATTTATTAGACAGACCCATGGTGATTCTGTACACTTCTTTTGCTACATATAAAGATGTAGCTTTGAAAGGATGTTCATGATGGCATGTGTGGGTTGTCAAGGCTAAGGGAAATTCTGTCCAAAGCATCTTCTTAAGCTAAGGTTTTTTAATTAATCCAGGTAATGCTGGTCTGCTTAGAGTAAAAACTATTGGTGAAATAAAAGAATTTGTCTCCACCTGGTTTAGTTGCAACTTTTTAAAAATAGCGTGTATAAAAACATCTGTGTTCCTTGGTACAGTCTCTTTATGTTCTCTACATGTCATCTATAGTTTGGAAATACCTGATCTGCCAACTTACTATGTTTTTTTTTTATACAGATTGGAGCATTATGTTGTATTATGTCCTGTGTTCTATACCAGTGCCTAATTTAAGCTTTTCTACTCAGAAGTGGGTGCTTGAATGTGTGCCTGCAATGGTGCTGAAAAGGTTAATGCTACCCAACCATTTTTCCTACTTATTATCAATACATAATGAATGAGTCAGAATTGCTGAATAATTGTTGAAACTGGTCCTGCAAGGAATGAGGATCAGCATAGTCTCACTGAACAACAAATCCATATAGTGGCGGGGGGAAATCTGTACAGCCTCAATAGAAGGAAGGATGATTTGTTTATGAGGAAGAGCAAAACAAGGAAGATGGAGTTTTCAAGAGTGTGAACACCCATAATGGCAGCTTGTATAAATTGTGGTAGAACAGCTGTTGCGCAGCTAACACCTCCTGTGTCATGTGCTTCTGAAAAAAAGAGGAGATGCTCCCACCCATAGATGCAAAGGAACTATGTACAAATGGAAGTCAGAGCACTCAGAGACTTTCCCGAGGAATGTAAATGACAACACAAACTTGTTATTATGTATTATTTTCATTTTAAACCAAACTTATGTTCTTTCCTTTTAAACAAAATAGAACCCAGCCCTGTGCCACGTTAATTTTGAGTCCACAAACAGGCTTGATTTTATCTGACTCTAAATTTTTATCTTTTTCACAAATCTTAAGTTCCATGGTTTAAGCACGCAATCAAATTTATGTTTATCAACAATATTATAGTGTGAACAGGTCCATAAGCTTATAATGGCAAATCGATCTGGCCTTGTGTATTTTTTTTTCCTGTGGAATTATTTCCTTAAACTAGAACTTTTCATTTGTCAGCATGGTCTTAAATGTATCTGTTAATGAAAATATGAAAACTGTATATGTATAAATTATGAAGGCTACTCTGCATGTTACAAACTGTGTGTCACTTAGTTAAGCTTAATGGATGTCCCTTAAAACTATTACTTTCTTGGCTCTCCATGTGTCTCATTTGTCTTAAGCTAGCAAAATCAATTACGCATGTCTGAATCTCTGATATAATCTATGAAGATACAGTTTCCGCAGGTATAGCATATTTATCTTCATTTTTTGAAAGATTATACCTAGATTTTCTATTACCATGGGTTCTCAAAATTTACATGTTTATCTCTTTTTCTACCTCCCTTGACCTCAGCTTAAACGGATTGTAAGTTCATAATTTTTTTTAATTGCAAACCTAGGGACATAAGTATAAATGTGTTTAAATTTCCATCCAATATGCCTGTTCATCTGTTTACTGTGATGTAACCTACTTATCTGTAAAGATACCAGTTTGGAAGCTTCAGCAAACAGAGTGAAGCCAATGCATTACACCTGTTTTCCTCCTGTTTAAGTGAGAGGTATTTTATAGGTCCTTACCTTGCAGTTACTGAGAAGTTATTTAAAATATGACACAGCATTCACCCTTGTATTATTCAAAGACTGATTTCTTGACCATAGCCCTCCTTTCTCATGGAATCTTAGAATGGTTTGGGTTAGAAGGGACCTAAAGATCATCTAGTTCCAGCCCCCCCATAAAAGCCCCATTCTACCTGGCCTTGAACACTGCCAGGGCTGGGGCATCTAGAACTTCTCCTGCCCGCCCTTCCCTGCCACTGCCAGTCTTGCCATTAGCAGCAAGCTCAGGCACCTGTGCGTGAATATTGAAGTAAAAATAGTTCTAGAGTGGTTATCCCCAAGGACAAGTATATTTACAATCATTAATAGGAAGATCGAACATCTGATGATCAAAAATGGTCATGTTAGTGGTACCATCCTCATTTACTTTATGGTAAAGAAATATTTCCTATAAATCTGTTAATAACAATTCCGAGTTTGCTGCGAATATTTTGCTGAATTTTATTCCTGTCATCATACTAACAGTGCTGAATATTTCTGTAAATGAAGTGATGCGTTTGGATTTATGGTGTTATGCATGCCAGTGCAGTTTGCTAAAGAATACAGTTTGATCTCTTCGCTGTGGGGCTATTGGAAATGTGTGTTTGTCAGTTTGATTGGTTTGGAGTCATTCTGTTAGCCTTCCTATTTGTATGCAAAACCATTAGGCCAAAGAGCTCATTGACATATTTGATTAATGATGAGTGAACCCTCCTTAAACTGAAGCTGAAATTACTTAATGGTATTTGAAAAGTTTTAATTAACTGTTCTTTTTGGGCAAGTTTAGAAGTGCTTGTCAGTATTTTTGACTAAAAAAGAAAAAGAGAAGCTGGAAAATTGCACTGTAAAATCTTCAAACAACTGCTTTTCTTACTTGGTTTATTTTCAACAGAGTAGCTCTCAGAAGACTAACTTTTTTTGTTTGTTTTGTTTCTTAGCTGATGCTGAAATGATGTTGTGTAAATTACATGGGCCATATCCTAAGAGATGTCAATGGCCTGCTGCACATCTTCAGTTCCTGTGGCTGCAATCATAGCTGAAGGTGTGGGGGATGTCTTAGACCACATTGATCCACCTGAACTGTCATCTTATCTGGAACTCCTTGAGTGCTGCTTTCTGCTATACTTCTAATTAGCGTAGGTAGCTCTAGCCCTTTCCATGCAACCCCTTGGAATCTGTATCTGACTCTAGGACTACTAGTTGTAAATGATAAACTGTTTCTGTAGCCTACAGTTTCTCTTTTTTTCTTTTTTCATTCTCAGTCTGTAACTTAAATACAGAGTGTGACATCAGCAGGGTGAAACTAGTCCCACTGAACTGAACAGCGAAGTTCCCTGCTGCATCGTTGGGCCCTGGCTTTCAGGTAAGTTCTGAAATAACCTGTGCATGTTGCTGTTGTGTTAGTGCTTCTGTGTATGACAATGTAATCCTTTAAAAAGGTACCAGAAAGGCAGTGGAAATGAGGTAGGTGTGCTGCCTGTATATTTTTTGCTGTCGTACCAGGCAATCAGGACACCATTAGCAACTCCTTGGGGATCCTCTTATTTTAGTAATTAATAGGAAATGGAGCCTGGTTGAGTGACCCAACCTGTATGAGAGAGCGAGCTGAAATGCCCAGGGATCTCACCTGTGTGCCTCAAAGTCTTTATTGCCTGAAACAAATTGTCATCAAACAAAGTCTGGCTCCCCTAAACATCCCTGTCTTGTTTTATACAGTCTTACTAAAAGCTTTATTAATAGTTCTGAATGGCAGAGTTGGGTTACTTTATTTGTAACTCAGGCTGATGGGGCAGAGGTTGCCTGAGTCATCTCACTTACCGGTTTTAAATATAGCCACAGCTTTTGGAGTCCCTCCAGGCCTACAGGAATTATTGAAAATCAATTCCGTATCTTCAGATGACTCTCTTAATTTGTACTCTAAAGATTTTGTTTTAATCAAGAGCTTTCTAAGTCATGATAGGAGAGAGAAAGGACTACCTCAGTCTTGTGGTGTGATTGATTTAGTAATTTTTTCTTTTTTTTTCCCCAAACATAAACTGGGAACTTTTCTGACTGTTAGGTCCTCTTTATAAGACTATTGACACTTTGTAATGTACTATTACTTGTATTCTTCTTACTGTTGCTTGACAGACGCTTATACGAGAGTTCAGTATGGGATATCTTCTTGGATCTCATATTTCAGACTCTTACCTGTTATTCAGATTTCAGTTTCTTCCTGCATTTCATGGAAATGTGTTTAAGTGGAAGCCAAGAAAACTGTTAAAATTAAATATTTCCATTTTGCAAGTTCAAAATCTCAACTCCTTTTTATATAAGGAACCTTTTTTTTTAATAAAAGAAATCATGCTCAAAATTGTGACTTTGAGATTTTAAACTACTTCGGGAGAGTCCTGGAAGCTGTGGCTGCATGGGGGATTCTCTGCCTGCTGAAGCTTTCCAGGGTGACCCTGAATTTTGAGTCCTGGGGACACTGCAGACCTTCTCACTGTTTACAACTACCTGAAAGGAGGTTGTAGCATGGAGGGTGTTGGTCTCTTCTCCCAAGTAGCAAATGATAGGAGAAGAGGAAACGGCCTCAAGTTGCACCAGGGGAGGTTTAGATTGGATATTAGGAAAAAATGCTTCACAGAAAGCGTTGTCAGGCATTGGAACAGGCTGCCCAGGGAAGTGGTGTATTTCTTAGAATACAGATGATGCATTGAGAAGGACCGTATGAAGGGAATGAACATGTGTGAGTGGGATACAGTGGATTGATTTAAAAAAAAAAACAAAAAACTTTCAACTGAACACCATAAAGCAAAAATATTGGGGATCAAACTTATTTCTTTTATAGTGTACTTGTTTTATGTCCATTATATTTAAATAGAAAGAGACGATGAATTGATTTGGTTTAAAGAGGGGCAGATAGGTCTTGGAAACAGAATCTGCCTTTTTCTATTGTCTCCAAATGTAGTTGTTGCATAACTGAGACTGTAATGGGATACTTAATTAATTTTCTGTGATATAATTAATTAATTCATTTAATAATTTAATTATATGTGATATAATTAGATAATTTTGAATGTTCTGATTCTTTCTGCAGTTTGAATATAAGTAAATTAAATACACTAATCATTAAATAACTTAAAGGCTGTATTTTAACTCCAATTTAGATTCCTTTATGTTGGGATTATAGCCTGTCATTTCTTTCAGAGTATCAGCAAAGGAACAGTTGTTAGGATTATTAATTTTTTTCTATAGGATAAGCATCTTCTCAAAAGTACTTTCTTGTGTTAAGTGAAATACTGGAGCAGAGGAAGCATCTATTAGAATAAATTACTGAGAAATGGAGTGTTTGTGGGGTTGCCAGTCACACAGTTGTCATTACCTCTTTCTAAGGGACCTGGTAGATGAATGGGAATTTAATCACCATGCTTTTTTACTTTGTTTGAAGAAAGAAAAAAAAAACCCCCAAAACCCAAATGAAGCCTTTTGGGCAAAGGGTGAGGTGTCAGCAGTCGGGCTTGGCTAATTGCTCACCTTTTAGTGCCACCGTCCCCCCTTCCCCTGTGTGTGGGCATGCATTGCACAAGCAGGAAACTATTTACCTTTTTACCTTCTGGCTCATTGCAATGAGCTTCCTAAGGTCAGAAACCACCATGGAACAGCAGAGAAAACAGCAAGACTGGGAATGACACCGAGGTGGGGGGGATGGCCTTTTGTTAGTGATGGCAAGTTGCTGAACTCTGCCGCTTTCACAGGAGTGCTGTATCTCTCTCTGGTGCTGTCTGTTTAGATGCCACGTCTGGCTTGTTTATGACTGTACTGCCCATGTGCTGCCGATCCTGCAGCCCTTGACTCTGCACAGCCTGCACCAGGTGTATGTCGTGGGCAGCCTCCAGTCTGGCTTTGACTGCTGGCCTTGGAGAGCTTGTAGCACCTGCGAGTTCACATCGCTCATAACAACAACACTGTGCTGGATATTTTTGAACAGAGTGATTCCTCACTTGTGGCCTTCATAGGACAACCAGCAGTGTGTTAGTTTAATCTGGTCATTTACTTGCCATTGATCTTGCCTCACCAATAATTCAACAAAAAATATTATTGAAGAAACTCTTGAGAAAAAAGATGAAGGTGAAGTGGGTTTGTTTAACTGTTAAGCTTCTTCCTCTTCAGTATCTATTTGCTTGCACCCTAACTATTCCTATAGCAGTAATGACTGTGGCACACACAATTTTATGGTTGTCTTGTTACCCCTGAGCTCAAACGTTGCCTTTGCCTACTAAAGTCTAAGCTAACCTTAGGTGTATGGAAGCAGTACTTAGAAACTTGTGAATTTGGGAGTTCAAAGAAAATTTAATTTTCTGGGGATGCTGTGCTGTCTTGTATTGCTTAATCAGCTGTGATGAAGTGATACCTTTTTAGCAAGACAGAGGAAAATCTATTCTAATGGCTTTTTCTGCAGCGATTGTGCTGACTTGGTGATTCGATCTGCAAAGTTAATTGGAGAGAGACATGAAACTGGGTAGAATTTGAAGGATTTTAGTGTTCTAAGCCTCAGCCCCTCAGGCTTCACACAGAATGAAACATAATCAGCTTTCAGTAAGCACTAGTTTTCATTAATCATAAACTGTAGGCAAAGCTGGAGCTTGCAAATTTAGGTCTTTTGTTGTTTCATGCTAGTGTCTATTTTCTCTTTTTCTTATTGTATATGACTCTCTCAGCAACTGTGTTAGCACAGATGGCTCAAATCTCTAGCAGAAAAGTAATCAACATTTGTGAACATGATGCATTCAAAATAAATGACAGAGGAGGAAAAATGCATTGCTTTAGAAATTAGGAAGCAGATTAAACTATAATAGTGCATGTAAACACATCCAGGAAAGCAAGCTGCAGGTTTGTTTTCAACAGAACTCTGACTTCAGTATATGTAACCTTCTGTTGAATTTATTGATGAGACAGGAAGCAAGTTAAATTAAAATTGGAGAGCAACTGGTTTAATATCAGTAATTTCAAATGTTCTTTTTTTTTAAAAGCCTAACAAAATGTGATATAATTGTTGTAGATAGTACAGTGAAGAACAAGAAAGGACACACTATCCTACAGATCGTAATTTAGCTGAAATGTGACTAAAAGTTACAGCTGTTCACAAGCAGCTCCCTTTGATCAACGTGTATAATGTATTAACTGGAGTTACCAGCAGCCTTAGATTTAAACTCACAGTGTACTTTTGAATTCTTAATCTGGAAATGATAGACTAAGATTTGTTCATAAACCCATAGTGAGGATTATGGGCATACAGCACTTGAGTTGATATGGCACATCAGCTGCCACCCTTCTCGTGAAGAACTAAGGGACTTGTGGCAAATTTGTTCAAATTATAAGACCTATATTGCAAAGATAATTCCTGAATGACCAAGGTAAATTATTATAACCTCTCACCTTTTCTTTACCTTTGTTAGCCATGTCCTAAGTTAAATGCTAAAACTGAACTAATGCTATAAACTGTGGGCTAAATATTGTTAAAGCCTAAAGCTAAAACATATTTTTCTTAAGTCAGCAGCCTTTTTCCTGTGTACCTCCCATGGTGCTTCCCTTCCCCCTCCACCCCGCTTTCTTCAACATGTGCTTATTGCTGAGTGTTGTGTTAGGTGTGGAAATTGTCTTCATGGTTGCTGGCCTGGAGAAAGCAGGCAGCAAGTAAGCAAGGGAAGACACAGCGAGAAGAGTGGCAGGAAAGCCAGACCCTTCCCCAGGGCTGGGAATGAAACCCAGGAGTTCAGATTTGTGTTCATTTATCTAATAAATAGTAATGAAAGCTGTGTTTTCTGGTTTGTAGCTACTTCTGAGATTTTTCACACAACTGTCTTTCAAGCTTTCATACCTCTGAACTACTTAAATGCCATATGTCGCCATGAAAGACTTAATGGGCATACAAATCATAAAATTAGTTTGCCTCTTGGGATTTTGGTAGCGTACAGAGTTTTACAGGAGATGTTTTTCTGGCAGAGACCATTTCTTTGACCATTTTACTATTATGTCAGCACTCAAATTCTACTGCTAGTTTAGTATTGTTTTACAAGAAACTAAAGAAGATTATTAATAATACTATCTTCCTAAATGGTGTCTCATAAAATACTGGTTTTAAATAGTTATCCTGTGCAACAGAAATTCAATGGATATTTGTCTTCTAATAGATGTTAAGCTATAGTCCTGCTCTTTTAAATAATGGCATTGAATTTTATCTAAATTCAAAGCTGGCCTTCTATTGGCAGCTCACCACCAGAAATTTTATTTCCAAAATACGTGTGATATGGCTTAATCCTTTCTTCTGGCTACAGCAAGGACATCTCCAGGATGCAGGACCATAACAGTAGTGTTATACAGATGTACATACGAAGAGCAGCCGTATTTTTTTCTTCTTGTTTTGGTAGTGGTGTGGTGGGTTGGTTGGTTGGTTTGTTCTCTGTGGTGGTTGTTTTTTTTTTTTTTAAAGCTTTCAAGCAAGCTTTTTCTGGCTTCATTCCCACAGAGTTTCCTTCCTCTGTGGAGTCACTTTGCTCCAGCAGCTTCTACTGTGTGCAGAGAGGTTCTGAAGTTCTGCAAACAGGATGTGTTTGTGAGTATAAAGCAATTATTTATGGCTTTATTTTTTTATTTTTCCACATGTGAGTATTTCTGTAAGTCTCCTCTTTAAAACCTATAGCACTGAAAAAATTCTGCTACTCAAGACACTTGAGCTGTGATAAAACAGTAGGTTTGGTTAAGAAGTTTAAGTCAGAGCTTTCTCTGAAGTGTTGGTGTTGCCTGTCATGTAAGAGTTTTTAAGAATGGGAACGACTTATAAACTAGAACTCATTGGGACCAGTCATGCACCTTGATCAATCTTTATTCTCAGTGATTTGTTCTATGCCAGTGTTTCTGTGACTCTTCTCCACCTCCCACCCCTTCGAAATTCTTCCTTGGAAATGCAAGGTTAAAAAAAGAAGTAGGTATCAAGCTCTGTGAGCTTTGCTTGCATAAAGCTTCTTTAACCCATACTACATTGAGGTAAAACATATCCTTATGAATCTGAAGATTCATAATTTCACTTTCTCTAAATTTATCTGGATATTCCATTTAAGAGAGATCATGAATTGACATGTCATATGTGATTATTTTATGACTGTGATTAATGCCTTGCTGCATGCGACAATGATGGTTCACTATGTAACACGTGATGTCTTTTGATAATCTTCATTTTCTATTTCATCTCTCTGAAATCACTTATCAAGCAAATCTGTTTAATTTCTCCATGTTAATTGCATACAGCACATATGTAGATGTGGCAAACTGAATAAATAATCTATAGATGTGTTCTAAAAACTACTGAGAGTCATTTTTGTGTTCCAGTATCAAACTGGATTACAAATGGCTTCAAGGGAAAATAGCTTGCTGAATTTTTTAAAAAATATATTTATTTGGTAGAATGTCTGACTAGACTTGAAAAACTGCTCTTTTTAAGGTTGCAGATTGTTTTTATGTAAGACTTATGAGCCCCCTTAATTTGCTCCTTAGATTTCAAGCCCTTCAGAATAGGCTACCTGCTGTTGTTCAGTACTAACACTGAAATCTTTTATTAGCAGCCAACAGATGCTGTTACAACATGGTAAAGCAATGCTTATTCAATGACAATAAATACACAGAATCTGATCTAGAGGGACCATATTTATAATAAATAAAAGTTCATTTAGCAAAATTTGAAGGAGTGAAGGATGCAAGGACTTGTGCTTGGGCATTCTGGATTGGTCATAGTTATTATAGCAGTGAAATTCTCCGGATGTTTTGGGTGAGGGCTATTAATTCTGTGTTCTCTAATGACATTAATTGTCCTGTACAGAACAGAACTTGCCGGCTGAGAGAAGCTTCATGGCTTGTTACAATCCGTGTGAAATATTTTCTGTCACTTATGCAACTGTGTTTTTATTTTTTGTCTTGTTTCTTACTGATAATGGTGTATAGCAACACACAAATACAGCAGATCATGTTATTATCTTGATTGGTATGTGATATGGATATCAAGACACTAAGCGAAGATTAATGCACGTTAACACCGCTATACAGAATGTAGTATTAATGTGTATGAGTCTTTGCTTAACATTGCTATGGATTTTTTTTCTTGTGTCACTTTACCTGTTCATGGGATACAGTATTTATAGAAATAATTGAATTTGTCACCAAAAATTATGGGGAAAGACTAATGGTTCATCAAGACATCTTTTGGCAGGACTGTTTCATTTACCTTTGTGAGAAAGATGCATTTTTTAACTTGAAACAATGTTTGTCTTTTTTTTTTTTTAATCAAAGGCAAGACAATGGAAGATTAAACTTCATGAACATCCTCAAGAGGTTGTTTATGCTGCCTTCCACTCTTTTCCCCAATATCTAACTAATTATGGTATTTACATAGGGTATGAGTGAACAGTTGTTTCCACTGCAAAAAAACCTGAGAAATGGCCCATCTTTGTAGGCACTTAATTAATCTTTTCAGAGTTTATCTGCTTTAGACTAGGGAGACAAGCATTTAATCTCTTCAAATGAAGCTTTGCTAACCCCATGGGTTTCCATAAGAAATATAAATGTCCACTCAGGTGGCCTTGACTATATTAATATCATGCACTGAGTAAGGAAATGGAGCCCTAGAAGTGGGTCCCTAGCAAGTGGGACCTTGGCATCACTCTGTGTTCTAGTGGGTGTTTAATACATATCCAGAGGGGAAAAACCTGAACAGATATAAAGGAGAATAGTTCTCACCAGAATACTGTAAGGTGTGGAAATCAGAGCATTACCCTTGCAGATGGAAACTCTCAGAAGATGCAAAAGTTTTGGGAACTGAATCTCAAGACAGAGTATTTAACCGCAGGGTTACTGATTTTAAAAAAGGAAAACTATTGCTTGATCTGTCTTACTTCATGAAATTTGCATGTTGAGGTTTTTTTGTGGCTCAAGTCACAAAAAGCTACAAGTCAAGAAAACCTTTTAATAGGAAATATCTTAGCAAAATCTTTGAAAGTCTTTTAAAATGAAGATGAACCAGATACAATTCAAAATTACTGTTTTGGTGAGCTATATATTTGCAAATGAATACATGTGAGTAAACTCTCTTGTAAATCAAGTGGAAAAACAGTTTCCCATGCTCTTTATTCATTTACCATTTTCAAATATCAATGCTGCACATACCCATTGTCTCTATAGGTATAACCAGAAGGGTTTTGTGGTTGTGTTGCATCTTGTTTTGACTCGCTTTGGTTTTTATTTCATCCAGGATCCAGAAGTCTGATTCACACAGAAGAGGGGGGTTTTGCTTCTGTTTAAACCCTGTATGGATCAGTCCAAGGAAAGTGGGGTTATTCTTTGTCCCAGACCTCTTGATTTGATTGTAACTCTGACAAAAATAAAAGAACAAATTATGAGAAGGAGTAGCGAAGGAAACTCCTTGTCTAATCGTTCTAGATACAGTGAGATGGTGTATCTCGCTTGTAAGACTCCCTAATGATTAGGGATGAACCATCATCAGGTGCTACAGGTAGTGATGCAGTTGCATGTTATGACTGTTAAATGGTTGAGTTCTCTAGAACAGATTTTTTTTTTTTTTTTTTTTTGGACAGTCAAAAAAGAAAAGACTTCTGTGTTTTTCATGAATGGGAGATTTAAGCATGAGAGTCTACTAGCCTGATGTACTGCTGATAGAAATAATTTGAGGGTGATTTAGTAGAGCAACAAATCGGCATCAGTGTGAAGCTGACTGTTCAAGATGCTTTACAGTGCTTTGTAGGTAAAGTGCTATGTCTCCCCAGTCTAGCTGTGTAATCTTAATAAGATCTTGTTTTAAACATTTGGATTTAATAGTGTCATACAGTGGATCTGAAAGGCTGACTTCAAAATGTATGTGACCTCCTCTAAATGATATTACATAGGATCTTGTTAAGCCTTTCTTAAAATGGTGTTAAATATGTATTGTTTCCTGTGATGGGCTTAAGCACATGAAGAGGAGACAACAAATCAACTGGGTAATTTCAAGTCCATATTAACCTTTACTCTCTGAAAGGCTCCCTAAGAAGCTGTTAACAAATTCAAAAGATATGCCTAAGCACTAGTTAATCACAAATATAGTATAACAGGAAAACACTCTTGTATGTATTATTTCAGATATTCAGCCAATATATTTTAGCCCACTTTCATAGAATCTAGTCCTATTTTCATTGCTGACATTCTTCTCTTTAATTAGTATTATGTAACTACCTGTGTGTGGGTCTTGGGGTTTTTCCTTGTCTCTGTTTTTGGTTTATTTTTCCCCTAGTAATGAAGTGTGTTGTGCTTGATGTGGTTCACATAGCTTACTGCATAGATGCCACTTGGCTCACTGTTCGAATGGAGAGCAGTGACGAGTGGTGTTCCTCGGGGTCGGTATTGGGACTGGCACTGTTCACATCTTACTTGGTGACATGGACAGTGAGACTGAGTGCATCCCCAGCAAGTTTGCTGATGACACCAAGCTGTGTGGTGTGGTTGACACACTGGAGGGAAGGGATGCCATCCAGGGCGGCCTTGGAAGGCTGGAGAGATGAGGCCATGTGAGCCTCATGAGGTTCAACAAGGCCAAGTGCAAGGTCCTGCACATGGGTTGGGGCAATCCCAATGTCGAGGTTTGATTGCAGGGTGACAATAAAACCGTGGCAGATATTAACCCTCTCTCCTCGCTTCCCCCTTCAGCCCCTCCCTCTCTCCCCTTCCCACCAAGGACAGGTGACTGGGAGGGAAAGAAGGACAGAGAGAAGAGAGTTGGAAAAATTAAAAATGTTTTACTAATGCTACCAATAAAAATAGAGAAAATAATACAAAATATACAAAACCAATCTTGACAGTCCCAGCAGCTGCTCCGGCAGATGTGGGGCCGGCACCTGAAGTCCCGGACTGGATTCTGCAGCCAACTGGAACAGGATTCAGTCTGTCACTGGGCCTCAGTTCGCAGGGACAACTCGCAAGGTCCTCTCCCAATGTCGGCCATAAGGAAAAGGGACAAGATCCTCGTGATCCCCCACTTTTATATGAAGTATCACGTGAATGGGTTGGAATATTTAGTTGGTCAGTTCCAGTTCACCTCCTGCTTGCACATCTCATGAGATGCGTCATTATCAATGACCTTGTATTCCATTGCTATGTCTACCAAAACATGTATCTAACTTTCAGGAAAACTGCAGTTAGTAAGAAGGCTTTAGCTGACAGGGAAATTCATTAAAAGAGAAACTTGTTTTTAACAAAACCAGGACACCCAAGCATGAATACAGGCTGGGTGGAGAATGGATTGAGAGCAACCCTGAGTATAAGGACTTGGGGGTGTTGGTTGATGAGAAGCTCAACACAAGCCAGTGATGTGGTCTCACAGCCCAGACAGCCAACTGGGTTCTGGGCAGCATCAGAAGAAACTTAGGTGAAGGGAGGTGATTCTGCCCCTCTACTCAGCTTTCATAAGACCCCAGCTGGAGTACTGTGTCCAGCTCTGGGGCCTCTAGTGTAAGAGGGAAATGGACCTGTTGGAGCAAGTCCAGAGGAGGGCCACAAAGATGATCAGAGGACTGGAGCACCTCTCCTATGAGGACAGGCTGAGAGAGTTGGGGTTGTTCAGCCTAGAGAAGAGAAGACTTCAGGGAGACCTTATAGTAGCACTGGTGCTGGAATAGGTTGCCGAGAGAAGTTGTGGATACCCCATCCCTGGAAGTGTTCAAGACCAGGCTGGACGGGGCTTTGAGCAACTCAGTCTGGTAGAAGGTGTCCCTGCTCTTGGCAGGGGAAGGTTGGGACTAGATAATCTTTAAGGTCCCCTGCAACCCAAACCACTCTATGATTTTGTGTTTCTTTCAGATGTGACGTAACAAGTGGATTTGCTTCTTCAGGCACTTCACCAGAAGAGACCTTCTTTATGGGGGTTAAGAAAGTTTGTTCTCTATCTCTGCTCATCGGTTGATCTCAGGGTGACAGACTGTTTGGAATTTTATGAAGCCATGGGTAGGTCCTGGGCTATAAGGGCTGGTGTGGTCTGTGTAGGTTACTGAGTGACATTAGCTGGATGACACCTCTCTGGGGAAAGCTTGTGTATGAAAGTGGCACATCCCTGGATGAAAAGCTGCATTGCTTAGTTTGAGTCTTAGTTAAGAAGGTCTCCTCCATATGTCGGCCATCCTGGTTCCGAAAGCAGCAGCTTCCATTTCATGCAGCGGGTGTTCCCTTCCACATCAATAACCTCCACCTGCAGATGAGACAGAACAATGAACAAGCTTCTCTCTCTGGTATGGCCAAACATGGTACTTTCCTGTCTTTGTAGTTCAGAGCCTGGATAATCATCCATTTTCTTCTAAATAAAGGTGTAAACTCTGCAGTGAAAATCAAGTGTATGATCTTTAATATGTACCAGCAAGTTGCTAATAACAAAACGAGAACTGCAGCGGGAGGAAGCATGATGGTGACTGCACGGTCTGCACAGGTAAATGGTCACATTTACTGAGGGGAAAAAAAAAGTCAGGATGTATTAATGAGAAAGCAGCTGACAGGTGACAGAGACTGCTTCGCCTCTTCCAGGCTGCAGTCCCTATGAGAGAATGGATAACCTGGCTACCCAGAGGAAGCCCTCTGGTGAGGATTTCATCAGCACTTCGGGAAGTGCTTCAGATTAAGTCAAGACTTCAGCTCTCAAATCTCATTGAGCTAAAGGCAGGTGCAGAATAATGTAGACATCCAGCAGATAAGGTACAATTTTTGCAATTTGTGACAGTTGCAGACAGCTCAACTGGCAATTAGCTACCTTCATGTTAGACATTAATCATGAAAACGTCTCTACTGCAGTAAAGGTATAAGAAGTTCAAAAGGCACAAAACAAAAGGAGTCATCTGCTTTGCTTGGAAAACTTTTTTTACATTTTCTGATTAGTCGTTGTGTTTTTTTAATGTAGCATTTTAATGTTTTTAACTCATGCTGACTGCTTAGAAATTCTTCTGTGTACGCCTGTCTGACATAAAGCCTGCTATCAGAATTTTTCTGATCTTGACCTGGAGTGGTAGGAGTCAGAAACATTTTCAGAGGTGTTGAAAGTGCTTGTCCTCTTAGTATTAATTAGCATAAGTATTTCCTGAAAGTTTGAATAGCTGGATAAAGCAGAAGAAAAACCTTTTTAACCAAAAGGCAAAACAACTATTTTCAGAAGAAGAAAAATAGTCTAATCTCACTTTCTCTTCTTTTTGATTGTGATAAACACACAGGACAAGAGAAATTTAGATCTATTGTGTATATACCTATATAGCATCTTAGCAACTAATGTCACACTTAACAACAGGATAAAATTTAAAAAGCACAGTGACATGAAGAAAAATGTCCAGTCTCCTCCTGGAACTGATGCATATAAAATATTATGTAAAACAATACAGAAGAATACAACCACATACAATGAAAACTAATTGATCTGCTTCAGAGAATAAATATGATGAACAGTGTTCGTGAGGTGGGGTTGTTCTTGGTTTTTTGTGGGTTTTTTTGTTTGTTTGTTTGGGTTTTTTGGGGTGGTTTTTTCATTGCTGAGTGTGTGCCAAGTATGACAGTTTTCTTGAGCAACTGAAATACTACCTCTGCATAAAACCAGTTTTGGTTGAGTTAATGATGGAGGAAAAAAAATGCCAGAATTAGAATAGCCATTTCTTTCTGAAATTAGTTGTTTCGCAGATTTCTGTTGTTATGTGGCAAATAATCAGTCACACTGAATCTACATGGGCATAAATAGTTCTGTGTGCCAAGACATCTTGTTTCGATACAAGCCAGCTGTTTGAAAATTGAAAACCATAAAGATCCCCTTAGCTTATTAGTTAGAACTTCCAAATACAAAGTCTGTGGCTACATTTTAATTAAATGAGGGAATTGGATCAGCCACGTACATTATGCCAAGTTCCACTGTAGCTAATAGTTCACAAACATCTTTTGTTGCAAGATTACATTTAAAGCCAGAATTCTTATTTAGACTCTTAAGCACAACACATGCAGAATTAAAAAAGCAGGAAGAAGACAGTAAAACCTCATGATGTTAGATTAGTTGTCCTTCAGACATAACCTTTATATATGAAATAAATTCATGTTTTGAACAGGTTAGTAGTTGTTAGGGAATCATTTCCCCCATCTGTTTCCTAAATACAACAGCTAGGATGGAGTTAAAATGGACCAAGAGAGCTCTTCAGTGGGATGATTTTCAGCGATCTAAATTAACTTTCACTCCAGATTTCCTCAAAATTAGGATTTTTGAGTGTATGTCATAGCTTGAAACTGGTGGCAGCACCAAAATTGCTACTGTGAAAATGGGAGAATGAAAAACTGTTTGTTTAGACCTTAAGGCATGGCTTCACAGTCTCTCTGAGTAATTGTCGTTAAGTATGTAAAGATTCAGATAAAAGAATGATTTATTAATTCTTAGCAGCTACCCATTTTTTTTTCTCCCAAGTGTGCCTAGCAGCCAGAGGTCACTGATTGTTTGGTGTTTTGTTTTGTTTTTTCCTAAAATGGCATGAGTATAAGCAGACCTAAAACATCTAGGGTTTAAAGGCAGCTGAGACTCAAAATGTAAATCTTACACAGCAGAATATATCGGTTGGTTCATAAGAATAGGAAAAAATAGTTTTCTACTACTGCGGTTGCACAGATTACTTTAAAAGACATGGATGCACCAAAAAATGGTATGACTTTTGTGTATGAGAAAAAAAATCACTTAAATCCCTTTCTCTTCTACTGGATTATTGATTTTTATTTTATAGAGAGTGCTCAAACAATATCCAGCATACCCTGGTGCTTTTTTTGTTTGCAATTTATGCAGTCAACTGAAATATGACTTCTAAAAATCGTCAGAATCTGTGTTTGACTCCATCCTTTGGGAGAGAAAGTTAGTGATATATCTTATGTAAAGGCAAAAAATATAATAACTTGTAATTAAACAAGCATTCACCTTGAGCTTTCCCCAAGAGGGATACAGCTGCTCATGCTGTGGTCTGATCAGTCCTCTAATCCTTAAACCTGGATAAATTTTAAATCTACAACATAATTCTTCAAGTTAGTTGCCTTGGTGATTTCTGTCACTGTTTTAGGGGACAAGATTTCTATGGAAACTATTTTTATGTAGTTTTTTGCTCTGTGTGTCATTTGTCATTCGCTTCCTAAATAACATTTCAGCCTGTTGACCGTATTTGACCAAGTTTATCTTGGTTATCTTGGAACTAATTGGTTTCCAGCAGCTTGTTGGCTTGTATCTTACATTTAGTTGTTTTACAGGCACAGCTTTTTTTAGGAGGTGGCAAGAGTAAAGACTATAGAGTATACTGGCCAGTTCACATCCCTGTCACTGATTCTGTGGTCTAAAGGGGGCAATTGGCCTATATGGTTCTATGGAAGGACAGATGTAAATGGGAAAGGGGCAAAAATACTCTGCTGTGAGTTGCTGTCTGATCTGCTGTGCTTGTGTGGAGAGTGATTTGGTGCCTAAAAGGGCACATTTATAATAGTCTCTGGAACACAATGTTAATGCAGATAACAGGGCAGCTTGTGATGCCATTTAAAGCCTTTTTTCCTCGAGAAAAGGAATTGGTGCCTTGCCAGAAATGAAGTGCGATTAAAAGAATAAACGAGGTGATGGTTGTGAGAACGATGGCATAGGGTGGATAACCACAGCAGTGAGAGTAGTGTGTTGGCAGTTCATGTCAGCAAAGTCTACTCTGAATGATCACCAGCACTGAACAAGTGTTAGGAGAGCTCTGGAGGCTCTGCAGGAGACATAATTTAAATTTTTAGCTTGCTTTCTAAATTTACAACAATGAAATCTGCTGATAGGATATAACTGGACAGTAACAGGGTGTGTGAAAATAGTCTTGACAAAAATTAATTTTTAAGATTTGTACTAGTGATGGTACTATAATGCAATAATTTCTAGCAGTTCCAGTGATTCTATCAGCTGATGCTGTCTTCCAGTTATGCAGTTCATTAGCCTTGTGATATTTAAGTATAACTTTCTGTTAAAGAATTGTATGGCCAAGCAAAGCAAGTATACAGTAGCTTTTGCTTTTATTTTCACTGTGTATTTTTTCAAAATCTTGCTGGTTTTGGACTAAGCAAACAATTTAAGCTTGTTCTCTAAGAATGTGTGAAACTGAGAACTGGCACAATGGTTGAACTGTACTAGTTCTATGTTACTGGATTTGACAAAAATGATGTTTTGTTGACTGAAGTGGCCCGGTTTTTCTGAGTCGTCAATAATACCAGATTTCCTATTGAATTTAATATATGCAATTCAGAAATAGTATGTCTCAATTTTTAGATTTGGATGGTATGACCTGATGCAGCTTTCCTACATGTAATTTTAACAAGGTTGTTTTGTTTATTGTATTTGTTTTGTGAAAACAAAGTTATAAGTACAACCTATTTCTGACCTTTAATTTTCATCAAGTTCCCTAAAGTTGAAGAGACTGTCACAACTCAGGATGTCTTCATGTAATGCTGATTCTGTTCCCTGTGGAATTTTGGGAAACACATTTCCAGGAAAATAGAGGTAAATCAAGTTGTTGTAAGAGAACAGGCCAACCTTTCACTTGTGAACCACAAATTCAAACAGAAATTTTTTATTTGGAATCAGGCAAGATTCACAAACTGTTGAGGAACAACGGAAAATCCTACTAACCAGAAATCTAGAATAAAGGTGTATAGGAAGCTTCATAAACAGGTCTGAGGCTTTTTTTTGGAAATATTTTAAGGTGACTAAGGCAAGCAGCATATGTGATCCCAATTTGACATGTTAGTTTCATGTGGAAGTGGTTGAACTGATTTCAGAGAAGCCACACTCCTGCTGCTTTTGAGTTTTATCTAAGTCAGAGAGCTCTGCCTGGCCAATGCACCAACAGGAGGAGACCTACAAAACATGGCCCTCATAATAATTCCCTCTGGGTTTCATATTTCATACAATTTGCTTAGGAATTAGCCATTTCCTGCAAGTCTCTTTGTCCAGGGATGATTCTAGTCTCCATGCTTACTTCCTTGTCAGAAGGTGTGTTAATTCCTTGCCATTAAAATGGATGGTTGAATGTTGAGTTTAAAGACCATTGCTAAAATACATACCATTTTCTCTCACCTTGCCGTTTGACTTGTAATACAACGTTGTGAAGCTTTAGACTCCTGGCATGGATTTTTTTAAAGGTCTTGTGAACACATTCTCATTTATGTGGACGTTTCTGTCATAGCTGATTCATATGCAAATTGCTGTGTCCAGTGGCTCTTAATTTGTTTTCAAGTGGTTTTCAGAGTTTTCTCACCAGTGATCAGGTTCTTGAAGTCAAGAGACTTGAAATGTGTTAAGTACAAGGTGATTGCTCATCAGTTAGCTGTTGGGGTGTTGTTGGTTGGTTGGTTGGTTTTGTTTTTTTTTTTTTTGGTGTGTGGGGTTTTTTTTGTTTTCTTTTGGTGTTTTTGTTTTTTTCCTCACAGATTTTAACAGCAAAAGCCGTGATAGGCTTATTCCAGGTTCTGCCACGTGAGATGTTCAGTGTAGATTAAATTATGATAGTGTCATCTAAAGAACTTAATTCCTCAACTTAAAAGCCAAGGAGGGGGAGAGTGGGAGGGGGCTGAGAATTGATGCTGCAGGCTTGCCTGTTGCTGGCCTCTGAAAATGAAGGTCAGGACCCTGAAGTGACTGCCAGCATTAGTGTGATGGCTCAAATGTGAGCAAAAAGAATTTCCTGTGGAAACACCTTTGTCTGGTGCCTGCCTAACAAACATTAAAAGCCTTTCAACTTCTGTATTTGTTGTCCCGTTCAGACAAGATCGACAGGCAATTTAAACCCTGGAAAGTGGAATTTGGTGGGAAAATAACAGAATGGCCGTATGTGTCCTGTCTGTGACTGACGGCATGAGCTCAGGCTTTCAGACCATGGATCAGTGAAGGGTCTCAAGAGGGACCGCAGGGCTTGATGTGGAGAGGTTGTGCAAACCTTTAAGCTACAAAACAAACTTGTAGGAAATGCGGGTGCTTAGCGCAACTGCTTTGGTAGGTGTTGTTGGGGAGTCGTAGTCTAAATAGGAGATGTGCCAGTGACATGTTCCCCTTCACTCAAGCAAGATGCAATCTTATTTGAGCAGTATAGTCAGCTTTTGTGTGACCGGAAGACTCCTTAGCCATTCTCGTTATTCACAGTGTCTTGTAGGTTGCCCATCACCCTGGCAAATGCAGACAGCACTGGAGAGTCAAGCATCTTGCAGCCTTTTCTGTTCTGAAGGTTGCGCTGTGCTCTGGCCATTTCAGTAGTACTATTGGGTTGACCAGGATACCATGCTTATGCTGCCACTGGCCTTTTAAGCATTTTATTGTTTCAAAATATTTGGAGGATCATTGCAGAGCGTAGTTCAGATGGCGTGCTTACAGGGTGGATAAAGGGGGAGCATTTTAAGGAATTGTGGAAGGAAGTAAATTTGGGCACCAAAGAAAGCATGGTCGGAGTAAGCTGCTTATATCCATCTTCTTGTACCTTGAAATAGTAGCTACACGTAGATAAAATCAGTAGCTGCCAAGAAAGCTGGAAAGCTAGCAGTGTCGAAAAATTTATGCATGACTTGCCTTTTTTAGTTTTTTGGTGACCATATATCCTTAAAAAAAAGTTTCCGATCCCATTTACCTGAGAGGAACTGGAATTCCTGCAACACTTGCTGTGACTGTTGTGAGCATTCAGGGAGAAATATGGCTGACTTGATGCCCAAGGCAGCTTGGAGTATCCTAGTAGCCTTCTGTATATCCTTTTTTTCCCTCCTTTTAGTTCATGTTTATTGTTATGGTTTCGATGATTATGTTTGTGTTTGTCTTTTCTTGAACTGGTTGTGCTGTTCACTTTTATCTCCTGTTTAACTCCAATCTTTTGAGAGATTATTGCCACAGATATTCAGCATTGACCAGAGATAATTGTACATGTATTTCATGACTCAGTTTTATTTTGAAATGACGCAGTTCACTTACAGAAGTAGCGTTAGAGTTCTGTATTGTCATCTTTGGCATATATGGTGTAACTGAGGAGAAGGTTTGGGTGCCTAGAGGTGAAGATGAAGTCCCGTCTTGGGCATCTTCATCTTCTGATGGTTCCTGTGATTGGCCCATCGGAGGACAGTTTCATGTATTTGTGTTACTTCAGTCTTGCAGGGTGTGAGATAGAGGTGCTGAGCTTTGTCTAGAAGGGTAAGTGGTCCCACAACCAGGAATTTGTTCTGTTGTACTCCTCTGCTTTTTTTTCTATACATCCAGACATAAAGTGACAGTTTAGAAGCTGAATATATTTGGAAAAATATAATAAAATACACATGCTTCCTTGTGAAAGTAGTTTTCTGTTCCTTTACGTTAACAGGCAGCATATTATTCATAACAAGTAAATTCATGCAAAATGTCATCTTTTCAGGATGTAAAATGAGGAGACTGACTCTGAAGTTAGTGTAGCGCTACAACTGCCAACAAACTCAAGAGGGGTGCCAGCCAGTGTCAGTTTAGGTATAAACAGCATGAGGGAAAAATGCATTCTGAAATTGCATTGTCTTCTTTCTGTCTTATAATTTGATCATAAATATAAACAAAAGCTTCATACTGAGAATGAGTACCAGGAATGAAACTATCTTATCCAAAACTGGGAAAAGGTAAAAAATAATTCCTCCTTTATCTTAACAATTACCCAAAATGTCATTCATTTGAAAGAGCAATACCACTCATTTATATCCAGCCTCACTAAGATGGGGTAAAATGTCTCTTCTGTTCCGACAGAAGTGCTCTTCTTCCCACCACCCCACCCCTCTGCTGTTCACCATGCTTTGGTCCTGTAATCTAAAACTGTATTAAATCAGCCCTTGTATCAGGTAATACCCAGATCATCTAATGGAAGCTGAAAAGTTTGTCTTCAGTCAGACTGACTGTACTTGGTAACTGTTAGTTTGATAACTAGGAAGATCAGACTGGCTTCTTAATACACTCCGTGTGAAGATTTCTTCGCAAGCAGGAACTGATCTACTAATTTGCTATAAACATAATCTTAGTACCACCTTGCACAGTGTTTATTTCTGTGTCGGTCCTAAATGTTTGGTTTAAATTTGATTAAGAGATCATCACATTTCTTGCAGAGAAACAGAAAACAATTTGAATTGGGATGGCATAGAGAATACGTACATTTTTCAAATTATATATGTTTAACAAGGTTTCAGTTATGCAATTGAGTGTGTTTACTTATCTGATCATTACAATCTCCAAATATATTTTTCTTCTTTTATAACACAAGTGGAAGACAGATTTTAGTAAAGGTAATGTTCTGGCAAGGAAAGAAACATACAGAAATTATTTCTAATTTTTTAACAGCCTTGTGGTCTCTGCACGTCTAAGATTACTGGGAGAAAGTTGAGAGTTGTTGGGGGTGTGAAATAGTATTAACTGTTTTGAACTGTCAGGAAAGTAAATTGAATGAAGATATACTGTATTTCACTTTAAGCTTTTTAACTACGAGTTTCAGCTAGAAACACTGAACTTATAAGTTGGTTTTGAAAAGCCTCAAGGGGAAAAAAGAACTCAAAACTGTATTCTTCAAAGATAGCTGAAACTTTTAAAACAGTTCTCAAAGGCGTAGTGTTCAGGTCATGGCCAAAACTGCAGATTAATCCCAAGTATCATATTTTCAAAATGTTAGCAACCTGTACAGAAGCTTTTGTTCCATTGAAATAATGGGACAGTATTGCTAGAAAGTAAATCTTGGAATCCTAGAATAGTTTGGATTGGAAGGGACCTTTAAATGTCATTTAGTTCAACCCCTGCAGTGAGCAGGGACATCTTCAACTGGTTATTTTTGTGGCTCTGCTCTGGACCTGCTCCAATGTCCATGTCTTTCCTAAAAGGCAACTGTAATTGTTTTATTGCACCCGAGTAGTCTGGCTTTTTACAGCTACTGTATTTTTTAAATACTTCCTTCCTCAAAATAGTTGTAATGATTTAGACACTGTTCTGCAAGTCAAGAGTTAAATAAAAAGAAACTATAAGGAATGTAGTATCATGGTATGGTCTGATGAAAAATAATGAGAAGACTTGATTTGCAAATTATTAATAGACATTTCAGCTGAGATATAATTATTTTTATACAGTGGTATTCTCGGCAATAGGATACTTCTTCATTCAGGCAGAGCCGTATCATAACAGTTCTGAAATCTTAACTTAGATGAAGCTCTGTATTTGGGTAGAAAGAGAGATGTGCTGATCTTTACTGCATAATATGCATTTTCTGTAAGAAAGAAATTTTCAAGGTACATGAGCTGCTGTGAGGACTTTGTTAGGAGCCCTAACGCTGATGTGTTTGGTCCCTTCACTGGTTTTCAGTGTAAATACTTGTAAAACATATTGGTTCCTGTGACAGCATGCAGAATAAATCCTAGGAGGGAGTTTTGGTAAGTCTGAAATTTTCAGTGGTTTGGTGAACAGAAAGACAGTGAATCCTTAAATCCTTCTTGTATCCAGAATGTGGATTTTCTCCTCAAGTCCCCCTTCTGTCCTTTGGCGTACTTCTGGGTTTTTTGTGTGTGTGGCATGTTTGGGTTTTTTTAGTGTGGGTTTTTTTTTTTTAATAGCTTTTCAGGCCCAGACATCCCATTAAGAAGAAATGATGACAAGAAGAAATGATGATAGAGAATGGTGAGTGTTGGGGTGACCGTGAGCTCTATACATCATCTACTTTGAGACCTGCTGAACAAACGCTCAGAAGCTGTCCAGGGAACAGCCGTCAGGGGCTGTGTAGGCAGGAGAGAAATAAAGCTCAGAGGTTGTGGAAAACAATTACTAAATATGTCAAAGAGTTTATCAATCACTTTGACAGAAGATGTTTGTCAGCCTGTTGTCAGCAACACTGTAGGGTTTTGGCTACATTCCCAACTGCTATTAGGGGATCAAATAACAGCAAGTGTCCAAAATAACCTTTTACTACCTTCCCTGGAATATGAAGTTCTGACAGTGTCTGTACGTGGCTGCTGTGGTTTGTGCTTTTGTCACCTGAGAATGGAATTGTCACAGATTGAGCCACAATATCATTTATATATGTTCAGAAACAAAAGCTAGTGCAGGAAGAGTAACTGAAATATTAGCATACAAATGTTGCTGTCAGAGCAGGACTTTAAAGATCTATTTATATTGTCAGTGTATATATGGGGTTAAAGTGGATAACTGTACATTTGCCTAAACTATGCTGAATAATCTGAGTGAATTGCATCTTTAAAACTAAACCATTGGCATAGTTCCAAATAGAGAGACACATATACTGCATTATGTCTCTAACACTGCAGTTACATTCTATGTCGACATTTCAGTGAGCGTAAGAGAGAACAAGTCCTAGAGTGTTGAGAATACAATTAAAAGAAATTTCTTGCCTCACCCATCATCAACAACAGTTATATCACATAACACTAGATGATTTGTCTTGCCTTTCCAGTTCAGAGGCTGTTCCAGAACGTCAGTACTCTACTGACTGGCAGCCTTATAATTTGCAGCCTAAACGTATTGATGCCCCTCTAACAGTTGTTTGTTTCTGTCTTGGTATGGCCTTTTCCACTCCCTGATGTTTATCTTTCTGAGGCACTTGTAGTATGTGACGGCCTCTTTTCTCTATTTCATTTTGAGAAGCCAAAACTCATTAAGTTTCTGCAATATTTTACCATTTCTCACTTCTGTTCTTATGTACCTTGGCTACCGGCAGGACATAAATAGCATGGGCAGATTGTTTGTAGTGATTTTTTTTAAATGGTAATAGTGAAATCCAGCCTGCAGTGAGGGTAGAAATATCATTCACATTTCATTTATGAGGTCACTTTTTTTTTTTCCTCTCCATCAAAGTTGTAAGTCCAGATGAATTGAGAAAGAACATATGAAGTGAGATTAGTATAGGGCAATTGTTAGCTCCTTGAACGTACTGGTGGCCAGCGCTTCCAGCAACGTGGGCATGGGAGTAGAAGGAAGTTGAGATCTTTGGATGTGACAATTGTTGAAATGTGTTTGCAGAAGCCATAGAAAGCACGGAATAGAAGTGTGTTTCATTTGTGTCCTCTGCACCCTGAATCTCTCCGATCTGGGGCTCCGGTGCAGATGACCAGTGGCCAACACATGAGGTGAGCTCTGGGTTTGTTCTCCACTGAAGCTGCAGCCAGGGCAAGAGGTCACGTGCCAAGTCTGGTCCCCATGGATGGATCAGGAAGAAGATCTGTGGATAGAACAGCTGACCAGTGTGAATCAAATCCAGAATGAATGCTGAAAGTCAAAACTAAAAATAAATGAAGCAAATAAGAAACAGAGCTTATGGTTAATAATTTTAGAACTAGGGTTTCTTACTCTCTGTTGTGTGGTGAGCGGTGTAACTGCTGCTAGGAATAGTTCTGGTATGGCTCAGCCTTAGTAAAGTACGAGATGCCCTTTGAAGGTCCCTTTGGTCCTAAGATTGTCCTAAGGTTATGAACTGCCCAAATGAACAAATATAGTCTCAGATGATTTTTTGTTCATGATTTTGTGAAAAAAAATTGCAGATGGAAATTTGCAAAATAACCTCTGAGTATTATAGCAGTGGCTGATGGAACAATATCCTTCAGGAATTAAGTGTCTTCCCCTGCATGCGATGATTTCCTCTTTGACTGAATTAATCCTCTGTTCTTCTGCATAACATCTGGCTGGAAGATTTTATGTGGCTTTTGGGAGCATCCTGTTATATTATCTGAGTATTGTCATAACCTACATATCTATTCTGAAAAGCTTGGTATTCATAATAGAATATTTTTCTCTGTTATTCACTGCTTGAAACTTTATCCCTGATGAAGGAGAACAGTATTAGTAAATTGGAAAAGAATCTGAAACTATCTCAATAAAAATAAAAGAACCATCTCTTCTTAATGTAAATTCCCCCCGTATCTGTTATTGAGGGGTTGGTTTGTAACCTGTATTTTAAGTATTGACAAAATGTGGAAAATACTGGAGGAGAGGAAGAAAATTCGCTTGGCAATGGAAAAACTGCTTGTAACAAATGCTCGCTGAAGTGCTTTGTGTGCCAGATGGGCTGAGCATCATCAGAGCAGGTTCCTGCTGACTCTGTCATGCAGCACGTGGCTATATTGCATAGGTCTTACCTCTTTAAAGCAATTACAAGAACTAACAGGACAGAGATACAATGCGGTTTCATCTAGCTATCTAGACATGCCAAAGTTGCATTTTGATTAATTAACCCTGTGAAAAGCATCTGGCACTTGAGCACAAGGTAGAGTGGAAGGACCTTGCTATTTGTGATACAATCAGTGAGAAAACATTCTGGAAAGGTTATGAATAAATATTCACTGTTAGTGGACAATTTATACATTGATGGCTTGTAACAGACTCTGACCTGGTGTCCTTCGCCTGTCAGGCACTTTACTGTTTCTTGTGTTCAGCCATTCATCCCACAGACAACAGCTAGCTTGTCCAAATGAAAATGTAATCGTGAAATTTCTTTTTTCCACAACATGTCACCTTGGTCTTATTGCCAACAGGAAAATAAGTCAACTTTCCATTGACTTGAACAAGTTTTGGTTTAGAGCTTTTTGGAAAATCCAATGAATAAGCTTTTTTTTTTTTTTCCCCTCCTCCTTCTTAATCATCTCCCTTCTCACACATTCCTCCCGAGAGGAATAAACACATTAGGGTGTCACTATACATATACAAAAATATGCATGTTAATTTGACCCTGTGGTCATCAGTATACAAAGACTTGCATATGCTGTACTGTTTCTTTTTTTCTTCATCCCTGAAACCGTTTTTGCTCAGCATTTGCCATTAACATGTTTCCTCAGTGTTAGCAATAAATGAATATTAATTCTGAAGCCGCTACACCAACACCAAAGGTTCTTCTGCTGTGTCAGTGGCATCTCTGAGAGCTAGGAATAAAGTTCACCACTTTGGTCCACGTTGTAGAGCCTTGTTCTTCACAGCTGAGTTGCATGTTCTCTATGTATACACAATAAACAGTCGTGGATATCCGTGGGAGTGCTCCGTGCAAAATAAACATAGAAACATGTGTCTGTGGTTATTCAGTGAAAAATACTTGTTAATTGCATGGTAAGGGTAATTGCACTAATTACCTTGGATTTAAATGGTCTGCTGTGATAACTCTGTACATAAATCTAGACAGTAGCTGAAATGATTCAGTTCCAGGAGGCAGAGACAGAGGTGCCAGCAGTCTGCTCCTGTGCCCTTTCTGGCTGTGTTCTGTTCTGATATCAGAAGCGGACTCTGGTCCAAATGACAGCAGCCCGCCGTGATTCGGTTAATGAGCCTGTGGTCCAGACCCATAGCTGTGTGTACTGAGCGTTGGGCAGCAGGAGGGGGTGGGAGGCTACACTTTTCTGCACGAGGGATTTTTTGCCTAGTGGTGATGGAAGTTTTTGTCTCAGAAGGAGATATGGAGTAAAGTGGTGAAAGAATGAAGGCCATACCTTCTCATATTGAAGTCCTGACGAATCCCCATGTTAGTTCTTCACTATACATTATTTCCACTTAATACTTTTGTCACTGCATTTCTTTTATTTAAGCACGTAATGTGTAGAAAAACAAAACATCAAAAGAGTTGGCAGGAAATCAAAGTGTGGAACCAAAGACTGAATATAAGAAGCTAATATGTATTTCACCTTTTCAAAGATCTGATCTTGAAATCTTCCCTTAAAAACACTAATAGGTTATTCACAGGTTTAATAAAACCCAATTAGGTCTTTGTAACAGAACATTGTAAATACTGTGTTCAGAAAGTAGGAGGATGTACATGTGGTTTTGGCCATGCTTGCATGCAAGTGGTTTCACTTAGTTGTTTGCACCTAAATTTATGACAGATTCATACTGATAAGTATTATTTCTCTCTATTAAAGAGGATCAGGCTGCACTGAAAAAGGAATGAACAATATCTCGTCGTTTAGAGTGGCTGAAAATAGCAATAGGTATAAGCAAGAGCAAGCATGTTAAATCGGAGCAAATGATGCATGCACAAGCCACATGGCCTGTATTTGTTAATTGGCAACTTTAAGACTCATGCTGAGATATTTTGATGTGTATTGTGTCTGGTCTAGGAGTGGCCGAAAATCAATATTAATTTGATAATAATTGCAGCTAATTAACATGCAATAAGTCTCATTTTTAAACAAATATGGAAAAATACTGCTATTTTTAAAAGCCTTTTCCTCATGCTTAGAAGAAACTAGAGAGATAGCCAACACTACATGAAATATGGTAAATTTTACTTCATAAATTTCAGCTGTACCAACTGGAGTAACTATGATGCTAGTCACAACAGGGGTTATTTTTTGTGTAAGTTAAACCTGTAAAAGATGAATAAATAATTTTTTTAATGTCATTGAAGCCCCCAGACACGTTCCTTTTCTCCGATGGTGACACTATATTTTGCTGGCAGACTGTATTTTGAACATAGTTACTTCTTTGAAGAACTCTGGAGAAGCACTTCAAAAATGGTTTGCAGAAACTAGTTGTTCCTTCTTCAGAACTTTATAGGAAGTAGTCAAATTTACTGTACCAGGATACTTCGTAAGGAAGTTTGGAAAGCTTATTTGTAATTAATATTTCTAAAATATTTTGAAATTTGGAAGACAAATACTGACAGTGATAAAAGCCCAACACAAGGTAAACACAGACTTAGTATTTTCTGATACACTAGTGCCATTTTCTCATCCCTTTACCTGTATCTCATTAACTGTAGCAGAAGCGTGTGTGTGTAACCACATGGAATTCTTTTCTTGTCCGGTTCCTGGATGCTTGCCTCCTTCCCACGCACGCGTATCCCAAAAGGTTGGCAATTGTCTTCCACTCACTCACTCTGTGTAAATACTTATTAGTTATGGTCTTTGCAAGAAAGCCCACTGAGACCTGTTGTCTTTTCAGTGAGAGACAGTTTTGCCTGCTCATCTGTTTTATTGGCCTGTGATTCTAAGCTCATGCCAGAACTGTTATTGCTGTATAATTAATAAGAACATGTTGATGCTTCAGCTTCTCAAAACTCCATAATTGCAAGTGCTAGACACTTAATTGAAACAACACTTAAAAAAACCTGGTTGCCTTCCCCAAATATTTTTCATGACAGTCCCATTCAGAGCCATTTCTGAAAATACTAAGAGCTTGTATCAAGCTTAATTTCATGCAGTTTTTGCTTAGCTGATAGAATTAACCTAGGTTTGGCTTTTTTTTTTTAATAGGAGGAAAATACTGGTTTTCTTTTTTGCTCAGCTGTGTAGGTTAACAGGTTAAAAGAGGCACTACCAAAGTTATTTGAAAACTCTGGAGGTACCTTTGTCATATAAAAGAAGGTTATAAAAAATGTCAGATGCCCTGTAGTTTTAAGTGGATTGTGTGCAGGTTTTTTATGTGGGTTTTTTGTTTGTTTGTTTGTTTTTTTCCTGTAACATACTGAAAGAAGGGAGTTTAATGCTTCATAGCGACCTTCTTGCTTTCTCAGCAGGCCCTCACACTTGAGTCCAGCCCAGTTGGCTTCTAGTTTTGATGGCGCGAGCTTCTTGTGACAGTAAGCAGGACAATTTAAATTGTTCTCTTGTGCTTTGCAGAATAAAATCCTTCAGTAAAAGCTTCTATCCTCTGCTGTGGTTTTGCAGAGGTTATTCATACACTTGCAGTGTGCAAATACTGAAGTAATCATTGAAGTTATAGGACAGGTCAAATATCCCCAAATTTAAGTAACAGTGTGAAAGTGTTTTTTTATAGTACTGGGCACTTGATGGTCAGTGTTGAAGATCAGAATGGAACCATTTCATGTTTTTCAGTAGCATGCACTCTGCATCCCATTGGAGAAATCAATACTGAAGTCAGTTTGCTCTCAAGGAAAGAACAAGTCAAAAATAAAGTCAGTCAACAGTTTGACCCAATTCAAAATGAGACGATTCGGTATTTAGCTGTTTTGCTCAACTGTAGATAAGAAATATGTCAGGAAGGAAAGCAGATACACAGATGCACTGCTTAGCATGACTCGTGGGCTTTTTGTTGGGTTTGGGGGTTTTGTTTGGTTGGTTTTTGGCTTATGCTTCAGTATGGTAAAAGAAGTAACAAAGAGTACAGTACTACTAGCTTATCTTTAACTGTCATATGAACCATAGTAGTGTCCAGCTTCTATCACTCTAATTTAGACAATAATTATGTAGAAATCAGTAGAAATATAACAGGTTTTTTATTTCTTTTTCTACCATGGAATTTTGCAACTGGAAAACCAACTTAGAAGGGTGAGAATGCTGAAGCATGTGCATCTAGAATGCAGCTGTGCTGCCAGAACCTTGTGGGGTTTGCACTCCCACATCATACGAAGGCATTGGTGTAAAGCATGGTCTGTGGCTTGCATCGACCCATACTAAATCAGAAACTGAAAAGAAGCTCTGCAAAAATAGCACTGCTCAGGATATTTTCCTCTCTCTGAGGCATTACAAGGAGAAAGTCTTTGTCAGTATTGCCCTAAGCCTGCAAAATATGTTCTTGTTTTTTCTGCTTGGAGATTCTTGATCCACGATGACCATGGTACTCCCCACCAAATATTGTCTGGGGTTTTTTGTACAGTCATCTTGCTCACCGACCTATTTACCATCTTGCCATTTTTCTGCCCAGCAAAACACTTCAAGGTCGATTTTAATGACTTTAGAACACCTTTGCTTAGAAAATTCTTTCATGTCACTTGACAGACATAACAGGCCCACATAAATATCCAGCATGACCTATGATATTTAGCAAGGATGGAAGGATGGAGTAGCAATAGGAGTGGTCACATCCCTATGGAAGGAATTCGACGATGCTTTGGTGTGGACTGAGAGATGGGATAAGGTAATAGGTTGGTGTAATGCTGCCCAAGGACTGGGAAGCTGCTTGAAGATAAATCTCCTTGTGCTATAGGTTGGATTCAGGCTTAGCTTTAATCAAGATCCTTGTTTTTCCCTACTACTACTTCCCTGCTACTTCTATATATGCTTAGTAAAAGAAATTACATTAGTAGCAAGTTTAAATATTCTGTTCTGTGTTGCTTTACCTTACGATTTGTCGTCTTGAAATCTGAAGTGGGCCTTGACCTCTTGGACCAGTCTTCTGCATGGCTTTCTGCATTTTCATTCTCAGATTTTGTCTTAATAGCTCTTTTTTTCCTGACAAAAATGCATCTTGTCATTGGACTGCTGTCAGTGACAGCCCAGATGAATTGTTTGTTGACTTCTCTTAAAGAACTGGGTAAAAAGAACATATTAAAAGCCAAAGCCGTATAAGGTTTTAAATTGCTCACTTTCATACTTGTCTCAGCATATCATGCCCAAGTGCTTTTTCTTTTTGTCTGTGATGTTCATTGCAAAGAACTGTGTGTGTGATTCTTTTTCTCTCCTTCTTTACCCCAAATAGTGGCAAATACCCTTGAGGGCTATTTATTTCCTCTTTTTTTGTTAGGTGTTTTATGGTGAGTTACCTTGAGTACTGTGTGGCAAAGCGATCACTATCGTTTTACCTTTGTCAAGGAATGGTGGAGAGAAGGGTACACGTGAAGCCACAAGTATGTGAACCTCAGAAATGGCCTGCATTTCAAAAGTATCAACTAGAAAAACTTGAAAATAATTTGGCAAAGAGGTTAGGTAGCTGCGATGTGGGTTTCCTGAAGGCATAATGGGCTCATGCCAAAATGTATTTCTGTAGTAACTGACTGAAAAGTAAGGGGTTTGGGTCATCTCACCCCCTAACTGAAAATTTCATGAAGAAGGTGAAGTGCTATTTATACCTTTTAAGTCAGTAGTTTAGGAAGTCTGTTTCCACATGAAAACAATTGTACAATATTGCGGGGGAAAATGTTGCTGTTTCGCAACGGTTGCATAATTTTCTTTTTTTTTCCTGACCTCTTAAGTGATGCATGACAATTTATGAAATTTGCTGTCAGGAACTAGCATGAAAACTGAGAAGCATTTGGCTGTATAGAATTACATGTACAAATACTCAAAACCAGTAGAGAGAAGATATAACTTTAATGTATGAATTAACAGTCTAAGAATACATTATTTTGCTTGGCTCTTTTGTTGCAGTCTCAATTTTTTATCTGGAGATTAAAAAAAAAAAAGTCAAGTGAAATTTAAAAGAAATAAAGTGGCTAAAATGGCACAGTGAAATGTTTAAAGACACCTCCACCTAGATTCAGTAATCCGAATGCTCCTCCTTTTCTCTGACAAGAAAAGAATCTACCCTTTCTTTTTGAAACTGTAAACTCTTACGCTTTTGCATTTGATATTACCTTAAATAATGAATGTGACTGATATGATCTTTTCATGGGTATCTCATGCTTTTCTAATCATTAGGATATGTTAGTTTGTGTAAGAATGTTGTTTTAAAATCAGAACTTGAGAACCAAATTCTCAGCTATGATTATGGAACTAATGGTGTGGAACTGTTAGTCTGAGGAGCGGGATGGAACGGTTCATTTGAAATACTACTTGAAAAATAATAATTCTTGTATAGTTAGAGATTTAAATGCAATATTCTATTGACAATTATGAAAAGATCTGACAGTGTTTATGGAAATACAGGCCATAATAGACTTTTATTGTGGAAGCCTGCACTGCTGGCCATGGAAGGGTTGGTAACCATTGCATTAGAATTCAGTGCATACAATTGTTTTTAGCAGTAATGAATGCCAACCTTCTTTAATAATTCATATTCATTTATGAGCTCTATTAATATACTGAAGAGCTGACTGTTAGAACCAGTATTATACTGTCAATAAAATTTAGAGGAAGCATTTAAGCAAATTCACCAAGGCAGCAAACTAAATAGAGTATTCTAACTAATTTGATTGAAGAAATTGTACTCACTGCCTGTGGTTATTCCCTTTTTTTTTTTTTTTTTCCAATTAATGTAAGTCTATATGGATGTAGTAGTACTCAAGTGTCAACATTTTATTAGAATTTTTAATAATGCACAATTAATACTGGAAGTAACATCAAATAACAAATAACTGAAAGGGAACAATGTTGTCAACACATTCCTACATAATTTAGACAATAGCATAGGAAAAGTAATTAGCTTGACAATAAACCAAGCTAACTCTTCTCAGTATCTGCTTTTAGGCTGATAATTAAATAATCAGTAAATGAATGCTTGGGAATCAGTGCTGAACATGTGTGGTTTTTGAATCAGAAATCAAAATGAGAAGAATTTTTTGTGACTTGAGAAATAAACTGCTTTCCTCAAGAGACATAAGAAATTGCTGATTGGTGAAAAAAAGATAAAGTTGGATCCGTATTTAAAATTTGGAGAAGTATTTGAAGCTTATATAGACAGAAAAGGGCAGCATCACCACGAGGGCTTAGAGGAGCAATTTCAGTATTACCCTGGAAATTAGACAAGAGTGTTAAATTCAGGAGTAGCCCTAAAATACTGTGTTACTGGTCTTGGTGGCTGAATACAATCAAATTAGTATTATATTAAGATATCGCCTTTCAACCCCTAGCTTTTTTATAAGAAATGACTTCTACCTATGTCCAGTAAATTCGAAAGTGTATGCAAGGAATAAGAATATTCTAGCAGGGCTTTGGTGATGTGAGGGTAAAGGGACTTCTATGCTGATAGATGGTAGAGTTTTTTTGATCTTATTGAATGGCAGGTATTGGTATGGGTGGTCAATGCTGAAATATGAATGTGACTGTATGTATTTCAAGAGGAATTTAGAGCCAGACTCCTTTTTTTTTTTTTTTTATTCCCTCTCTCACTACAGGCTTAATGTTATGCTGTTGAGGATCATAGTCAATTTATAAATTTCTCACTGTGATGTGAGCATGATGGACCTCAAATGCTGAGGTTGCATCATTGCATACTCAGTGCTATGGCTTTGCACATTGGGTGCAGTTTAGATGTTAAGGTACTTGCACAGCAGTTTAAAAAAGATAGTTACAAACACAGGAGACTCTTACATGAAAATGGGTTAAACAAATTATTCTTACGATAAGTCAGGATTGTGACATCTGACATAATCATTGTGGCTTTTTCTTCTGCATAAACATATCTGATACTGCTCATAAAGTTCACAACTTACTGAGGAGGATGTGTAATTGTCAGTCCCCAACTTGCGTCATTCCTTGTAGACTTCTACCCGACTCATTACTGAAAAAATCTAACCAGAGATCAGACTTGCTTTGTTATTCTGGTCTTGCAAAAAGAGTGACTCTGAAGTTTTCCATTATATTTCCGAAAACTTGTCCTTTTCCTCAAATCAACCTTGATTTCCCACGGCTAATTGTATTTCATTGAAACTGCAAATGAAAACATTTCAGTTGCTGAAAGCAGTCTATTCTAGATCCCCTTGGAGCATTAAGTAAACCTCGTTCAGGTCCCTCTGGTGTCTTTTTACTGTTTCTGCTGAACTCTGGCAAATTATCTATTCTGGCTGCTCTGAAAACTCCAAGCTGTGTAACTCAAACAATTTTCTGGCAGTTGTTTCTAGGTGATTGGGAGCCATCTAATTTTTTTGGAGAAAGCAGCTATGTGTCTGCTCTGTTCCTAACTAGCATTTCTTTACCGAGACTGTCACACGCAGGCAACGTGAGCATTAAACACAACGGCCCCATACCTGGTGCTGACAGCTGTGCATATCAGTGCAGCTCTCGGTGACATCTGCACAATTGCTGTCCTGCCTAGGTCTTGATTAATCTAACGAGAAAGATGTACTATTCCTCATGGACAAACTGTCTAGAAATGGTCCCATTGTTTCCCCGTTGCCCCAGAATGCTGTGCTTTTTATCTCTTCAAATATTTGCATACCTTATAGCATTGGTTTTATGCATTTGGTGCCCTAAGAAATTATCTGGAGTGCACCTGCTGCGTTATCATAATCATTCCTGTAACTGCCTGTGTGGAATAGGAAATGTCTGTCTTTTTGCCGCTGGGTCCCTTCCCCCAGCTGCTGATTTGGATACAGTTAGAAGAGGCAGAGAACAGCCGTGATATGGAAGGGGAAATAAGAATTCTGGTAAAAACAATTTTTATACTCGTGTGATGGCCCCCGTTGGAGAATTTTGACTGACATTAATTATCAAGTTTTTGGTTTTGTGGGTGGCTTTTGTGTGGGTGGTGGTAGTTTTGGGGTTTGGTTTTGTGGTGTTTTTTTTTTTTTTTTCCTGGGAGAGGGGTGTGGGTTTTTGTGTGTTTTTGTTTGTTTGGGGTTTTTTGTTTGTTTTTAAGTTGGAAGCAGTACATTTAATGTTATGTGAGATGTTTAAGAATTCATGTCATTTTTTTAGGAGAGCAAAGAAAACGATTGAGCTGTTCTAGTTCTTTTAAAAGGCATTTCTCTGTTGTTAATAATGTTGTTTTCATTAGAAAATTTATTTTAAAATATTGCAAAACTTAATGGAATGAGGAAAAATAATTCCATCTGACTTAATAATCAGTTACTTGCATGGTTCCAATATTCAAAGTGGTTAGTTTTATATGTTACTTCTGTAGATAATTTTTCTTTTTAAGACCTTTACAAGAACCAGCAATAAATAATCAGTGATTTTGTTAGTGGCTGAAAGAGAATAAGCAAAATATTACAGCAAGGAGAAAAAAAATTACTTCTTTTGTGATTAAGTAGCTTGACATATACTATATCAATGCAGTGCCTATACAGCAGATGAGCCACATCATTATCTTCACTGATATTTGTCTAGATTTTGAAGGTTTGAAAAATAAATTCTTATAACTCACATGTTGTGGGAATTCTTAAATTTGGACTGTTATATTGCGTGCTTTTTGTACATTTAGCAGTAAAGATTACATACTTCAAAAGGAAGATCGAGCTCAGAGGTAGAAGTTGGGCTGACACAGCATTTCAGCTTTTAGATAAGTGCCTGTTCACACACCACCACAGTATTGAGCTGCCTTGTGCCAGACTTGTGTAAATCTTCCAGTGAACTTCCAGTTGTTCCTCCCGGACTTGTTCTATATTGTCAAATATTTGGATTCTCTCTGCTCGTCTTTACCTTGTGTGTCTTAACACTGTTCTTGAGTTGACTGCCAGCACTGTGAGACCAGACCCGGTGATGGACTCTTCTCCGTGGTGTGATGGGCAGATGAGTGATGGGAGCCAGGGTGCTTGGAAGGGAGATGAAGTCCCACATGCTCCAGAAGCTACTTGAGGTTTGCGTTAGGGTAGCCCGGGCTGCAGGACACACCACGAGGCACAGCTGCCCTGTTAAATGGTTGTAATTATTGCTTTAAATTTTGGGGCAGATTTTTGCTTTCTGAAGTCGGGTAACTTTCCTTTTGAAATCTCTCTGTAGTCATCGTTTAAAACTTGTGTCCACTTTGAGTGCTGATCGTTGAGATGTGGCGATTCAGTTGGCGTGGCACCAACTGCTGTGCTCAGCATGTCTTGTTAGGTAGGAGACAGATAATAAACAAAAAGGACCTACAGTTTAAAAGCATGAAGGAAGCTTCTGTTTTTTTCCTAATGGGATGTCCCAGTTTGCCTGCTTGCAGAGATGTTTATAAAACATCCATTGCTTTGTTACCAGACTGACTAGTGTGTTTCTGTGTTCTTAGAAAACGTTTTTGTCCTTTCACAACAATTATCCCATGGCAAAGCTGGACCATATGGATACTGGTAACTTCCTGTTACACAAATTCTTGCCCAGTTAAGATGTACTCTAAGGATTCTGTGCTCTTTATATCATCTCAGGTGATCAGCTTGAGAATTGGAAGATGTTTCTGAACTGAAAAATAAGGAGGGAATCTGCATGTTATATGATGCTGATTTATATTGATGGATATAAACTCATTTGGGGGATTCCATGTCTTTGAGGAATGACATTCTGTGCATCACCTTAATAGAGTCATTAATTCAATGACACTGGGCTTAAGTCTTACCCATTTCAAATATCTTTGGATTAATTTCGTCATATGGAGAAGTAGTCCATACCAAGACTTGTGTACTATTCTGCACTATTTAGGAAGAAAGAAGGCTTTTTTGATAGTTGCATTTGCTTCCTGAATTATTGTTATTAGATTTCGTTAGGCTTTTTTCTCTTCATATTATATAGAAGGTCTGCTTGCAAGATCCAGTCATACAAACCCTTTCAAACTCTTTCAATTATTGATCCTCATATTCTGGAAATTCTTTGGTTATCCCAGGGACTTACCAGACGTGTCTTCAGAGTTTGAGGCATTCAAGTACAGCTTTTGGATATGTCAGGAAATGCATGTGTAACTTGCAGTAGGCTTGTATAGGAGCTTAGTCTTACTTAGAAACACTGTGGATGCTACAGCTCTCTCTTATTCTGTTTTGTTCAAGTTACTCTCAGAATGGTTCTCATTTAAAATGGAGCTTTGTATCCCTGTGCTGTCACTGAGGCTTTGAGCCAGTCTCTGTTTAATAATGGTGTTTAATGAAACGCAGACATTCCACGTCTTGCTGAATTAGCATGACGTGTGAAAGCTTATCTTCACACAGCAACAAGGGAAAACCACATTCCCCCCGCTTCAGTTGCAGTGCATCAGTCTGTGTAGTCTCAACAACTGAACATCACCTGCAGCCACTGGGAATTGACAGGAGCTCCACGGAGGTGTCTGCGAATCTCGGGGAATCCTCTCTGAGATCATCTGCCTTTGCTATGTCAGGAGATCTCGGCAGTCCCTCAACTGGTTGCCTCCATCCATCACCCTGGCCCAGATGCTCCAGCGCATCCTTTAGGATGCCCTGAGGTGGAAGGCTTTTCTCTTTTCAGCCTCTTGGCTAACAGCCCTAAATAGGATAATTTTTTGTTTTGGCCTATTTGCTATCTGGATTAAAAGGGCAAATGCTTTTCCTAGGAACCAGTGGGAGAAGGAATGAGTGAGAAGTTTAAAGGCTGTAAACACGTAGCTGTGATAATGGCTGGCTTAATTAGCGCTGAGCCAGCCTGTTGCTGCTCAGCAGCAAAACAGACTGCTGATGGTTGAATTGAAGAAGAATAAATGTGCCTGTCTAATATTAAGTGTTGCTTTTTTCATCAATTCTGTTCAATTTAGCCAAGTACTCCCCTTTCAGTACAGTTCAGAGTAAAACAATCTTTAACGGCATAATTATTGCACTTCTCTGCTGGTACATCTAATTGTGAAGTTTGGTGGTCTGCCCACTGATACCCAGTTTTTTGTCAGCATCCTGTATGAGAGTGTTGATTTTTAAATAAAAAGCTTGGTGATTTAGAATGTGCCAGCGTCATCTCCTCCTGTGTTTTAGCAATTTGCAGCAGTAGCTGAAAAGCAAACCACTGGAAGACAGCTTTCTGGGGGGAACCGCAACCCCAGTACTCAAACTGAAGGACATTATGTGCTGCTGAGCTAAATTACATAGAGCCCAAGTTAAGAAATCAGGTCTTGTTGACAGGACTCTAGGGAACGGGTGATTCTGTACTTCTTTCTGAAAAACCCTTTCCCTGCTGCCTTCATAATTTGCTGGTAGTGAGGAGCACACATAAAGCATTTTGTTGTTCACATTTTTTTTTAAGGTATACTTCATATACAAAGTAATATCTTCAGTACAATTAAGTGTCATGTATTGGAAAATAAGTAGATATGTTTACATAAGTGATTGTATTTCAAAGGTTTTAAAAAGCCTAGGTATTTTAAAGAGTTTGGATATAATTCGTAAGCACGTTGAGTGGCTGCTTTAAGGCACTTTAGAAAGCAAAGTAAGTTGCTCTTAGAGCCTTATAACATCAACTTACCAAAAAAGAAAACTGTTAAGAGATAACCTTAGTTAATATTGTGATTAACTATATAGCTATAAAATGTGCAGAAACCATTTCTCCCATTCCCTCTTGCTCAGTTCTGAAAACGTTAAATCAGCTGAGTAGACAAAATATCGTTATTCCCGAAATGGAGATAAGCTGTAGCTGTCTTCCTTCTATCAGTCGCAGTTTTTTGTAATTTCTCAAATTGTCTGTAGGCGCTGTGAGAATTTGGCAGTGGCTTGCCTGAGCCCGCAAGACTTCTTTTATGTCAGCCCAACTGTTGTGTGCCGAGGCTGTCTGGGCTGCAGACAGCGACATTTGCTGACCGAGCGAATGACTGGGGCGTTGCTCAGGCTGGTTCCCTGTGTGATTTGAGCTGCCTTTGAAAGATATTAGTCTCTCTGTTTCAGTCTGCAGATCCCTAGTGAATCCTCTGTTTGTGAAGCTCTGGAGAAGTGGAAAAACTTCTAAATTGTATAAATGGGTATTCGCTGGAGGCAGGGCTGGTATTTTATTCAGCAGAGCAAATGCCAGAAATTACCATGAAAGCAAGGAGAAAAGCTGGGATAGGAAGGGGTAGCATTGCTGGTGGTGTGGAAAGGGAGGAAGGGGGAAGAAATGAGAGGAGTGATGAGAAAAATAACTCAGGCTGCTGTTAGCTCTCCACTCAGCAAGTGCGGGCTGTGCTTTTTAATGTCTGAAACAGCAGCAAACACAGGTTCCCACGGGGAAAGGGCTGCCCTGCCTCCCTTCAGCGTACCAAGGTATCAGCCAGTACTGAATGTGTGTTACTTGTACACGTACAGATAGGAGCACAAGTGTGTCTGCTTGTCCTGGGGTGTTCTTGGTCACAATAGTGCTCATCAAGTCAATGGTGTCACTTCAGGACGAGCAAAAGTGTGATATAACATGTCATGTATTGTTAGGCTGAACGTTTGGTTTGGAAGCATTAGGCTGCATGTGTTTTCATAATATTTTCAATTAGTCTTGTGTAGCACAGATCACTCAATACTTTGACATAAACGTCAAAGTCAGCTGTCTTTCCTGAACTTTCATTAAGACATACAGCTGCCTTCCTGAAATTCCAAAATGAAGGGAAAAACTGCTGCTTCAGGCATTATTTTTCCCCTCATGGTGCAACAATTATTTTATTCTAAATTTCATGTAGTAGCATACAAAAAATGTGCAAAATAAATTCTGTGTGATTTTTGTTACTTTGTATACCTAATTTACAAGACAGGAAACTGATTTGAATAAACAGTAGTATATAATTTAAATAAAGTTTGGCAAAAAAACCTTGGTGTTAAGTTTCAGTAAGATATAAATTTAAATGGACAAGTCTGTTAGCCTGTTCAGGTAGACCTGTAACAGAAATCTGCAGACAGATTTGTAAATATAGAAGCAACATTAGTCACCTTTGTAATGGAAAATGTCTAATATCATGCATGTATTTACCAGGATAATTACATTGCAAAAAGTTACCAGATGGCACAGAGGTTTATATCGTTTTCAGATGAATTAAGGTTGTGGGAGCCCAGAGAGAGGCTGTTAAAAGGCAATTCTGTACATAAACTGTGAAATCTAAAGAAGTAAACAAAAATACTCTTGTTAAGGGAATAGTTAAAATAATTACAAAATAAGTAATGGAACTCTGAGGATCTGATTTTTTCCAAAAATGAACATTAGCATAGTCGTGTTAACATTCTGTTTTCAGGAATATGATAAAATAGCAGTTGGAAAAATAGTGTCCCTTGCCTTAGAGCATAGACAGATACAGAATATAAATAATCTGTCTAGTGATCAACTATGTGTGTTGAAACCTCTTTGCTCTATTGATGTCTGAAATCCTCTGTGCAATTTTTATTGCTGGGGATAGTGATCAAATGCTGGTGTTGTTTAACCTCTTGTACTGGTTACTGAGAGTTCTGTGATGCGTCTTTTTGAATTTAAATAAATTTTGCATCAGTGAAATAGCAGAGACAGTGATAAGTTCTGACAGCTGATTAAGCAATGAGGGAACATCAGTTTTGCTAACAGATGTGTGTTTTGTGTACATACTACCGCCAAAACAGGAGATTATTTCATTTCACTTGGTTCGGTTCTGAAGGCACGGACAGTGGAAAAGGCAGGTGAGGATGAGTGTGGCAATGCCTGTGAGTCTTTGAGGAAAGCTGAAATGAAAGAATTGTCTGTCCTGGCCATTTTTCAGAAGATCTTAATGGTACTTCTGTGTTGTGTGACATGTACTGGGAATCACTGCAGTTGACTGGCAGTCTTCATACACCTGTAATAAGTCTGCATGTTTTTTTGAAGTTGTGCAAGAATTCAGTAAAAGCAGAAGAAATTCTTGGAAACATAATTTGTCAAAAATGTATCGCAAATACCTGGTTTATTGTCCCCATGGAAACTATTTTAGGCTAGAATAATAGATACGTATGTTATTCAGAAACTGTATAATGGAGGAAGGTATCTCAAGTCGATACGCATCACCAGCTTTTTGACAGATGCAGGTTCTGATTCCATAGGAAAAGTAGTCAATGGCTGCATCTGTTTGCTGTGTTGGACTAGATGCGCTGCAGATTTGTATTGTGGGAATATATAAAGATTGGTAGTCGTTGCTCTCTTATTTTCAGAGAACCATCCGATGGTTTACAACAGCTCTACTGATAGAGTGCTCTTTTTTTTCTGTTAAATGTAACATTTGGGGTAGTTTTATTAGATGGCTGGAGAGACTGTAAGTCTGAGCTGAGAATCAGATAACTCAGGCTTTTCCCTATTATTTTTTTTTTTAAATTGGCCTTTTGTGTGTCTGGCCACAAATCACTTCTGTGTCCCAGCTCTTTCAACTGTTAAAATGAAACTAATGATAGTGAATTCCTGCGTTAAACAACTTTAGATCACTAATCCAAGCTGCTGCTTAAGAGTTAAGTATTACTTGTTACTGAATTCCCCACTTCTACAAGGATCCCTATGCAGAATGTAAGCATTGAGCACATGCTTCACTGCCTTCCTAAATGGAAATAGGCTGAAGCGTATGTTTAACATCTGTCTTTAATTGGGGACCTTATAGATGGAGAAGAAACCATGGAGCTTTTTGACATCTTTGAATTCTAAATCTGCTTCTTCCCATTGCACACCGAAACTCGTGTTTGTGCATCCTCAGGGGAACATTACGAAGTTCGTCTTTCTGAGCAGTCCTTTCCAAGACAAGCAGTATGCACTGGCTGACAGTTTTATCAGCAAAACCAGTTTGTGAATGTATTTAAATGCTTACAGTTAACTTGCTGGTTTCCTTACTTACTGGTAAAATAGTCCTATAGTATTTAGCTTTGAGGGGGGAGAGGGTACCTTTTTTTTTTTCTCTCTCCTCAGATAGGATCCATATTAATCTCCTCTTTAGTTCTATTTGTTAATTCTTGTTTGGTTTTCAGCTGCTGATTGAGTTCATACTGGTTTTTCATGGAGGCTTCGCTTCTAGAGATATGGTCATGACAAGAGCTGGCTCCATTTCATCTGGTCTGTCTTCTTTTCTATGATAACATTTTATACCAGATAATCTTGTCTAGCACTAAATAGGTTGCGGTTTATAAAGTCCTGAATTACTCTGTTTATTATTACTGCAGTTTCAGATTGTATATGAGATTGTTTCCGCCCTGCTTAAGTGGGAATGGAGAATTTTAGCAGTTCACATTGTAAAAAATGAGAAGACAAGTCATTATAACTTTGCACTTCTCTGCACAAAGCAGAGGTGCGCTGCTTTGGCTTAATGACACCCTCATGGTAGCTACTGTTGTGCTTTTGATACAGAAAGTATTCTGGAGAAATTGCTCGATGTTGTAGAGGCTGTTGTAGTCTGTGAGTCAAATGTTTGTTGAAATGGTGCTATTTTTCATAAGGGATGAAAGAAAGCAAGTTAAATAAAATGTCAAAGTATTGATATTCCCTAGGCTCTAATGTATATTGAGGCCCATTGTTTGGACTGTTTAAAGAGTATTTTGTACTTTTAACAGTGAAACGCTGAGTGATATGAATTCGAATGCTTATACTACCTAAATGGAGGCCAGATTCTTCCCCAGGCTACGTGGGCTTGGCACTTTCATCTTGTAAGAGCAGGATGCTCAGAGTCACTTTCCTGTTGGTTATGAGCATGTAGTAAATGGAGGCTGAGTTTGATGTAGCCACTTAAACATAGGAGAGGAAGGTGTTACAGTTAGATTTATACATATAATTAATTTCTGGGCTCCAGATGCAATTTTTTAAAGAATTATTTGAAAATTGGAACATATTTCATACATAGTCAGCATTTTTAAAGATTTTGTGTTGGTGATATGTTTCAATATGGGCATTAAAATAAATTAGGATGAAATACCTGCATGGTGGGTCTTGAGTGGAGCAAGGTTTACAATAGGAGGCTAGAAATCATGTGTAATTTGAATCCAAATTCAACTAAATCAGTGAAGACTAGAAAGTAGCTGTCATCTTTGCTTTGAGGAATGACTGCCATGCTCTGCTGTGTTTTGCCAGCTTTTATGAAAGGAATTTACTGCTTCTTTTGACTATTTTGAAAGCATTAATCTAATTGGTAAGTGGGTAGAAATGTAGAGACCATCATGCCGCTTACTTAGTAAATGAAATTTTTTGCAAGATTGCTTATTAAAGTTTCTGTAATGTAACAAAGAGATTAAATGTATTATCTTCAATGTGACAGCTACATTTTTTTCCCTAGGGAGTGTTTTGAAGTATTTATTCCCTGCCGGGGGGGGGAGGGGGGAAAAAGGAAGAAAAAAAAAAGAAAAAAACCCCACCAACAAACAAAAGAAACCAAAAAACCCCACAAAACTTCTGGTCTGATACATTGAAGTTTCACATAAAAAATAACAGTGTAAAATTAGTAGACCTCATCATGAGTAAGTCAGGATTTCTAATTTCATCTGAGGCTTGGCTTTACCAATTAACTTAATGGTAAACTTAATGGGAAATACCGATTTGAATGGGATAAAAGACTTCTTTCTTCATAAAAAAAATAAATTCTGGGACCAGTTATAAAGATTAGATGAAAAAGAACCTAACTTAAACTGTTCATTTTACTTATAGTTCTATCCAAACCATCCAGTAATTGACCAATATGACCAAGGAAACTATTATTGACTGTAGAGAATGGTTTAAAGAAGAGAAGATTCTCTAGTGGCTATAAGTATTCTCTGTGCGGTGCGATTATTGTAACCACACAATAGCCTCATGTGGAGTACAGCAAGTGTCTGTGTACTTAAATGTGCTAGTTACATTTTTAGGAGAAACTGGACTCTTTATGTACTCCTATCATATGAAGTATGATGTAGAGTGAAGATACCCAGATACTCATGGTTCTCCAAACCAGACTAGCAACTCCTTATCACACCATTGATGATTCGGGAATCAATCAGAAGCCTGGAAAAACTGTGAATTTGTAGCCACAAGCTTTAAGGTCCCTGAAGACCTGTTTCTGGACCCCTGTGGGAGGCAATAAGTGCCTTCCAGCATTCCAAGGAACTCCAGCTACTTGTAGTTCCAGAATAAAGCATTCACTGCACATCCAAATTGGAATAAACATGGACTTCTGGGAGGGTTTTTAATCAGCTGTAATTTTATAATGTTTAAAATACCACTCTTATATTCTAAGAAAGAAAAAAACCCAACTATGAATGGCTTTTTTTAGGAGAAAAGGTTACCATACTTGCTTCCTTCTCCTACATTGTGCAGCCCTTACTAGGATCTTCCTCAGGGCGTACTCCGGTTGGAGACCAGACGGCTGCTGAGGAAAAGCTTGTCTTGCAGAATGAAGGCCACAGGCAGTAAGCACAGAGTCTCAAATATGAGAAACTGAAGTTCCGTGCCTGCTGATATAGCTGATACCTTGTTGCAGAGACAGGAGAAGTTCTCTCAGAATTCTAAAATAACCTAAATAAAGCTCGTTGCACTATAGCAGAAGCATGTGAGCGTTTTAGAACATGAATAACAGGTAACACGACGGTGAGAATTAAATCCTGATGACATCACCACATGAAGATGAGGTGAATAGTATGGTTAAATTCCTGAACTTACTATTCAAATCTCGTTGTCACTGGTCCCAGTGTGTCAGCAGGTGACATGGCTACAGTGGCTTGTGTGTTGCTGTCAGCAAGGGGAGTTCAGCACTGCTCCTGTTTGCCGGTGCATTATGTGATGTGTTGAAGTTTCAAGGAAGATAGTTATTTCTTTATTTTTGTTCCATGTTTGCTTTTCTTTTTTTTTTTTTTTTTTTTTTTTAGTGGTGGGAATATTAGCTGTCTGCCCTGTTCTCGGCTCTGAGTTAATTTAGTCAGCAAAGTTAAGCACAGAGCTAGGCTCCCAGGAAGGTAGAAAACATGTCACTTCACTATCTCTGTCCCAACACCGGTATTTATTATGCAAATAAGAAGAAGTTGCATGTTGAATATTTCCATGCCCTTTACTACCGATATCTCTTTCTGTAAGAAGGTGATCTGCAAATCCTGAAAATCTGCTTATACCACGTACAGGATAATGCTAATGTCAGGATATGTGGTAAAAGTATGTGATTTTCAATATGGGAGTAGTCTGGTTGGAAGTCAATGAGATCACTTCTGTATTTAAGCCTGTATGTAAATGTGTAGGTGCATGCATAATGGGTAGGTGCGTGCATAAATATTTATATATTCATGTTATTGCAAATACGTGTATAAGCTTTTATGCAGACATGACTGGAATGTATTAGTACTTAATATTAAAATGAGAGCGAGCAGAAAACTTACTGGCTCTAAGTAGTCTGCATAGTAAATACACAAATAAAAAAATCAGGCTTGGGAGACTTGCTGGCAGATATTTGAATTGTCTTTCAATCTTCTATGTTCTGATCATATAACTGTGGCTTTGTTTTTTATGTTCTCTGAGCCCTGTGCATTTTAGTACGCAGAACATCAGTAAATGGAGTGTCTGACAGCTCTTGAAACCCATGTTATTTTGCTTTCAGGTTGAATATGTTCTGAAATCAATGAAAGAAAATGTACAGTTTTTATACACGGTTAATATATTTCTACAAGAAAAGGTCAAATGAAGTAGAACATTTCATTTTCAGTGATCTTGTGTTTGTACAGCAGATGAGTATTATGTTGATCGGATCAAGCTGGTAGGCTGGGATGTTCTTGCAATGGGTAGATATGTTTGTGCCTCAGTAAGTGGGCGGGGGGAAGATACAGATCTGTCATGTAAATAACACCAATACATTAACCTATGCATTTACCCTACTGCTTGTAGATTCAATATGCTCAAGTTAGTTACTTTTATGTTCAACTAGAAGTTTTATTTTGCAACAACTTAAGTGTTACAGCCCTATTTTTGATTACTTGGGAAGTATGTAAGGTTACAATAGAGGGGTCTCTGCATGCATATATATAGATATATACACACACGTACACATGTTCTTAAGGCATCTTCCTCTGGATGGCAATAACATCTAAAACATCTGCTTCTTAGCATAGTGGCTGGTGGAAAATTTAAGTAATTTGTTGACAAAAAAGTGACATTAACTAAAAGCTACACTGTAATATGTTATACAGGTTTTAGCCAGAAACAGAACATATTTAATTGATTTAAGAGAGGCATGGTCTCATAACCAAAATTAACAGTTTTTGGCAAAAGATAGTGGGTGTTACGAAGTCTCTTGTCTTTTTCAGGTGTTGAATATCTGTGTGGAGACAACTAAATTGAAAACATTCAGGTCCCAGAAGATTAGAGCTTTCTGAAAGTAAACAATTTTGATTGTGACTCCTGCTTCCTCGTTTATTTAATCTAGGGTTCGAACAGTTGAATGTCCTTAATTTTGCTCTTGGTTTTTGGGCTCAAAGTGAAGTCTATCTGGAAAAGCTTAAGATCCCTGCTAAGAAACCTGTGCTGAGCTGCAGTTTTGTCCTGGCTTTCTGATGTTGTAGTGATAGGGCCTCTTCTCAGATTGTTGGCTTAACAAATTCAGGGCTGGGCAGCTGGAAATTTTACTAAACTATCAAATTTTCGATGTTGGAAGTTGCAATGTATCCCCTGGATAAGCAAAAACAGTTGGATAGTTTGCCCTATATATTCAGGGAACCAGATCCTCTTAGGAGGGGAAATACAGTTTTTCTGACAGACCCACTCCATCAAAGCCCTGGTATAAACCTCTTTTACCTTCAGTGACTGTTGTGGCTGCCCCTTTTTCTGCCTGCACCAACAAATCACTTCATGCTGCTGAACAGATGTGACAGATGAAGTGGGAGGAAGTCTCAGGCTGAATCTTGCCATTTGTAGCAAAGATAATCTGACTTGTGTATATTTCAAAGGGAATTATTTTGCTTCCTTTGAAACTTACGCGAAGTTTCAGTGGGTGCAATTTTTTTAGTGTGAGAGATGGTTCATCTGATCCACTTTGTTTTGCTGATAAAAGGCCAGAACCTGTCTATTACCTGAATTGTGCTGGGTGCTGCAGAAATAATAGATTCTTATTTTTGTCTTAAGCTTTTTTTTTTTTTCTGATGGACCAGTTCAATATATACCAGCATTTGCCTACTTCTCTTTTACAAAGCTGTGTTCACGGCAACTGTTTTGAGCAGTGATTTAAGAAAGTAGTTGATCCTGAGAAGGACTCCATTTAAACCTGTAGTGACCAGCCTCTGTATGGTTAGTGGTCACTTTTTTCCTCTTTAGACATGAAGTACAAAGGCAGCATAAAGTAGGTCCCAAATTTTACTCCCAAATCCTTGTTTTCCAGACTTGGTTTAGATATCATAGGAAAAATCCAAGGTGTAGGATACACTGGGGAGCCTGCCATAGAGGTTGTTATTAATGGGGAGTCTGCTCAGGTCTCTCAGTACTTGCTGTTTCTTTAATGCTCCCTATTTCCAATTTTGGGAGGGATTATTAGCTCTCTGCAAGGGGAAACCTGCAGGAATTTGGGCTGAGTGTGGTTCTGCATCCTTGCCCTACTCCTTGTAACCAGACCATCCGAGAGCATGGAGCACTAAAAGATGCTGCGCAGGGTCCAGCCAAGTGGTTTTGCTCAGGTCAGTCAAAGCTCATGAGTTTTGGTGCTGCCCAAAGGGCTGGTGCAGCTGCTGAGCACCAGCGAGCTGTTCCTGGAAGCAGCACAGCTCTGCATCTGTCCTGGTAAATCCTGTGCACTGAGCGTGCTGATCATGGCATCACCTGCATGTCCTCCTCTTTGCAAGTCTGCTTCCAGAGATTTTTCTCTTTCTGCTCCCAACAGCACAGGCTGTGTTGTTCATGGCTCTCAGGTGTACACAGATTTTTACAAACATCTTGCAGACTAACAGCTCTTTGACTATGCTTGCAAATACTGAAAAATTAACAATAAAATAGGTAAGTGGATTTTGGAGTTGAGCACACGGTAGTATATCATAAGGTTTTACAAGTACGAATCTTCATTCTTGTAGAAGGCTTGGGTGTCTAAGCTGTGCATATGACTACTGGTAAAGATGATAGAAAAATGAAGCAGTCCTAGAACTACCACTACAGTTCATTAAAATCAGCTATAATGACGGGAGGCCAGTAGTTCTTATGAAAGTAGGTGATAGGAGTAATGAGGTGTAAAAAACTATCTACAGTAAGCTTTTATGAGCTAGGTGAAAGACAAAAATCAAACAAAAAAGAAAACATAGTAAGGAAAGCAGTCATTACCAGATAGTTGGAACACCATCAGGATCTCTCACTTTTCCATAGCTGATCAGTGATTGTTTTCATTCCTGATGAAGAAGAAGGCATATAAATAAATATATGTACTCTATAGAAATTAGTATCTGAGATGAATTCTACTTCGTAATCTGCTATTCAGTGCAGAATATGAACTACAGCAGATATAAAACGGTTCAAACTACCACTCCTACATATGACCTTATCTGCAAGAGTGTGAGCAACTTAGAGAAGATGCTCTGTATTTGTATACATAGTGTACATATCCGGCTTTATGTGGATGGATTAAGCCCCTTTCTTCAGTATTAGTCGCCCGTGCTGCAGGTCCTCTGACCTTGCTGCGCTGGATTTTCTGGCTGCTTGTGGTTGTGAATGGGAGTACCACGACTTCCCATATAGCTTGTGGTGACTGGTGGCTTTTAAACAATTTCATGCCAAGCAACATAAATATCTAATTAGAGGAAGTGAAAGCATTTGCTTGTCCCACTGGGATATGGAGCTCACCATTTCTTTGAGGTTTAATTGGTACCTTAATTGCAGCTTAGCTGGTAGGAAAGACTTTGCACTAAAGCAAATCAGAAATTCAATGTATATATTTTTCTGTGCTTCTGTTAACTGTCTCAAAGCCCTTTAAAAATTCTGAGAGGAGTTGCTTTTAAAAACAAAACAAAAAAAAGCTTAAGATTTCACTTTAGCTCAGAAGGCTCAAAACACTGTGTGTAATAGGATACTTCTGGAAAATGCATCCTGGCCAGCCTGAGTGGGTTGTGGGACTCTTATACTATTACATGACATTCAGTCATAGTTAATTGTCATGTTAATCATGACTGAATTTCAACTATAAAGGACCTGGGCTTGATCTGTAACCTAATGTATTAATAGTTGAAACAAATTGTGCTGATGGCAGCTGTTCCTTTTACCTGGTGGCAGCTGTGTGAGGCCTCTGCCTGGAAGGGTGGCCCAGGTGAGGGGAAAATCCTGGCTTGACACAGCTTAGATGGCTTTCTAGGATGAGACTAAACTGTTGATGCAATGTTTTGAGAAAAATCTGGAGTATTATGGTTCACTTTTTTCATACTTTGCACTGACAGTGAGTCTGACTTAAGGTTAGCAAAGACTGGAGTCTATATAACACTTCTTTTTCTATTAGTATATATTTTGTGAACAGGAAGGTTAAAAACCATTTGATTTTTATACTAGTAGATTTTCATAGGAGGTTATTAATGGTAGGTAATTTTCAGAAGATATACACTTGAGTTATTATTCTGTCAAACCTTAAATGGCTTAAGTTTCTGGATCTCGCAAGTATGATCCCTGATAACTTCTTCCTTTTTCCCTGAGCCCATGACCCTCACATTATGATGCATAAGGCCTCATTTGAAACAAATTACTTGTAAAACCAAAGCTGTTTTCAGCCCCAGGAGATGTGCATGATTAGAGAGTTACTAAGCACTTTAACGCCATTACTCAGGCTATAAGAAAGAAATATATTAATGGAAGGAGATCAGCGAGAATCAATAATTTGCTGGAAGACCTCAGAGAGAGGAAAAAGAATCCCTCTGCCTTTTAATTTTAGAAGTGGCAGGAGGATGTGCTGAGTTGAGTACTCATGATGCTTGTGAAATTGCCGTTCATTATTAACAGTAGATAGGATGATTTTGTTTGTAAAAAGATACATGAGAAGGATGGAGGGAAAACCACAAATATTTGATTCTTGAAGTGATTTGAAAAAGCCTCTGAGTTGATGACATGTTTTGTATAAGTTCAGCTGCATAGATGAGACTGGTTAAGGTAAGCAAAATGCAGTAGAAACATAGCTGCCTGTTCTGTGGCCATGAACTTTGAGTGACATAACAAAAATAATGTGATGTCTTCTCCTCCCAATACAATTATCTGTATGATCTAATAACTGTGTCTTATATAGCGTAATTTGGAGTTTTCTGAGAGCTCATTTCCCAATGCTTCTGCAGATGTACAGATGATTCGATAACAGAGAATTTGACCTGAATTTCCTAATCTGGGGCACAGTGCAAAGCTGGAGTCTGTCTCATTTGTGCTTTAGTGCAGGTGATCTATTCATGCACATAAATATGTGTGCATGTGTACAAATGGGATCCCACACAAATGTGTGTGTGAGTATATATATATATATATTTTTTTTTTTTTAAAGGTTGCAATTGGCTGTATTTGGTCCCAGAATATGATTCTGGCACAAAAAGATTTCATAACTGCTGCACTAAGTTCCCGTTTCCTAGCTTTAATATTTTTGTTTACACCTACATAGTGGCTGCAAATGTGGTAAGCAGTGATTTACTGTATCGCCACATTGTGACTGAAATAAAGAATTACTGCCATTCTACAGATAAAGAGGTGAGAAACAGAAACATTAAGGGCTCTTGAAATCATTTGGAAGTCTGTAACAGAGTCAGTACTAAAAATCAAAATTACCATTTCTGTGTCCTAACTATATAATCCAGTCTACATTTGAAAAGTTCCCTCTTTCTGGAAATCCTCTACTAACGCGTTAGAAGGATGTTACGGACTCTTCACAATGTCAGAAGGAATGATAGAAAAAGTTATGGGGTTTGGTCTAATCTCCCTTTATTATGAATGTTTTCAAATATACAATCTGAGCTACTTTTATCTCCTTTCTAGTCCTGTTGGATGTGACCATAGGTTCCTTATTCCACTAGAGGGGACTCCTTAATGGTGTGTCTGTGCTGGAGCAACTGCTTCCAGGAGTATACACACATGCATATTTTTTATTTCTTTTATTCTTTTCTGACCTGTTTCCTGGGTTTTACCTGACTTAGTGTGATCTCATTGTTCCTCTACTAAGCAAAATGGTCACCAACAAAACGGTAGCTAGTGTAACTAATGTATGCAGAACTCGTATCTCATCTAAAGAGATCAAAATGTATAGGAGATCATGCAAAGTCACAGCAAAGTGTGCATTCAGGGTGACTTAGCTCAATAATACAACGCAGTCAGCTATGATGTGGAAGGCAGCTGTCCCCAACCTGGCATAGTAGCAGGCGTGTTTCTCATGACAGCTCAAAACAGCCTCAAAACAGCTCAAAAAGCTAAAAGTAATACAAGAAGGATTTAGGTAGAAAGGACATGTAGTTAGCTGAGCTTTGGCCAGGAAAATGGTGTAAAATTCACTACTTGCTGAAACTTGCTACATAACCTCTGGCTAAAATAAGAGATTAGAATAATACTTCAGAAAATTGGTAGTCTAAACAGATTTTGGTTTTGTAATGGTCAAACACAATCAAGTCAATAACAGACTAGACTGGTTACTGCAGGATTGCAGAGATCCAGATTCATATGAATGTGCTTATTTAACTCTGGAGCAGGCGAATAGGATCTGCAGTGAGTGTAAGCAGAGATCCCATTGATGAACGTCGTCAGTGTCCCCTTTGGACCAGGCCTCCTTTCTCTCTGTCTTGATAAGCAGACTTCCCGTGTATTCATCCAAAACAACTGTTCTCAGCTGTAACCTCCCTTTTATTTATTTATTGATATATGGAGAGGTTTATTTCTGGAAAACAGAATGTCACTAATGTTACATTGTTTTTGCTCTGCTCTTGGAAGTATATTCACCTCTATTTTTGACTTTCTCTATGGTCCCCTATACTCCAGCTGTGTTTTTTTAAACTCCTAATATCACTTCGCATTATATTCGCTTACAAATCGGTGTGCATCCTGATGACCTACATTAAACCTAATGACCCTTCCTGTAGCCAGAGAAAATCAAATCAATAGGAGGACGTGAAGGAAGCACAAATTCTGTTCTAGACTTGAATATAATAAATAGAAACAGATGTGTCACAGAGGTTACTGAGTCAAAGTTTAACCAACTGAGCAAAAAACTGGGAGCTGCAAACTGAGTCTTACAACAATTTGGTTCCTAAGGAAGTGGAAAGAAATCAATAGAAAGTTAGTCATCCATTTTCACAGAGGCCCTACTTCATTTTAGTTCAGCTTTTCCTGGCCAAGTTTCTGTCTCTATTAGGTGAATCAAACTGTCATTCATCTCTAAAGGTAAATAAGAGTTGTTCTTGCCCTTGTAACTCTGAAAGCTTTTTCTTCTGTTATATGTGACTGTAATTCTGGTGTTCAGACAAATAGTCCACTTCCTAATTTAACAAATGCTTTAGCAGAAATGCTTTTGGTATAATATAGTTTAATTTTTCTTTTTTTTTCTCATTATGTGTCTATGTGTTCCCTCTTTTCCTCTACTTTTTACAATGTACACACACACGCTTATGCATAAAATCATCTGTGTATTACAAGGAGCGATGATACGCTGTGATGTCAAGATCTCAGTTTTATCAAAGCTTTTCTTTTGGCTGGCAAACATATGCCATAATGCTTGATGGATTTTAACAAGGCAACGATTAGAAAAAACCCTCTCTGCAGAGTACAGGAGCCCTTTTGACAGCAGAAAGAATGAAATTTTGTGCAGATCAGCTGAACTGTGGTGATGTGGATGTTAGTGGGACGTGCTGTTTTGCAAAATCAAGCTCTGTAGCCCTTGATGTGCTGGGATGTTGGATCAAGAGAAGGGTCAAGAGCAAAGGGAGGTGCTGTTTCACACTGTTTTCTGACCTGACTCTCCCCATTTCCGAGTCATGGCTGGTTTCTGTTGCACTAGAAGATGAAGTTCTTTGTACCAAAAGACACCTGTAGCTGACAGGATACAGGCTTTGCAGCTAGCTGTCTGCAGGCTTTTTTTTTTGCTGGAGGTAATAAGATCGTCTTGAAAGTTGGTGGCATCTCCTTTCTTCTCTGGGGCTGGTGACCCCCTGAGTCCTATTTGCTGCAGCCTTGTGCAGCCTCAGCAGCTCCACAGGTGGAGTTGAACTTTCCTGAGTTCTTTCCTCAGTTGTAAATTTCAAGATTAAGTCCTGACCTTCTGAAGTTAATGCCAATATGTGGCATTTAAAAACCCACAACTTTTGTTTCCTTTTGAAAAAACCTTGTTTTTTCAGCACAGGCTAATGATGCTACAATTATTTTCTTTGATGGGAATATGATCATCTTGTTGTTCACTATTAGAAGTGCTTGGTTACAACACAGCTTCATAATAAGAAGTAGCACATTTTTCTGAAATAAGAGAGAGTTGGATTCTGAGGGGTTTTTTAAAAAAGAGTTTTAAGATTAAACTGCAAGGATTTAATACTTGAAAAGTGAAATGGTAGCAACAAGTGAAAAATGTGGATGTGAGACTTTGCTGTGCAGTGTAACTGCATTGATCTGGAACTGTTGCTTCGTGTTGTACTATAACCATATTTTGTACTGTTCTTGCTGATGCTTTGCTTTGTACATCAGTAACTCCTAATTAATACTAAGATATTTCCCAGGGCTCTTCTGAAAATTTTGGTTTGACAGACTATAGTGCTTGTTCAAGTCTTTTGATGGTCTTATGTTCTGTGTTTCTCCCCAGAAGTTTCTGCTGAAAAGTAACTGTCAGCAATAAAGTAATTCTCCTGATTTATTTTTCTTTTTTCTTTTTTTTTTTTTTTTTAAATTAAATTAACAAAAACCTGAAAACATAAGTCTGGGAGGCTGGAGGAGGCATTTGCTCTGTTTGCAGAAGGGAGCATGAATTGTGTAGTGTCTCTCAAACATGATCTTGTGTATACTTTTCTTGGGCTTATCTTGAAGTTGTGGTGGTGGTGTATCAAAATGTCTTGACATTTGGGAGGTTTTGGATTTCTGCAATTCCCTTTCTTTTAAGTAGCATAAAAACCTGTATCTTCACTTAAACACCAGACCAAGTGAGCTTGATTTAAGCAGTTGAGCTGCAATGCTTTTAGAAAAATGTAAGAATGTGTCCCCCAAGATCTTCCACATGCAAAAGAAAATTGTTGATAAATTGTGTCTTTGAAATACATTTGTATTTAACATAAGATAAAAATAGGTATCCATGGTAATTTTCCAGAGAACATATATATTTCTGATGGAGAAGCGTAAAAACTATGTTGATTGACTTCTAGTCTCTGAATGTTAAGCTGCTCTTTATGCTCATGGTATGTTATTCTGAGATAATTTCACTTGGAAAAGCACTGATTTTTGTGCTGCACACAAGTAAAAAAAAACAACTTTGAACTGAAGAGGGAAGTATGAAGAGCTTGATAGAGCAGAGTGTGCTGTCTTCTAATCACTTATTCAGACTAGGAAGTCCCAGTACCAAAGATCTACAAACGTATGGCTTATTTCAGTTTGATTTCTTTTTTTCTTGTTTTGACCGAACTAAAGCTTTTGGAAATTTAGAAAGATTGTCATTTTGCTTGTGTTTCTGTAGAAATGAATTCCTGAAAAGGAACTTTTTTGGGGGAAAAAGATGTTTTTTTCCTAGAAAAGGAAACTCTACCCCTTGATTTGTTTTCTTACTGCTTTGCAAATCTAAAGATGGTCAACCAGTAAGAAAACTTTTGTTACCAAAACTGAGGTGAAGAAGTTTCTTTTTGTCCAGATTACCAACAAACATACTGGAATGGATGTAGTTTTTCCTCAAACCTTTCCTAAATCATTTTATGAGGAAAGCATCCTCTACTGATATAATCTGAGAGAAAACAACAAACTGCTGAATTTACCGCGTGTGGTTGCATCCAGAGCCCATATTTCTCACCAATTGCAATACCCCAGGGAACCTGAGGCAAGCTGGGTGGCGGGCAGGGAAGGCAGAGCTGGAACTGGTGGAGGAGGTGGCCAGTCGTTGCTCCGAGAGCCAGAGCCAGTGGGCTGCACAGCTCAGGTTGGGCTTCCAAACAAAGAACGTTCTGGGTGGTGTTCGTGTGGTTAAACAATGTCTGTCTTTGGAATTCCAATGGCTAAAAAAAGCCTCTTCAAATTTATGTCATTGTTAAGTATCTCTTTGTAGTCTGCTGAAATCTGTGGGTGAACCTGGAGATTCCACACTGACAGATTTGAGGGGATGTTGGGAACTACCACACCAAAAAAACCACTAGTTTCATTTGACATAGGAAGAAAGCAGAAACCTGCTGGTGAAGTAGAAGTATGCTTACTTGATGAAATAACATTTTTACTGACCAACATTATAGTGCATGTTTTCTCACTTTGCTAACATATATTTAAAAAGTTTACCAGAGGTTCAAATTTCTCTAGATCCAGAAATTTCTGTAAATATTCTGATCTGAAAAACCACCCATTGGATGAAATTCTGCTTTGACAGCATTTTTTCCTGTTGACTTAAGTGAAGTGGTTTTTTTTTCCCTGGATATATTTGTTAGTCTGTACCAATATAGGACTGACTAGTAGATCTAAGTCATAAATCTTTCTCCTTAGACTTTGACAGATACTAAAGTATGACTGATTTTTTAGTTAATCTTTTTTCCACTGCTTCTCTCTTCTCTAATTCTCTTTTCCTTTTTTTTCACTTCAAAGTTTCAGACACCTAGGTTGCATTACTTAGTGGGCAGAATATCTTTCCATAATTGTGTCTTCAAAAGCCTATTTCTCAGCAAAAGCATGTTTTATATTTCAGTGTTTCCTTCCAGACTCCATTGCACAATGTAATGTAGCGTAGCTGATGGACTGCATTTAAAACTTCGGTGCAAACTCACTATCGTTCATTGCTCTACAGGTCTGACCCTCTCCTGTTATACTGGAGATTCAAGATGAAACCAAGCAAAATAGTTATGATGTTTATTGATTGAGCAACACATTTGTAATTGACTAATAAACTGCTTTTATTAGTAGTATGGATACAGGACCGTATTTTGATAAAGAAATCTTAAAAGTGACAATGAGCACTATTCAGCTGCCATTCTGTTTCCTTTCCTCCTGCACTGAGCATTAAGGTGCAAGTCTATTCCTCTTAGCAGATATATGCCCTCTTATTTCACGTCCCACATGGAGTCTTTCAGACGTGGGCCTGATGGAGGGCTGTCTGGCTTTTCCTCACGGGCCCCAATTCTGTTATATTGATACCCAAACCTGGTGTTTCTGACAGGGAGCCAAGCAAAGCAGCAGCTACAGCTGTCCAAATGAAAGGTGGTTTTGCATCCCGAGGCTTCTTTTCCACCCTGTGGTTTACAGTAGCTGCATTTCATCTGTTATTTGCTCTTTAGACATAATTATCTCAACTCCCCTACCTAGTTCTAATTAAGCACTTGCAACTTCTTATCTTGTGCACAGACAGCTTGTAAGACAGCGCAGCAGCAAAAACCCTTTTGTGCTCACATTGTGTCTCCCTGCCCTGGAACAGTTTTTGTCAGCACTCCTGGTTCCCGTCTTGGGCCGTCATTACCTTGAAGGTCAACGGTTTCTGCAAGACCTTTTTCTCATAAGTTTGTAAGTTTGATATCTTCTAAGAACAGTAGTTTAAAATTGTTTTCAAATTGATTAACCTTTTAACTCATATTAGACGTTAATAAGAACTACTGTCGTTATCATCATCACTCGCGCCCTTTAAAAAGGCCTGAAAACTTGAATGCTTTCAGTATCCCTATCATATAGAACCAGCTAAAAATGAAGTTGAAAATCAATATAGTTAAACAAGACTGGGCATATTGAGATCTCTGGGTAGCTACTTTGATCTCTGTGGATCTGAATGCATAATTGTCATTAATATTGATAGAAGTCATGGGCTTTAGCTCAAGGACATAAGACTCAATAGAAAATCAAATATTCATAAAAGGAACATCATAATTAGCATTCCAGGCAGCATGTTATTAAAAATTTGTTACTGTTTAATCCCTTCTGTGGATGTAATAGAAATCTTTTCATGATGTTTTGGGCTGTATTCACTGGGAGAAATGATTACATAGAGAATTCTAAAAATGATCCACTTTTCTTCAGTCTGTGGCACTCGTAATAATTAGCTGTTTCCTCTATCTGTCCGTCAGATTCCCAGGACATGTATGAAGTGGGATTGCTGTAAAGATTTCTTTGGCCTTAATCCACTTGCTTGGTTTTTACTAGAGGAGAAGTTCTGTTCCCTGTGGTTTAAAAAAAATGTTTTTTGAGGTTAACAGTGTATACTGAAGTGTTAAGTGTTTTGAAGACAAGTATAGAGGTACTGGATTGTCCATGATTGATGTATGGCATACATCAAATCTATGGCATTCTCACATTTTAGACTGAGGGTTTTTTAGTAGGATGTGATGCAACTATAGGATATTTTTTATTTTTTATGTAAGTTTTGTTATTTTAAGTACAGTTGTAATAACTGGAGCTTGTACCAATTATTTTCAGTCAACTCATCTTTGTGAACAGGTTCATCTAGTACTTGATCTTTTCCATTTTGATCAGTATCAACATGTCAGCTTTGATCTACTTCTTCCACACTTGCTTTCAGGTCACTGCACAGAGCACTGTATGTGGTATCCATGGAATTTCCTCACTGATCTTTTTAAAATCAGTCTATATCTGACTTGTATGAGATCAGCTGTTTGGGAAATGTAGGTGAGTGCATTGAGAGTCCCTGCTAATCTTGATTGCTTGATGTGGTGAAACAGCAGCATGTAATCTCCTCAGGCTCCTGCTTGTTCTCTTCTGTCTAACTGGTGTTAATGATAAGCATGTCATTTGTATATATTTAAACTTTGCCAAGCCTGTGAATTATTCACCAGATAAAATTCCAGTTTTACATGAATATCCATAAAGATAATTATACCATCACAGAACAGGAGAAAAATGGGAAAGTTCATTGTAGCACAAACCACCCAAGTGCTAGAACAAATTGAGTTCTTGTTTGTGTGGAAGTGAACTTGGTTACACCTGCAGGTTTTCTTTTGCCGTTGTTCTGTCTTGTGAAATCTTAAAAAAAAAAAAACAAAACAACAAACCACTCTGTAACTTCTGTAATTAAAAGTATGCAGATGATTTTGTAGGCTCAAATCCTGTGGATGGATTGAGAGAGAATCAGTTTTACTTTGATCTAACTCTGCAAATATGAATTGCTTAATCTAGAAAAAAGGTATAGTGCAGAGTTTGAGTTTTGGACCCTTGTGAAAAGACATCATAGAGATCTATAATAGAAATGATAAGATTTGTATGAATGAAATATGAATAGGAAGGGAAGGCTGTGGAAGCACCAGAAGAAACAATGAAAGAAGGGTATATGAGGCAAGGTTTGATGGCACCTAGAGCAGCAAGATCACAGCACAGTTACATAAAGGTTTTTAAGATCTTGAGATTGGGCAAACAACAGACAGAGTGAAATAATGGACAGACAGAAGCTGCTAGGAAATGACAAAGGGAAGATAAAGGACTGCAACCATCACACATCCAAATAAAGTTACAAAACAGAGTGAGTAAATAACTGACATTGTCTTATTCCCTTAGGAATGGGACAGAACGGTGAGTCTAAAGGTCGGAATCCCTGTCGACTCCTAAATGGTATGAAAAGGACAACCACATGGTCCCCTTTATAAGAACAGCCCTGGAAACTTGAAGCGTTGGTAGCTGATGTGTCTTCTGCTCCCGGACAGTGTAGGTGGCAATGGACAGACTGTGCTTGCGAATGTGTGGGTGTGAGAAAATGAGTGCAAGTGATTTTATTTATTTTTTTATTTAATTGAATATTAAGTATGATCATTTTCCTCTCTTACAGAGGCTTTCCAACATTTGTTTAGCTTTGTTGCTGCAATATTGCTATGATATTCCAAGCAAATATTATTATCGCGTCAAAAGTTGGCCTGGTTGACTTGTTGGAGAATCAGTGTAGTGTAGACAGCTGGATGCATCTGAGGCAGGTTTATGAATGACTTCTCTGTAGTGTCTGCAGTGCCTTTTATGTAGTTATATCACAATTCCAGTTAAAAGGTGTGAAAATGTCAAAAGCTTTATATTTCTCTGAAGACCAGGAAAAAACACTTTTTCCCCCCTCTTCCTTTTTATTCAGTTGAGCTATTTGTTGAGCATCTCTAATTACAATGACTTTTAAAAATGTACTCATTGTATAGCTAACCTCCTGGCTTGCAGAATTTTCTCCTATTCAGCTGTGTAAGCGCAGAGCTCTTGCTGCGAAATGTATCAAATATGGATTGGGCTTTGTTCCTTGATTAGAGTTCTCCAGTTACATGATAATTACAGGTTGTGATTACAGGTATCAAAATTAATTACAACATTTCAGTTACACTGTTTTATACAATGATGCTGTTATTTACATGACATTGTAAAAATGCTTGAAAATATATGGATAGAAAACAGGAGAAAATTTCCCCTCTCCTGGAGTCTTTCCTTGGGATTCAGTCAACATTTGAAGAGCGAAGATGTTTGAGGAAATAAAAATAAGAACATAGAAGACAAAATAGGATTCAGTCCAGCTCCTGACTGGAGCAATGGCACTGTTTTTTGTTGCATGTATAGATCAGTGGTTTTAATAAAGAAGTTGATGAATTAAGAATTGTGCAAGACAAAATAACTTATTTCAGAAGCTCCAGTTGTGCAGAGGTAGCTGCTTGACCAAAAATCCTGGAGGGGATGAGCTTGCTTTGGTTACCTGGAAGTTTGGCAGGGCTTGGTTTGGTTACCTGGATGTTTGCCGCTTTCTCTTCTTCAGCTGCTTGCAGCATAAGGTGTTTTTTTGATGGAACTACAAGTACATTCTGTGTAAATACAACACAGACACACGAGTGTATGTTGACTCTATTTATTTCGTCTGTTTATTCGCTGTCTGTTCTTCGATGTTTAAGCATGGTGAAGACCATAGCATCCCATTTAGCATTTTATTTATGGCTCATGTTTTGATTGACTTTTTTCCTTTATGTAATATTGTCTTATTTGCATCTGTGTTTTTAAGCCAGCTGCCATTAAAATAAATGAGGGTTCTTTTACTCATTTGAATGGCACTTAGTGTCAAAACAAAATTTGTTAGAATCTGCTTTACCTTGAAATAAAACTTGCAATGCTATATTTGCTGCATAACCAAGAACATTATGAAAATTAACTACTACACCTGCTCAGTACTTAATACTCATTCTTGCATACAAATATCTGGCTCATTTCAATTTTTTCCCCGCAATATCCAAAGACATGCCCTAAGGATGGTTGGCAGACAAATGCTAGTCATTTTAATTTAGGGCCTCTCTTTTATTTACAGAGTAGAAACAGCCTCAACTCAGGTTAGAGCAATGTTTTGTGAGGTTCCAGTATGCAAACCCATTTAATGGTTTCAGTGTTTTTCTCATAGCTCCTTGTGCTAAATTTTAGGCTGCTGAGATCTGAATCCGTTTAGACAGTTACTCTGAAAATCTCTTTATAAAGCAAGCACCAGCTCAGGCCTACATGTCATACTGCTGCTACGAAAAAAAAATAAATAAAACAATAGCATTTTGAGGTTAATGAATCTTTTCTCTAGCTGGCATGTCACTAAGTAGATGTTAAGTATACCAGAGTCTTGACAAGTTTTTATATATTTTAATCCCAAGCCATGGTTACTTGCAGAACATTGAAGATTACATAGCATTTCTAAATACATCTAATCCCCAGAGTCACTGAAGCTTGTGACACATTATAAGCATTCTTATTAAATCTGCAGAACTTCTGTCTTGTTTTTGCTTTCCCAGACAGCGCAAGCGGATAACAGCCTGGAAGGGCTATGATATGTCTGTGAAGTGTGAGTAACAGGGAGAATTGAACGAATATTTGACGAAACAGGTGCTTTTGAACCATATCTGTATGTTTTCTTGAGGTCAGATATGCACAGACATATATGTAGTATAAAAATCTTAATTGTGTTGCTGTGCCCGACTTAGTGTATTTGAGATGAACAGAGTGCAAACAGATTTTGCACATCCGCAGCCTCCAGCGCAGTTTGAGGACAGACCAAGACGTACGATGTTATTCCAGGAACCCATTCAGCAGGTGTTCTGCCAGACACGGGGTCTTGCTTTCTGATACAGCACATCCTCTGCGGAGGATTTCTGGGAAGATTATGGGACAAACAGGGCTTTGTTTTCAGTGGGGCCTTGGCAGCTCTATGAACATTGACTTTGCCTTTATGATGCAGTTTTCCATTGACTGCGTTTTTTTATAAGGGCAACATTAGTGGTTTTATTGTTAAGGTGAAATATGCGTCCATATCTTGCGTCGCTGTTGACTTGTCTTCTGTTTATGGATTCGCATGTGCTGTAACAAGGATTTATGTTAATTCTTCCACATGAAAAAATGATTGTTAAAATACCCCTTTACCCTCAAGAATGCTAGTTCCCCCCTTCATTTTTTAAAGTGCTCTTCAGTTTCTTCTGGTTGGTATTTTTTTCTTTATAAATTCTGATAGCTGTAGAAGTGTCTTGCATCTCTGCTATGTCCCTTCAGTGATTAGTTCTCCTTTCTGTTGTTACTTGGGACAGTCTCTGTATACCGTTTTGATCTATAGCTACACACATTTGCTACTGTAGCTTTTAGATTTCAGTCAATTGATGCAGAGCGCTGCATTCCCTTTTCCTCAAGGTTTTGGTGTGGTGCTCTGCAGCAGGCTTGGACTCAAATGCTTTTACTGTGTTAGACAAGCAGATCCCTGGGTATATTAGTGTTAATTCATACCTCCCAACACTAACAGTTGGGGCTTGTAGTAGTAGTAGCAGCAATATAAATTAAAAGAAAGAAATCAATACCAAGAAACTCATCTCTTCACATCATGATCTAGAGCAAGTTCACTAATTTTGCTCACAATATATTGAGATTTCATTCCAGAGTCTTTTGTTCTCTCTAATTAAAACTTTACGCCTTTTTTCTCTTATTTCTAATGTTAGTAAGAGCTTGGTAGCCCATAGCATAGAAATTAAGTTTTTGTTAACCTGTATTTGGGGTTTTTGTAATGCCTTATTAATCTGCTTTTTATGTACATTTGAACAGAGCAAACAGGTAAATTTTCTTATGTGTTCAGTTTGAGAATGAGAGGGGATGAGGAGCAAAGGTGAGATTTGAGGGGTTGAAGTGATGGTGTTTGAAGTCTTTCTGATAGATGGCTGGAGGCCGTTACTTTTTTCATGTGTGATTCATAACCCAAAGACCGTAATTATCCTTATGAGAATAGGAATCTTGGCCTCAGGTATCACCTGTAGTATATTGCATTTTAGGAAGCTGGAAGATTAATATATGCTAGAGAACGTCTCAAATTCCAGCAGTGGCATTCCCTAATTAAATAACTGGACAAAATAACATGGAGAAAGAAAGAGAGAACCACTTTCCCGAATGTTTTCTTAGTCACATGTGAAGATTTGAGCTAGTTTTAGGAGCTGAAAAATGAACATTTTTCCATAACTAGAAAATATTTTCACTATGTTTCATACATTTTAAATAGAAATAATGAGGCAAATAGAATTTCCTTTCTTACTTCCCTGTTTTTCCTTTTTTTTAAGCCTTAATTCCTCCATGAAACTTGTAAAGCAAATTAAAATTTTGTGATAATTTAACACCATTTTTCTGTAAGGATCATCCATGTCTTAAACCTAGGAAAACTTTGTAATAAAATATACGTTGTTTTATATGGAGACACAGGCACATATGTGCATGAATACACACAGCATAAAATACCAGATAATGTGTTTCATGCTACAGAAGCTATTTGAATCAATAACACAGCATTTATTTTTTCAAAAATAATGTGGTAACCCCTGGAAAATAAGATAGGTAAGGAGTACAGAAAGGAGTCTAGTAAGACTAAGCCAGCAAAATAATTATCATGATAACTTCTTAGGAGTCGTAAGGTTTTCTGAGAATTCCTCCACAGTTCTATTTTATCTGTTTTGTATACCAAGGGAACCGTGTTTTAATGGTCCAAATAAAACCTTCCCCCTTTTTTGTTAGTAAAACAAAACATGGAAGAAAGCTAAGCATGGTACAGGAGTGGACTCTGTACCATCTACCAAACCTAACTAGATTAGGAAAAGTAGTCCTGACAATTGGAGGGTTGTTGTAAGATTTGTCCTTCGAATAGAATTACTTTTTGCCAAATTAAATTATGCGCATGAAGAATGATTATAGGCAAGCCCCAAGACTGAAAAAGATTAATTATGGGCCTATTATTAGAAGCTTATTTTGCATAATCCTATTAGTTTGATAATATGTTCATTTTTCCCCATATGTGTGGGAGTATATTTACTAATTTTATGTAATTGAATACCTTTTTTTTTGTTGTTAGTTTATTTAAACTTTATTTGCCAACATCATTTCAGTCTCTTCTCCCTCTCTGAAGATGACTTGACTTCAGCTATTACACAGAAGAGTTAATTAGGAAGGACAATTTACTATACAGAGTGTTCGGTCTCTTCCCCTGATAGGGACTCTCTACTGGTACATTGGGGTTATTAAAAAGCAAACAAGGGTAAAAGTTGCGTTTGTTCTTTTGAGATTTATCATTTATGATAAATGAACAATTATCACAATATTACTAATATGCTCTGACTTTTGCCTTCAAGTGAAAAAGTTTATTTTGCTAGCATAGTCCATTTCTTAGAAATTACACAGAGTTTCTCTTTTAAAAAATGAATTGTATTGAATGTCAGATTTTAAACATTAGGCTTTCTCAAGGGAAGACTATGAATCTGTTGGGCTTACTTGGTTCCTACCATGGTTGCATTCTCCAGCTGTCAGACTGTAGGTAGATTTCACGCAAAACTCTCATTCAAGATGCTGCAGCTCGTGGCACGCTAATGTACCAAAAACTTGCTTGTAAAGAAAGTAATTGCTTTATATCTTCAGTGCAGGATATGGACATAATGAACTAGACCGATCATTAGCCTCTTGGTGTGTGGAAATCATCTGTTGTGGGCACATAGACCCAAGGTTTCTGAGGGGGAGGAAATCCAATATTTTAATAATTGTATCACAGTTGTACAAGCAAGGATTAGAATTCAAATCCAAATATTTTCTTTTTTTTTGATGGCACTTTCAACCTTAATCTGGAATTACTTTTTGGAAGGAAGTATCAGATCATCTAAATTGGAAGCAAGGGCTGAGTGGCTGTCACGGGTTGAGAACACTCTGTGTCACAAATGAGGTCACAATGACAAGGAGGGGACGTGCACAGGTTGGGCTGGAGTTGTAAGCAGCTGAAGAGTTGCCTCTTCTTTTGGGCTTCTCATCAAAAGCAAAACTACATGTGAACCTTCAGAAGTAATGGCAGGTATTGCTCTGAAGAACTGTCTGTGCAACAGCTGTTTCACACTTAATATCTTCATCTTTCCAAACCCCGGTCTGCATATTAATTCTTTTTACTTGAAACTGTCATTTCTGGTTTTGGTGTAAAATTCTCCCCTTGAGAACAGTCACAGTCCCTGGTCTGTAGAAGGACTACTTTATTCTGGTACTATTTCTTTTTTGGGGGCTAAAGTAGATAATATGCAGAAAATAGCTCTGTGAAATACCTTTTTTCCCCCCTTTATCCTTTTCCCACACAAATAGTTGTCCTTTCTGATTTGACTTAATAGAATGTGCCTGCTTGCAGATGGAAATACCAAAAGATATAGCAGGATTAATCAAAAGGTAATATATCTGTTTCCAAATGATTGTGTGTTTGCAAGATTTTTATGTCAGGCAGAATAAAAACCGTAGGTCTCTCTCTCTTGAAATTTCAATGATTTCTTACGTAGTAAAGTAATAACTGAGTGCTGTTTGCTTTGGGGCAGTTTGTTTCCCAAGTGCACTCTAATATTAAAAAGGAACAACCAAAACCCACCTTGCTTATTATAATCTAAAAAACGACTACAGAACTCAGCTGGCTATCCATCAAACTAAGAAGCTTTTCTGTTGTGTTGCTGGTGAATAGAAATAGTTGGCTCATAAAACAGGAGAACAACATCTATTCCTAGTCCCCAGCAGTAAAATCAAACACTTCCCAGAGTAACCTCTCTGCTGTCTTATCAGTCTTCTCAGCATACATAAATCACTGCTGAAAGAATACACAGCCTCTCACCTTTTTTCAGAGTATAGTTAACAGTCAGGTACTATATAGGTTTGATATATATTGTTGTGGGTATGTACTGTAGGTATACGTAATTATTGTTACATGACGCATTGTTAAGTCAAATTGAAATTTGTTATTGTAGGAATAGGAAGGAGGAAATATAAAATGAAAAGTAGAACTTTTTCTTTTTTTTTTTTTTCCCTTTTAGAAATGTTTTTTTATTTTGTATTTGGTCTGGTACAGTGAACGCCAGCTCAACATAGTTCATGTTGATAATGACATAAGCAGTTCCCTACAGAAGCATGTGTTTGTATGTAGTTCAGAGGGGCAGAGGCCAGTTGTCCCCATAAATCCTTGGGGGCCCAGCTGGGGCAATTTGGTGCTGGAGGTGAGGGGACAAGAGATTGCTCTTGCAGTTCAGACAGAAGGTAGTGTGTAGGTCCTGGACATGCAATGCTATTTCTCTTCATTTTGGTATGCTGCTTGGTTTTTTGGTTTCCTTTTGCTTTGGAGCTGTGTGTATTAAAACTAAGACTATTGTTTCAGGCAGTCCTTTAATGTAGGATACTTACCTCAATGGATAAAATCTACCACAAGATTTTGATGAGGGCAAAATACAGAGCACCTCCATAAGAGAAAGGACTAACTGCTTACTTAATTTCCCTGTGCTTACTGCCCTAAAGAAGAGGCATTACTGCTTCTCTGAAGTGTCTCTGGCTGAAGCTTCTTGAGCTGAGATTTCAAAAGTATTTTCCTCTTCTCGAAGTCTTGCTTAATTATTTCATTGCAGTGGATTCCTTGAATTCTTTCCTGTCTGTGTAGCAAAAGCTCTGCACTGAGAGTGATCTGTATGTCTTCTATTCTTTCTCATTAAAGCAAAGAAATTACTTTTGTGTGTTGGCCTTTCAACATATGCGCTTAACTCAATGTATTCTCTACTGTACATGGAAATGAAATTTTAATACATGGAGACATACTGAATTGGTATTAACTTCAGCTAACTAAGCGAAGATGTGGAGCAATAACATAAGCTTTAGAGGTCTGGAGGACGCATACCTATCTATGCTTTAGTTTTCTGCACTATCCCAAAATGCAAACCTGTGGTTTCACTGTTACCCTGGACAAGAAATCTATAGCAATTCTTGCCTGGATGCCAGTCTAGAGCTCAGGGGTTTTGTAGGTAGACCGTCGTTGATTTCTGTGTGGGCTTGTAAGACAAGACAAAAACTAGGGAGGTGGGGAGGAAGGGAAGGAGGGAAGACAAAAAGAGTGCTGTTCTTGTCAGATTGCAGCCTTGATCTTGGGGCAGGGGATGTGTGTGTACAGAATGGAAGTCCTATGTTCTTGCATATCTGGGCTAAATGTTGTGATAATGAGGTATGAGATTAGTGAACAATATGTCGTATTGTGTACCTCTTATTTTTTCAAATAAAGCATGTCCTCAAAATCAATATTGCTGGAGGTGCTGTGCACTGCCTCTAATAGGGAGGGTGGAATAGAGATATCTGTAAAACAGTTTTGTGCTTGTGTAATCCTGGTGGGACTGGAAAGTTCCCAGGCATAATATGGGGATTTCTGGGAGTCAGTTTTAATTTAATTTAATTTTGACTGTCTTGTTAACTTCTGTAGCTGAGTAAGAAATCTTTGCAGTATTGCATGGTGCGTGCGTCCAGGTCTAATATACTCTTGAAGGCTGTGATTCTATTTGAAAGTTATTTTCTTACTGTAATAAGGATGCCTACCTATGTATCAAATGACCATGTTGCAAATTGCACATTTTAAATATCAACATTCGTTGGGTTGTACTTCACCTTTCCCTCTTTATCTGTGACTTATAACTCAGGCTGAAATGACCAGGTGACCGAGGTTTTTTTTTTTAATTTGTCAGTTGTATTTGTTCAATAGCTAAAGTGAAGATAATGTCTAGAGTAATGATAATTCCATTTCCCCGAGAGGAGAATTAACTTTGGCAGTTCATGGACAAAGCTCATCACCAAAGAGGAGCTGAATCTTCAAAATGAGGGCATCAGGAAGCAAATCTGTGACTATGCAGAGCATTTACACAAGAGGGAAGCCCCACCACAACTGTAAATATGATTTTAGAACTGTTTTACATAGCCAGGTTAAAGACGCATATCACAATGAAATTTGTGTGACATAAAATAGTGTGACATTAGGAGATGTGCTCAGTTTTCTAGCAGCTACCATCACTAGACAATGCCCAGAATTGGTAGGGCTCTGCTTGTTTGTTCTGTTTCCAACTTTGATAAGAAAAGTACAGCAAACCTTAATTGGAGACATCCTCAACTGAGTTACCTCATTATTATTATTTTAATAATTTGAGGTAATTCTAGGTATACTATAAAAAATACCAGAGAGAATGTATTTTTCTTAATACTACTTCTGTGTGTTTGGGTTGGTGTTTGCTTGTTTGCATGGGGAGGTTTGCTATGTACTTCAGGATTTTTTTGTAGGTGCTCAACATCATGGTAACATATTTCAGTAGAAATAGCAATAGGTTGGCATAATGAACTTCTAAAAATCTTGGTTTCCATCTAGCATAAAGTATCTTGGGTCCAGTACTGCAATCAGTGCTGTACAAGGAGGTGGTTTTTCACATCTCTGTCATAGAGATTCCCTCACATACAGGCTTGGTCCATTTGCTCTGGTTCTATGAGTCTCTTCCGCAACAAGGGTGGGAGAAAACTTGAGAGGCAGAGGGGTTTTTTTGTGCCAGTGATTTAATATGGAAGTACAATTGTAAAACCTCAAAATTTAGCCATGTGATTTGTAGGTAGTGAAATATTACTTCTCTTTTATGGAATTAGATTTAAGTTGATGTATCTAAAGGAAGTATTTTTTTTTCTTATTGATGACATGACAAAATATAATTGGTATTATTATGTTAAAGGATGAGCGAGTAGATTCTTGTGTTGGAGGCAGCAAATTTATCTTGACTTTTTTTCATTTTGGTACAAAACTTCATGCTCTAAAATACTAAACTAACTGTATTTGTAAAGACTCAACTTGCTTTGAAAGTCTAACTGTAGAAACGTAGCAGCTTAGAGTGCCCTTGGAGAACTTCCAACTTACCCATCAAATAAACCTTTTATTCCTCTTAAACCAGCTGTTAGGAAGCAGAGAGAAACATGGTGCTTTATGGTGCTGATTACAGCAGTAATCTAGTGTCTGCTTTATTCATTGCATAAAGATGCGCTGATGAACAGTGATAAGCAGGCAAGTTACTGCCTCAGGTTAACAAACCTGCAATCAGTTCTGTTTTTTTCTACCCCTCTGGTGCCTGTTTTTTCTTAGACTCCTTGAACAACTGTATTTTAGTCTAACCAGATGTTTACTCAGTTTAATCATTGCTAGATATTCAGTGACAAGTGATTTCAGTGTTTGAAGGCCTGAGCGTAAATTCTTAAAATGACTGATTTTGATACAAACTTGGTGTGTAAGGAATGGTAACTCAGATGTTAATTATGATTGCTTCAGCATCTGTCAGCCACAGGTGAAGTCTTTAAAAGTAAGTTGATTGCATTTCACACAAGTACAGTAATCTGTCCAAATATATTAAATTGCAGGCCCATGGCCACGGATGTTTTGATTTAGTATAATATGTCAAATAGTTTTGAGGTCTTCCTTTATGTAGATTTCACTGCTGCAGCAGCTTTGGATTTTGTGCTAATTTCTCAATAAAAACTCTCCTTAAATTGATATTCTCTTAACAGAATTTGTGTTTTGATGTAGATGCTGGTTTTAATCCACATCAATATAATAAATATAATCTTCTGTTACATTTTATTTTAAAAGTCACATTGAAAATAATTTAATCTCTCTGTTCATTCTGGTAACTTTTCATGTGGTTGCTCTTTTGTTTATATATGTAGATTAGGTGCTAATAACAGAGGAATTCTGTATATTTAGGTAAGCAGAGGTACTTCTTGATACTTTTCATTTTGCCTTTTGAAAAATAAGTCTATGTGAATGAATGGCAGGACATTGCCAAGAAGTGCAGCTAAATTGTGTTGTTATTTCCAGCCAATTTAAGAGTTTGAGTAGCATAGCTGATTCTGTCCAAGAACCCCATTTAAAAAGCACATTCTGTAAGTTTCAAAAGATTGCCCATTTTTTTCAGAAATACGATCAATCCAAATGTGTAAGAACTGACTTTCCAAAAGAAAAATCTGTGCATCAGCTGCAAACACTCTAATTAAAGCCTGGTTAAAAATCTGTTTTAACAAAATGGAAATAAAATAATGTTTTTAGACATCTGGACAATGGAATGCTTAGCAACTGTTGAGTTTAGGCACAGATTTCCACTACCCCAATCCCCATTTTGTGCTTAATGGGCTAGAACATACATTAGGACGCTTGCCCATCTTTGCCTTTCCTGCTTATCAAAGGTAGAGCTGATGGCAAATATCCCTTCAATGCAGAGTAGCTGTCGTACCAAACTCTGAAATGCTGGGATTGATGAGTGTTCTGATACCTCTGTACTGCATCAGGTTATTATGTGAGCATGCAGCATAGTCTAAGGACTCTAAATCTCTGTGAAAGGAAATTAAACAGTGGACGATTGTAGTCTTTACAGATTACCACAAATTCCTACTTGGTAGCCCAGAAACCTTAATGTCTAAGGTGTCTTACCTTCGTGTCTTACCTTAATGTCTAAGGTATACAAACCTGAAAGTTTGTAGAAGAATGGAAAAAAAGAAAAAGTTTCAAGTCTGACTAACTAGACTCTTTAGGAGCTCTGCTTATTATACTTGTGAGTTCTTCTTTTTTCTTTATTGTGTTTGGTTTTTACATTCTTTAAAGAATTGACCAAGAAGTATGATTTGTCTGTATGGTGTTTTGACATTAATATGCACGATATAAAGCCAGATTTGCAGAAAAATCTCAGCTGGTTTGTTGCGTGTTTTACTAGACTGAGAACTTCCATTTTACTTCAATTTTTTTTTCTAGAACATAATAATGAATTTATGCTAATAAAATAACTTCTAGAATATCAAATTATTAAATACAAGTTAACACAGAAAAATGTCCCCCACAGCCATACTGTTTCCTGTGTTTGAAATTTCATTCCATTGAGATTCAATCTGTGGCTCTCCTGCCACATGGGGAGCTGATTTAAGGCTTTTGGAAGTTAATTGGAAGACTCTGTCATATTTGATTCAGTGAAGTTGACTCTGTGATGTGAACTTGACTGAGACAATTAATTATGTGTAGTTTACCAGATAGCTTACAATTTTGCTGACTTCTGAACTAACTATATATGAACATATGCTAGGAACTTCCAGTCATTGGTGGAGTCTTCTATTGTGAGTAGTTGATTATTGCAGTCTTCTATACCCTAGCAACATAAAAGATGAAGACTTAAGAAAGGGATCACATTAACATTTAAGACAGTTGTCAGAATTTGGACATGAGGGCTACGTTTTATGTTACCTCCCATCCTGAGAATTATAATTGCTTTCAGCATCTATGAAATCTTCTTGCATGGAAGTCAGCACTTGACTGCCAACATCTGTAGTCTAAAGCTGCTCTGAAGTCCACTGTGGTACAAGAATATATGTAAAATCTCTTTGTAGGGAAGCCATAGACAGTCATTGTATGCCTGATTCTTCATAGCGGACAGGTCAGTCTTAGTAAAGGCCACCCATTTGGACAGGCTTATTTTACTTCTAACTACTCATTAACTTCCAGTCAAACATCATCTAAGTTGTGGCAGAGGCAGATCAAAATCTGCCATGTCTTTGACTGGGATTAAGATAGTTTGTGGTGGGTTTTCTGTGTGTTTGTGCTGTCAGCTAGGTCAACTCTGAGGAAATGTGGGAAATGTCAAACTACTCCTGGGATGGGAGGCAGAGAGTAAATAAAAAGCTGCACTGTCCCACCCTCCATTAAAACAGAAAAACTTTATGCACTGGAAAAGACAGTACCTTGTATTTGGAAAGAAAGGCAAGAGCAGAATGGTGTAGTTATTACACAAGGCGTGGCTTGTAGTGGCCATTCCATCAGAAATAAAAATTTGGGGTCGGGTGTTATGTTGCAGGTCTTTTGGCAGCAGGAAGAGACTGTCAGGCAAAAAAACCAGCAGCTGCTAAGGGTCATTCATGGGACTAAACTTCCTTAGCATCTCCACCACCTCCCAGGCTTGTGTGGCTTCTCCAGTGATGTGTGTTGGGTGGGAAGGTGAATGACCACAGGCAGCTTGTTCTTGGCCGTGTTCCTTATGATGAGACTTATTCTGGCGTGAATTTCAGTAGTCTTTGTCAGCCGAATATACAAGACAGCTGCTAAAGCAACCTGTGTGTTCTTGCCTTGTTCAGTACTACTTAGCTGCACAAACATAAGATGGTGCTATATTATGCAATGTATAGTCCACTGTAGTCCACAGATGGATGTGTGTGTCCATGTATGTAGATACCTCTGGTACATGGTTGCTACTTCTGTTGGTGGTCATTTAAGATCGTATTATCTAAGCAGGCTTAAGACAGCACACTTGTGGGGATAATTGATTTCCAAGCAATAAGGTCAATAAGTTATGCCAGTTCTTTAATAACATGCTGTTGATGCCTTAGATAATGATTTATTTTTTAACAGAAATGAAAGACGACATGTTTTTTCAACTCTGAAATGGTATGGCACAGGCAAGTACCCCAGTGTTTGGTTCTATTTTTGTTGGAGGACAAAAGTTTGGAAATAAGGTAGTGAGGTTGGTGAATGTAATAGAAACTGATGTGCAGATTTCCTAATAATTGAAGCAGCAGCAAAGTGAGCAATGCAGTTCTTGTTTTCAAGGCTGCTGGCAACAAAAGCAGTCCAGGATAGAAAGTCAGACAGGTACTTATTTATTGTTGCTCAGTCCAGGCTGCGCTGGAACTTCATATATAGATGGAACATGTTTTCCCTGCAGTGATATATTTTTTTATGACATGCTGTTCGTACTTGTGGCAAACAACGCAAAATGCAGTCTTTTTAATGTAGACTATCTGAAAAAGTTTAAAAGGAGAAAAAGTTGATTGAGGCTGGCTGAAACTTTTTTCGTATACGTGTTTATGTTTTGGTTTGGTTTCTTTGTTTGTTTTTAAACATTGCATTTATTTCGAAGATTAATTTACCTTAATTACTTTTGGAAATAAAACTAGCACTTATTTCATTATCTGATAGTAATCAAGTTTGTGTTGACACTCAGATCTTGAAATCTGGGTAAATAATTCGAAGTTGCAAAGATAACAACAACGTGTAGCAATTCCAAATGAAATAAATCGATAATAATGGTTAATGTCCGTTCTTACTTACCTTTCTGCTTTCATACAGGAATGAAAAAGATGAGTATAGTTCACCAATTCCAGGTAATTATGTCAGTAATGAATCAGTAGATTGCTCCAATTCTGATTGGACTTTAAGCCCCAAGAACTGAGCAGTTTTTGCCTGCGGCACTGAGGAATCTTCCATTAAGTTTAGTAAACGCACATATAATGTTTCTGTTTTTTAAAATGGAAAACAGGTTAACACAGATGTTTATACTTTACCTTTTCATAGCTTGGCAATGGGTTTGAAAAGAAACCAACAAGTTCTCAGCATCATCTACTTTAATGCAGCATCTTGTAAGCTTCAGTAGTCCCAAGGACAGTCTTCAGTTGGTTTTGTCATTTGTGGTACCCTGTGTGACTAATTAAAAGTAGGAAAAGTCAGTCACTTGAACAGACCGTTCAATATGGTCAGTTGTTCAAAAGATCCTGGAGCCCATTGCTCCAGCTATATTAAAGTGTGCAGTATGTGTTAAATTGCAGTGAGCAGTGACGGTCACACTAGGAATTAATGGTGACAAAAAATAAACGAATTTAAATTCCAAATTTTATGGGTCAGTAAATTTTTTCTTCATATCAGGGGAATGTTACCTAGCAGTCATAAATTTCAGACACATTAAAAAGAGGCGAGGAAAAGCATACAACAAAACACCAAAAAAATCCAGAGCAGTTGCTCTTTTTTTTCCTAGCACCTGCTATAGAAAAGGAAAGAACAAAATCCTAAACGAACTTGCAGAAAAGCTAAGCTGAAGAACTTCTTAATAAATAAAACGTTGAAAAAAACCCTAAAAAATGTATTCTACGTAGGAACATTCAGTTCTGATCTTGTGTAGCTGTGGGCGTTGTAATGAAGGATTATGAGGAGTAGCCACTGATCGGTGCTGCACCCACACTGATGTGATTACTTTCCAGCCTCCTACAATAACCATAAATGCCTGGTGGAATGCCAGTGGTCAGCATAAGGTTTTGTCAAGGATGAAAAATCTACAAATTAAATATTCTGTCACAGATATTAGTGGCTATGGGTAGTAGAGATGTAATACTGCCTGGATCCTGCACCCATCCAGTGGAAGCCCTTGGTGATGTAGATTAATGTAATATACCTATGGTGCAAAGATAAAGTGAATTATTTTCCTTTTAAAGACTTTGGAGGAGCACAGATCACTGATAAAATGGATGATTGCGCACTTTTTTTTTTTTTGGTAGGAATTCATATATACTGTCAGAGTCCCTTTCATAATTTTAATTTTAGATGACATCTCAGCTGCCCTGCTTGAAAGACTCTTTCAGAAATTCCTTTGTCATATGACTGGAAACTTAATTACTTATTTAAATTATTAGTGAGCAATTTGTAGTGGTTTGGTCTTGTGCCAGTATTTCTATTTTTTAAAATTCTGATTATGATGATGATTATTATAGTGGAATATAATATATTCCTTTTTACAGATGCAATCTGAAATGTTCATACAGATACAGGAATAATCTTCACTCCAAACCATTCTGGTACCAATTTTTATTCTGAGGAGATTTCTGCCACAAGAGAGCTACATTCATTTCAGTGTAGCGAGTTGATTTGAATAAGAATTGAAGTTACATGAAATCTTTGGATGAAAAGATAACTTTTCTCACCAAAATACATGTGCTGTTAATGCATCACAATTAAAATTTAACTGAAATTATGTAGGAACAAAAATGCACGTTACTTTTAGAAAATATTGTGAAAATGAAATTTAATTTTTGAACCCACTGTTGTAAGAGTAAGGTATACTGTTGTCCTTGAGAATTTAGTCATGCCCCTTCCTGCAAAACTAATGATAAGGATATTAAATCGTGAACAGGTGGCTTCTCTAATAGCGATGAACAACTCATGCCAAAGGGGTTGAGTTAGTGCCCTTGCCTTTAAAATACAGATGCAGAATATGCACATCCACTGCAGATGCCTTAGTTGCATCTTCATGACAGAAGAATCCATTACAAATGAATTTGTTAACATTTAATAGTTAACAGTTTGTATTTACATATCATACTTACAAGATGGATTTGTTGTATAAAAAGTGGTTAATGGATTTTCTCCAATGGCTCTCCCTTTGGTGTTCCTTAAGGGAAATGAGTTTCCTCTCATCCCCTGAAATAGTTTACTTGTTGGCTTCCAAAACTTACATTTTTGGTTATACCTCAAGTTGCACCAAGCATAGGAAGTATGTGAGTATGAAAAAACAGAGTTCAAGAGTAGGTAATTTTAATCATCTTTATTAGAATTTTGTAAATCATTGGGTGAGCACTATGTTCAGCAGCGTTTTTGAGGTTTTGATATATATTTGGGTCATTTTTTTTCTAAGGCAGAAACATTATCTTCCATTTAAAGCAACCACCAAAAAAGGCAAACCTGTGCTGTATTTTTCACTTTTCACTAATCTTAGGAAAAAATAGATGGGTGTAGAACCCCTCCGGTAATTATAGATTACTGCATATTGCCGGTTGTTCCTATGTATAAAATATTTTCAGCTTTTATACGTTAAATTTTCTTCAGATTTTGTTGGTCTAGCTATTGTGGTACCTTAAAAAAAGTAAATCTGTCTCTCTAAATAACTTTACTGTTCCTGATAATCCAGTTGATGAGACAAATGTATAAAAATCCCACTAATGTAGGCTGAGACACGTCCCAAAGTAGCTCGCTTCTCTAGTCAGAAAATCATAGAGCACTTAACAATCCTTCATCCTTCTTGAGAAATGTATAATGATATTATGTTTGCTCTGATAGATTTTATTTAATCTTTCAGAATATTGCATAAGGATTGGAGGCCATATTTACTCTTGGGTGTTTCTAGTTAGCAAAGGATAAAGTTGAATAAAAGAATTTAGGTTAAATTGACTTCTAATAGGAAACCATTTTACTGAAACTCAGAAGTGCATCTGCGTAAAGGACTACGTCACTTTGACTTACAGTCATACACATGACTGAATTCCTCTTGAAGGTGTAATTAGGCACGTGCTTCTTTCACACTGTTAGCATATCAGTTTGTTTTTTCCCCTTCCACGTGTTCACTGTCCTCCAGGAAGAAGCGATAGTTCTTCAAACTGTGTACGTGACTCGATTAACCGCTCCTGCAGCGTTTAATGGAACTCGCCTTGTAGCAGCCAGATAGATACACAAAGCTCTCAGGAGGAGCAGGTAAGCATGAGGGGGTCCAGAGCAATCTTGTCAGTTTAGTAGGTTTGAAAGGTGCCTACCAAAGCTATAATTAAACATTCGAAGTCTCTCGATGCTTCAAAAGCGAGCTGTATGTCCCAGCCAAGGAGCGCACAAAGCAGTTTCTGAGTGAATTTTTACTTTTCTATCGACCTTCACACCATCTACAAATGGTGCTTTTTCAAGGTCAAACCGGTATGGAAGTCACGATTCTTTGCAGATATCAAAAGGGTAGAAAGGAACCTTGGACAGGCAGTAGGAGACTCTGCATAAGATGGTAGTGTGATATACATGATAAGCGAGTACTGTTAATTTGGTTCCAGTATGTTGTACTGTGGAAATTTGAGAACAGTTGGCTCCCGGAGAGCTGCAGCTCTCGGCAAGTTGACCTGGCTTCTCTTTGCCCCAAAGTGGCCAAGTTGGTATTGGTGTTTTAAAGTCATTTTCTAGGAGACACTGATTTATTCTAATTCTACACACGTGCACATGCACAACTTGTGTTTCAGTTGTCACGACTGAAAAAAAAATAAATTTTTTTTTTTCTTCCTCTAGTGAATGAGTGATTGATAGCTTCATACAGTTGCTTAGCTGAAAATGGCTGGTGTTTGGTATGGGATTTGGGGAGATAGCATGAGTACTTTGCCATATGTTTATAACTTTCCTGGGCATCACCTTGTGGGTAGTAACAGGAACAGGGCACAGGATTAGACAGTCCTTTGTTCTAGCCCAGAACAGGTGTTTTTTCTGATGTCGACAGGAGACTGTAAACCTTGCCCAGAGAGGGATCATCCCCGTCTACAGCATTTCTGACAACTGTAAGACTTGGCTTCTTTTCTTCTGACTTTGGTAATGAACTTTGCCTGGTTATGCTTAGGAGAGCATCTGTGTTATATTCTTCACTTTATACTGTTAGTTTTTCAAGTAATAATAGGCAGTGATGTGCTGGCAACAGACATTTTGTTTGTCCATGTACTGAGGCATTCTGTAATGTTTAAATTCCTTACTCCTTCCTACTTTGTAACCTGGAGTGGAAAATGCATGGATAAACAGAGAAAGAAATTAATTCTGGTCAGAATAAACTTGAAGAAAATCTGCTAGGCAAAATTCAGCACTGGAGAGAGTACGAAAAATAGTAAACATCTCTTGTTAACATATTGTTATAATGAAATCTTGTCTTGAATAGAAATTAGTACTTAAGGAAAAAGAAAAAAAAGAAGAAAAAATGAAGAGCTGTTTATGAACTGACTTTTTTTAAAGCAGCATAGACTCTGTTAACCTTTTTGGGTTAAATAGCTGTTGGAGATGCTGGCAGGAAAATAAATTCTCTTCAGAGAGCCCTCAGTTCATTCAGGTTAGTGACTGCACTTGGATCAGGGACCAGCTTCAAGGATTCATTGCCAGTGTTTGTTTCCTGGAGTTTCTGCTGCTTCTCTCTCCTTCCACCAACTTTTAGATGAGCAACCGGTAATACACACAGGGATACTCACTCTGAGGTTCTTCCATAGGTTTATTGGAAAACTGACAACTCCATTGGTTAGCAGTGGTCCTTATTTGTATGATTTTAGGTTTTTTTTCCAGTACCGCATGTTCTTTTTATAACAAGAGAACATTAGACAAGCCAAGCAAATGTTCTTTGCCATAAGTGTTGGTAAATAAGCAGTGGAAAGACTGGATGAGATTGGATTTGTCTTCCTGTTTGTAGAGTTTCTAAGAAAAAGGAAGACTCTCGGGAAGATTTTATTTGATTGGAGAAGTCTTTACATGTAGTGACATTTTTATTCTCTTTAAAAGAAAGAATATTCTAATGAAAATGTGAAACAAGGATCTTTGAATGCAAAACTCAATTCTTATTGTTCTCCTTAACTGTCTTTCGGAATGTATTGAATCAATAGGCTTTGTTTGCTTTGCTTTTTTAATCAGAGCACTATATTCATTTAAAATCTGTTTGGGAAACCGACTGGGACAGCATTACTCTGAAGCAAACTGGTAATGGAAATTGATGAGGGAAAAATAGTACGATGTTGATGTGAGTAATAATCTTTAAAACAATAAAAGGAAATTTCAAACACAAATGGATTTTCTAATAACGTTTTCTTTAGGATTGCATCATATACAAAAGGAAATAGCACATTATTGAAGTGTATTGCATGTCTAACTCAAACCAACAACATAATTCACCTTATGTCATTAAGTCTTACACAAATAGACAGTATTTTCCCACAAGGGGAATATTTACTTCTGCCTGAAATATGAAGTAATAAGTCTAATAGAAGTAAGAAGGTGTAATATATTGTAAAGCTGTTTTGTGTACCAACACAATTTCCAATAAGCCTAGCTTTTGCATTCAGCAGCTCCGCTGTAAATAATTTACAATTAATAATGGATATTGCAAGTTTACGTTGGACAGAATGGTAAATAAGGTATGGCTACGGGTCATAATTAGCAGTAGACATGATATATGGGGGTTTTTTTAGGTATGTGAATTGTAAAAGTTTAATTGCAATCTTAGTGGGGCACTTGCTTTTGATGTAGGGACACTTGGAGAATAAAGGACAGGGTTTTGCTGACAGTTTCTATGAGATCTGACTTTGAAATCAAGAAAATGGTCATTGCAGATTTTTTGCAAATGAGCAGTATGAGTTGGTGGTATGTGGTGCCTACTTGGAAGGAATGCAGTTAGAAATGAGAATTTTGAACTTAACAACAAAAATAAGGTGCTCTTTTTACTGCTTAGGGGCTGATTTGTTTCATGTCCATGAAAAAATTTTAAGGAATGAACAAATTGTGGATTAAAGTAATCAGAAATAATTTGGTTTCTCTGCAGTCTAATTCTTTATTATTGTAGTGATCCTTCTTGGCACAAGCTTTTATTTCAGATACTTTTTTTTTCTTCCTTCAAGTTAAACGTCTAGAATTGCATAGCATAGAGAATTCTGGATAAGGTTTTAACAATGAATGGAAATATTAAAATAGCTGAAAATGCCTGCTGCTTGCCAGTGTTTATTGGAAATGCATTATTGAAGAATCCTAGGGCAGCATTTATAATTATTACGTGTGACACCATTGTGTCATCTTTTATGACACCTCTGGGTCATGGTTTGCCACAGATTAATCTGCGTAGCTGAGATCTTGCTCTCTTCAAGGGCATTCAACTGACTGCCAAAAAGTCAAAAAGTGGTGATACCAAACCATAGGTAAAATCTGCCTTCCGTAATCTATTTATTTTAAATTTATTTTTGAGACATGCTTAGTTAGTCCAAACTTCTGTATTTTTTCTTATCTAGTGTTGCATTATATAAAACATTCCTTTTCTATCTGAATCTTTATAATCCAAAATTCCCACTATAGTTTTCCATACATTTGAGATAAAACAAAAGGAAAAAGAAAAAATGAAGAAAAAATGAAGAGCTGTTTATGAACTGACTTTTTTTAAAGCAGCATAGACTCTGTTAACTTTTTGGGTTAAATAGCTGTTGGAGATGCTGGCAGGAAAATAAATTCTCTTCAGAGAGTCCTCAGTTCATTCAGGTTAGTGACTGCACTCTTTCCGGATCTATTTAATTTGCTACTTGGATTAATAAATAAATAAATACATATATACATGCATATATATATGTATGTAAATATATATATATATAAAAATAAATATAGATATATATAAATCCTCCTTTTAAAAAGTTTCTTTATGGTACTAATTACTGGATGTGCAAAACCACCTATCAGTTCTTCCAGGTTCATGGATTCGTATTACTTTACCTGGAAGGGTTGCGTAAAACCTCTTTGCACATTATTTCAAAATTGGTTGTAGTAGTTTCCTTCTCCAGTCTCCCACTCCTGTCTACTTTCGCACTTACATTCTACCTTCTTGTTACTTTAAAAAGATGATATTTAACTTTAATTTGAGTTTTGTTTAGGTTATCTTTAATCTCCATTTCTAGCTGTGTACATTTTTTCTTTTACTGCTTGTACTATGAAAGCATCTTCCTAGTTCCATTAACTTCTTTCACACGTTTAACCTATGGCAATTTTGATTTTTCTTTTTGTTGTTTTGGCAGTAGTAGCGTGTCAGTCCTGCTCTGCTAATAAAAATGTTAAGCACATCTCTGCTTATACCAGTTTTATTTCTGCACAATACTATGATAGCCTCATGATCACAAAGATGTCTTTTAATTGCAGGCTTGATAGTTATCTCTACCTTTTAAAAATATGCTGAGTTGTCTGAATATGTGTCAAAAACCACTTCAGATTTTTTGTGGGCATATTGGGAACAGTATTCTTTCACCTCCAACTAGTAACCTTGATTGACTGATTGCTATAGTAAATAATGCTGTACTATACCAGATGCTGTGAAGGAATGAGTAAAATTAGATTCAGGAAAGTTCTGGTCTACCGTATCTGTTTTTATTTACTTAAGCAAAGTTTTGAGCACTATAAGAGGTTTCTTGTTTTCTCAGTTCCTAGGTTGTTTGCTTAATGGAGTAAAGCAATTTGTAGTGTCTCAGTTGTTTGAGAGATTGTTGTTGTGGTTCTTCTGAGTTGGGTTGCATATTTGTTTGGTTGGTTTGTTGTGTTTTGTTGTGTGATTTTTTTGTTTGTTTTGGTTTTGTTTTTTCTGTACATATTAGGGAAGAAACTGTCAGGATTCCAAACTTCAAAACTAGTAAAACAGGTTTTTCAGTTCTTCAGAAGAACAGCAAAAACAAGCCACATATTAACAAAAACCATTCTGTCACTGTTTCATTGTATAGACTCATCACTTTGAACTGAAACATATGGGACAAGTGTACATTTTATTTACATATAAAGCAATTAAAACCAGCTGGAGTTTCATGGAACTTCGAAGAGAGGATATGTACCTTTTGAGGAGAGGGGTTCAGTTGTGAACATAATTAACAATTCTGAATCTATGTGTTGATTTCCATGTAGATTCCTCTGTCTTTACGGTTGGAGTAAAGGAGAAGGCAATTTGCTGCTTCTATAATGTTGTCTGATGTGAAATGCTCATGTGCTTGAGAAGCTGGTGAGGAGATCTGGGAAAGTGAAGAGATGACATGTGCTGGCAGATGATGGGTATTTCACTTCTCCCAGAGCCTGTGCTATTGCTGTTATAGGGACCTTAGTTTTGGACAGATGCGTGGGTCATCGCATGAATAGGCTGAAAATAGGGACTTTGTTGGTGTTTCTCTGGTAACTGCCAAAGTTAGAAATGGGTATGTTGAAAGGCAACACACATTCTTCAATGAACAAATAACAGGTAGGAAAACTAGCGAGAGGGGATTGCAGAATAATGTCACTTGCTGGAGTCTTCGAAGATCTTATTATATATAAAAGAAGCACATCTCTTTATCAAAATTGTTACAGGCCATTTCGTGGGCATTTGTACACATTTGTTTGAGGGAGAGGTTAGGAGAAGGGTTTTAAATGTGCGTGAAACGCTGCTGTTTATCTAAAAAGTCAGTGTCATTCATTTGAAGTGAAATCTCAAGAAGACAACAGTGAATTTGGCAGAAACTCTGGAACAGCAGTGATGGAGAAGTTTCACTTTTAATTAACTGAGGTTTCACTGACAATCTCTACTTCTTTAACCTTATTAACTGGAAGAGGCGAAACCACTATCCAAGAGAGAGCAGAGAGAAATTGATGGCACTTAACTCCCTGCTAATGCCTTTGTGAATGAAAGAGCTCTTTTGAAGATGGAGAGCAGTAATCGCATGACAGATCCGGTGATAGTCGGGCACTTTTTAATGGCTTGGATCCTGAGGGGTCACAGCTCCACAGCTGGAGAAAAGGTAGCGTTTCTGGAGGGACGCGAGTTCTTCTGCCTTAGAAGTCATCTATTCCTGGATGACTGCTCTGTAATTGAGTTAAAAGAGCAGCAGTGTTGGTTCAATAGAGACGTTTTTATATCGAGTAGTACCATTAATTCCTTAGAGGAACAAATATTCTGCTGGCAGAATGATGTTACATGGTACTATCTTCCCAAGTCAAGGAGAGGGAACCAATTATAGAAGAAAAAGACGAGAAGTGTAAGGAAATGGCTAACAGCTCAGTGAGCTGCAGTCTCAGTGTAGCAGAGTTATGAAAACGACGACTTTGCCAGGTCCAGATAAAACCAGGTCTGGAGTCAACAGCCTGTGGCTATGCTCTAGCGGTGCTTCTCTCCGTCTATCAGAGGTGCTCATGATGCACTTATTTAAAGTGAAATCTCATTACATTATGCTTTAGCAGACTGTTATTTCGTGCCAAGCACTTCTGTGGATGTTTGGGGTGTATCTTTTAGTCCTGCTTGTTTGCTTTGCTATTCTCTGTCTCACAAGCTTTGCTGTTAATAATGCTGCCAATTGCAGGTAAGCTCACAAAAAACTTCTTCTGGATAACTAAATAGGAATTTTAGTGAGGTTTGTTCAGGTTTTCTCAGTCGTACCTGATTTAAAGAAGATAATGACTGACTGTGACATATGAGGGACCCAGGCTCCTAATATTGCTGCCAGCAAGTTGCCTAAAATTGTACTTACTTACCTTTCAGTACTTCCTATTTTCTTTCATTTTCTGGGTTTCCATTCAGTATTTCTGTGCTAGATTCCTTTCCAAACAGCGGGGAAAAAGTACTTTGGTTGTTTTCAGTCCCTGTAGGTGACACGAGAAGCTCCCTCATGAAGGGTGCCAACATTTGATGAGTGTCTGACTGCTCCCAGGCATCCCACAGGAAAAGGCTTTCATTGCCATGTGCAAAGTTGCTGTAATACTGGTGACCACCCCCGTATCCCTTGTGAACGTGCCTGGATTTTGGATAGTGCTCAGGCTTTTGTATGTCCCAGCAGAATGTGGAGCACATGAGGATACCACTGTTTATCTGCAGCCCATGCAAAGGAGAGTTGCGTAAACCACAAGCAAACTGGGCCAACCCATTTGTAAAAAGTTTCCCACTGTATTTATGACTTGAAAAGTAAATATTTTTTTACTAGATTGCAGTCTGTCTCCTGTACCTGAATAAAACTCCTATTCAAATCAATGGGAGGTTTTACTGCACAAAGTTAAAGTAATAGCAGGAAAAACTGGTCTTAAATTATGTTGAAAACAGTGTCGCTCTTTTCAGAGATAAATGTAATATACTCCAGAGGGTACAGTTTCCCTTTATGAAACATGCATGACTTGCATTAGCTGCTGTTTATTACGCCTGTGGTTAGTACTCAAGTGGTAATGAATAATTTAACATTGCAGATGTGAGTCATTAACTCTCCCATCTTCTACAGTTTTATCAGAAACTGACCTCTACCAAGTCTGTCTGCAAAACGGATGGAAAAACGATAGGGAAGCTTTGGTGCTTCTAGCTATTCTGTAACCAACTTCTCTTCAATTTTTGATAAATATAGGTGCATTTGGAAAATAAAATACAATTCTTACAGGATTTCTAGAATCTTTTATCAAAAGCTTAGTCACAGCACAACACACATAAAAGAGACTGATCAGTCTTAACAATATATATATATATTTAAACATATTAGCTGTGGATTTGGGAAAATAAGGCAAGTTTTTTCTCATTTCTGCCCACAGATACTGCTGTTCACCATAGTAACAGGGAGCACCAGAAATCCACTTGGTAAATAATTTTGGTTTGCATACTTATTTTTTTGCTGGTGGAACATGTTTTAGAGTCTTGAAATAAAGGCTCAGTTGTTTTAATCAACATTTAAAAGAACTTTTGGAAGTTTCTACTCCACAGTATATGCAGGAATAGAATGGAAAACTTTCTTGCTGGGGACAGCAGTAGTGACCACACTGTGCCACCCTTGTGTTTGTCTGTGAGCTGCACAATGATGGTTGGCCTGAGGCTCCTGTGTGCTGCTTGGCTTGCCCAGCTCTTCAGCCACCCAGCGTTTGGCTTGGGGAGAGTCCTGGGACACTGAGCACATCTTAAGTGTTTAAGGACCATTGCCCTGTGGGATGATGTTCACCTGCTGTAAGCTGCCAAGTGGTGAGGCAGGTCCAGACAAGGTGTCACTGAGCAATACGTGCAGGTTGCCACGCGTGCTTTTGTGTTTTGCCAAGGCAAGCACGTCCTGTGCCTCATTCACAAGCGGTACGAGTCATATTAACATGATGGGCATTGAATTCAGATGAAAGCACATGGTTCAAGATGAACTGTGACTTGAGGAACAATAACTTTGCTCTTGATACTGTTGTAATAGTGATGCTTAGCAACCAAGCTGATGTGAGCTGCAGACATGAGCGCTGCGGTCAGACTGTCAGACCCAGGGCTGCTGGGGTCTCCTGGCTGATGTGCTCAGGAGCTGGAGAGTCTCAGTGCTGTAAATTACTAGTTCATGGCACATCGCATGAAAGAAGTGGTCTAGGGATGAGAACTGCTCTGAATTTCCTGCTAATTCATGGTCTTGCTGCTTCTTGTAAAAGTCTGACCGGATGAATATAAAAGTCAAATGTAACCATAATATTCAAATTCCATAAGATCATTATTCCATGATCTTTCGGTGATGTCACGACCCACCCAGATGTATGAGTGGGGCAAGAGGTGACTCAGATTGGTGGGTTCCCTTGGCTGGAAAACAGTATACACAATACTTAAGGTCCGTAAGCAAGAAAAGCAACACCTTTTTTTTTTGCAGTTCGGCACAATTAGCAGATGATTTGCCAGCAGATTTATGTTCCTTAAGCCTAATTGGTGAACAGCTTAACAGCAAAAGGATTTACATAAAGGAGTTTAGGGCACATGTGGGGTTGTAAGCCTTAGGTTATTATACTACTCACAGAAGGAGAGGCAAGGAAATAGGAATATAGGAAAGAAAAGGAGAAGAAAGAAGAGAACAAAAAAAAAAGGAAGGAAGAAAGAAAGTGAGGGGTCCTGCCACGTTACAGCTTCACAATGTGGATGATGGGACTTGTAGTCTGGGTCCAGTGATGTGTGGTCTCTGGTATCCCGCAACGAGGATGCCGCAGTTTGTAGTCTAGGAGTGCAGTGTCCTCAGATGTCTGGTTCTGGTTCCTGCAACGAGGCTGGTCGGTGGAGTGGTCCTCAGGATGGTGAGTTCCCTGCCAGTGCTGGTGTGGGTGAGCCTTTTATAGCCCTCTGGGTTGCATGCTTGCATAATTTCTGGTCTTTTGTGGAGGTCTTATTGCAAAAGACAGAAAAGTCTGGAGGGGTGATTGTGAAAGATAGACATGTCTCAGGCCATCTTGAAGGGTCTCAGCTTTTCCCTTCGTGCCATGCTGGGCCCATCAGAAGATGGAGCTACGTGCCCTCCAGCATGTCCCTCTCCTCCTACTATGAGCCAGCTGGCCTTTGTCTGTGGCTCCTCAGCTGGTTGTTGGCATGTAAATCACAATTCACCTTATCCTGAGTGTCCCCTCTCCTGCTATTAGGCCACGATGTATGAGACGTGATTCTTTTTATTCCCTGACAATGTCCCATCTCCTGCAGCTGGAGGAACTGGCTTTGCCACAGTGTTTGAGACGTAATTCTTTCCACAGAGGACTACTTAATACAGTTATTCGGCATTACGACAGTGATTTTACAAAACCGGAAGGCAAAGGACTGATTACATTTTTCTGTGTGACTTTAAAAAAAAAGATTCCTGAATGTGTTTTAAGCTTGACAGCTCCGTGCTTTATTCCTGCCCACAATTAGAGCAGTGACTGGATGTGAAATAACAGAACAGGCTGTTAAAAATAATGCTTGGTGGTTTATCTTCTGAGGAAAAATTTTTGGGCAAAACCACTTGACATCCTCTTGTTTTTCTTTTCAAAATTGGGTCTAAAGTGGAAATGGTTTTAAGATTATGTGAAATATAAAATAATGGCTTTTATAAGTTATATTCCTGTAGTTAGCTTACTTTACAAATATGTACATAGAAAATATTATATAAACCTAGTGTTATGTATGTATAATATACATATGTATCTATATCTAATCTGCATTTAACCAGCAGATTTTTTTTGGTGTTGTTTTACCATTCTGTTAAAGGTTGTCATCTCTTAACCTCTACAGGATTTTTTCATAAGGTTTCTAATCACAGAACAGAAATAAGATTGTCTTCACATTTGTGTTGCTTGTTTTCTTGGTCTTACGACTCATTGCGTCGGCTGTCAGTGTCTTCTGACTTGGCCACAGGTCCCAGCCTCCTCAGCCTCCCTGACCCATTCAATGTGAGACTAACCATGAAACATGACTTTCTGTATCAGCTGCTTAGTCCACACTAAGAACTTATGTGCGTGCGGGAGGAAAAGTCCCATGTTTTTAGCTGCGTATTCATGGTTTTTGGAATATGAGTAATTATGTAGTGAAAATTGCACTGGAAGGAAAAATGAGCATGCTGTTTCCAAAGCTGGGGCTCCTGCGCAATGTGCATAATGTGCAGAATCATCTTGATGTATGTGGCCCAGCCATTCAGATAGGTCACTGAGAGGCCCTCAGGCAAGAACAGCTAAAAGGTACCGCAAAATCCGCAACTTTAACAGCTGAAGTTCTGGACCTAAATATATTTATTGTCTTATTTTAAGCTTATACCTTCCTATCCTGGAAAGCAAATACGTAGCTAAGTCACTGTTTTTCAGGCCTTGGTTGCAAAACAATAGGGCAGAGAAGCATTACTGCAGGTGAAAATAGGCTTTATTACGTGTTCCACAAATCTATTTGTGTAGCTACCCTCATGCAGTAGTTTTATGCCATGCTTTATTGATTTGGAAAGCTGGGAAGTGGAAGGTTACAGTAAATGATTTGTCTGAACTTCCACAATGAATTAGAGAATACTTTAATTGCTGTCTGCTTGTTTAGGTAGATGTAAGCTCTCTAAGAACCCAAAACCAGTAAGCAGAAAAACAGTAAATAGACTCCCATTTTATCCTTTTTTGCACTCACTTTCCAGATGTACAAATCTGCAGTTTGAGGTCAAGTTCCAATAAGTTTATTAAAAGCAGTAGAGCCCCTGAAGTTTGGCAGGTCAGATACATTCTCACCATTTTTTGGTAAGACTATAAAATATTTGTTTAGATAATCATTTTTATCTTCCTCTTCCTTTCAGGAGAATTAGCAGGTCTTATGACAGAGCAAGAGAAATTTGACCTACTAGCATCCAAACTATTCAGGGAGCAGTAATCTGAAAGAACTTTAGAAGCAGAGAAGTTGCATGGTCTCAGATGTTTTATAGCTGATTCTTCTTCTACAGCAACGCCTAAGAAACGAGTGGATTTTAGTGAGGGGGGGAAGTGCAACTAATTTGGAATAAGCAGCGAAGAGGATATGTCTGACACAAAAATGGCTGGAGCAGTAAATTGAAGGATTTGGTCAGAAGTTGCTGTGTATGATGGCATCTTGCTGAACGTATTTGTTGTGAGAAAACTGAACTGAGAGATGCAAAAGTGAAAATAGCTATTGCTGAGCAAAATACAAAGATAGAGCAGATGAGCCCAGAAGGAAGATGTTTGGAGCCTTCTGGTAGCTGTGACCTTCCCCTCATGAAAGATATCTGTTTATTCGACAGGTTAAGGTAATTTCCTGGTGCTTTTGAATTGCCCAGTGTACCGGTAGTGGGAGATTGTTTCCTGTATTTTTTTTTCTGATGGAATCTCTGCTGCTGTAAAGGCTAATTTCTGAATTGCACAAACACACACGAAAAAATCAGAAGTCTTCTCCCTCGCCTCCTAGCAGTTTAAATGACCTAAAGATAGCAAGTGATACTACTTAAACATAGCAAGTAATGCTTTGTGGCTGAAAGCCACTGAATTCAGGAAGAAAATCACCCCAGGAATTTGTCTAAAGCTCGATGTGAATGAAAAACAAGCTCTTGGTAGGATGGGCATAACAATCAATGCTTGGTGAAAATGACCACACAATGAAAAGATAGTTGTACATTCCCAGAACAGGAAAACAAGCCAATTACTTGAAAAATTTATAGTAATTCAAAGCACAGTAGCAAAAATTGTCTAGGGGAGATTTTCTTCCACGTGCTATGTAAAGAGCTTAACTTGAAGTAGAATTTTGTATGTGATTGGACAGAAAATACCTCTAAATACTTAGGAGAAAACATGGTCTCCACACTCAGGCATATTAGCATCACAGATAGAGTGTGTAATGTTAACTTAAAATGGTGATGATGCTTGGTATGTTGTACTATGCCATTTTATTTCCTCTCCATTGGTTTTAAATAAATGAGTATGCTTTATCTTCACTTAGAAAGCACAGCTGCTGTTATACCTATTTGGCTTTCCCTGAAGTTTGCTGTTAGTTGCAACAATAATTTTAAAACCAGCTGATTCGTTTAAAAATTTATTGAGAAACATCATCAATTAGGTACTATGAATTTCTAGGAGAAGGAGGTTTCTAAATAAAGGAGTCTATCTCATACTTAAACAGGAAAACACAGAATAATAAAATAATCAACTGAGATAATTAGCACTTCACTTTGTGTGCAGCTCCAGCTAGTGACATCGTTTGGTTTTCTCCATAGGTCCCTTTTCTTAAAGACTAGTTGCTTTCCTAAAGATACCACCAGAGCAAACACATGGTGGCAATATGAATGACACTTCAAAAATTCCTTCCAAGAGTACAAGACCTCCACCTTCCAAATGTCGTACATAACCTTAACATCATAGGAAAATCGATGGAATCTAAATTTCTAAACTAAGAGTTGCAAAGAGGTTTGGGTAGACATAGTTGCCTCTACTGCTGCTTTCTGTGTCTAGGAGTAGGACTTGGAAGTTTAAGTCATTTTCTAGTTAAGGAAGGGCCTGGATCATGTGTCTTCGTGTTTCTTACCACAAGTACTGTAACTCATTGAAAATATTAGAAATATTTAGCATTTTCCAAAGGTGGAGACAAAAAATTCATTAGGCAGGTAGTTTTACAGAATGTACCATTCTGTGTTTAGAAACTGCAAAGAATTGTTTTCCTTATCCTAGAATATCCTACAGCGCATAGCATTTAAATGAGAGGTTTGTGTTTTGGTATGTTACTGCATGTAAAATGGGGAGTCAATTTGCAAAAAGAATGCAACTGTCTCATCTTTATAATAGCAGTGGTTTACTCTGTAACATGGTAGATGCTAGCAAGGCTTTGGTTTATCTTAAGTATTCTGCTCATAAGCCCAGCAACTGACTATCCAGTTAGTTATGGCATCTGGGAAAGACTTTATTCTGTTACTCGTCTGATTCCTTAGAAATAAGGAATAATTAAGTTACTGGTTTAAAAAAGGACTAGGTCTGAATTAGCTGGTTTTGTGATTAGTCTTCCGAAAGCATTAATCTACCAGGTACCAGATAAGAGAAGAACCGTGCAATTTATTTTTAATGTAAAAGTGTCAAAGAGTGAGAATAAAAATGTCAGGAGAAATTCCCTTCTATTTTGATTTTGAGCTAATATCTTTAAAGGTTTCTAGGCTGGTTTGTCCAGTCCCTTTCATAAAGAGATGATGGGGGGTGGACGTTTATCAATATTTTAGGTGTAAGCAAAGCTTTAAATGGATTGTTGTCTTAAATTAAGAGCTGTGGTAGCGAGAGTATCTTTTTAACATTTTAGAAGTACTATGGAAGCACGTGCTTCAATGGGACAAAGTAATGGCCATCTTCTGGGTTCGGCTGATGACACACAGATAAAACAGCCAGTAAGTTGTTTGTATTGTAGTGGTTTTAGATAAGACCAGGAATTGAAAAATGTCATTTCCTTGTCTGTGTCTTTTGGGGTCAATAATACCAACTTCTTCGAAAGTGTCAGCAATGTAGATAGGTTTGTCATCATCTTCGGTAGTGCCAGGATTTTTCTTTTCTAAGTGTGTAAAGCCCATTTAAAGGCTGGGCTATAAGTCACCTCTGTGAAACACTTAAAGATATTTAGATGAAATTCCATACATTTGTTTCAATGCAATAAACATTGTTACAGTTTTTATTTAATTGACTCCATACCAAAGAGGAAGCATTCTAGTATAGTGCAGTAGTGTTAGTGATGTGAAATGTGGAGTTTTCTTTGTGACTTTGAAAACGTACTCACGTAATACATATCCCATAACCTCATACTCCATTACTGAGCTGAGAAGACCTAACGTGTTGCTGAGACTGGAAATATATTAGCTTATTCGCAGTCGTCATAGTGTATACTTTGGGGCTTTGTCTTCAATCTATGGGATGATCTGTTCTTCATTGCAGTCTGCAGAACGGCCTTTCTTTGAAATCAGGCTGAAATCATAATGTTGTTTGGTTGTAAAATTCACAGCAACAGCTCAGAAAATTCTTCTGTGTTGATTTTTGAAATTTAGAAATTAATTTCTGAGATGAGCAAAAATTAGCTAGTACTAATAAAAGTACTGAAGGGGAGGGGATAAATCAATAAAGGAAGGTGGAAAATTTAGATACTACATTAATTGCTCATAATTCAGATTTACTTCATCCAGAAAGGTCAAGTGACTGTTTCTGAAACTTCTTCTGTCAGTAAATTACTTGGTAAAATCATAACCTGGGAATTCATAGAACAAGGTCAAAATAGCAGGCAAACCAAAGGCAGGATTGGACACTGCAAGCAAATGTGCAGGATAAAATCGTGCTTTCTAGAACGCATTTTGGGCCAGGAATGCTTCTGCCATGTGTTCATGAATTTAATACATGCTGAAAAATGAATAACAGAGCAGCAGCAATTACTATAGAAATTTTTTTCAGGCTGTGCCCACGATAGAGAAAACTATTTTACTTGAAATGTTTTCTAGTTTACCTGGCTACCTTAGCTAGAATTTTGGTTTTGTCTCATTCATATTAAAGTAGATATTTTCTATCAAGTTGACATGTTCCACATAATGAGAACCTAAGATGGAAATGATTATGATTTTGTGTGAAAAACACGATTATTTTAAATATTAATAGTCACAAGTTTTCTGAAGATATTATACAAAATTCTAAATTCTTTTTGATATTCTGGTATACTTTTAGGCATACTTAAACAAAACAAAGAAAACAAATCAGACTTCTCCAAGAGGGAATCTAGTAACTTTCAGAGGTAAAGATAAACCACATAGGATTACAGTCTTTACTACCTAAGCAAGCAGAACTTCAAGATTAAAAGTAGTGATTAAGATCTTATCTGGTTTTAAATATATACAGGCAATAACCACTTTGTGATTTAGCAGATATATTACTATGAAGTCAAACTCTCTCTAGGATTATTCAGAGCTATTTGTCTGTACTCCAGAGTTTTTAGACTTCATATTTTAAAAAGACAGCTGTACAAAGAATGCATTACTCAAATAATTAAAATAACAGCCCAAAGACATTTTTTCTTGCAAATTTATTAGCCCACCCAGACCTCCATGATTAACAGAGAAAAGAACTCATGTCAGCAAAATATTACTTGTCCAAAAGACCAAAGAGATGCTTCTTACTTGCAGAGTACACTTTTAACATCTCTCTCTAAAAATCCCTTGAGATAATTAATGGAGAAATAGCCATGGTTCACTTGCGCTTAATATTCCTTTCATTTTTTTTAGTCCTTTCCTATTGTTTCAAACTTATTTTTATCTGTAAGTGGAAAACTGAGGAGTAATTAGGTTTCTCTCTTTATTTACAAAAGTTTGAAAGTCGTACTGGTGGAAGTATTTAGGTGCTACAATGATTCTGTACAGTCTTTTTTTGCAATCTGGGAAGAAGTGAGGATATGATACAGCGTAATAATTACGTGATTGCTTCTTGAGGGGATACAATTTTAATTCCTTTAAAAAGCAGCAGACTTCTCTTATTGAAAAATGCTGCGACGATCTCCTTGGGCAAGATGAGCTCCTCCTGCAGTATCGGAAAGGCTTGAGTGCAAGCCTGGGTTGCCTGTAGATCTTTCTGACATGCCTGATACCAGAGATGTTGTTTGGGGAAGCTGCTTGTTTGCTTTCTTTTCCAAGGTAAGCAGTGGGTAAATCCTTTCATGGGGTGTGTGTATTCATGTGCACATACATGTATATATAAATGCACATGTAGGTTTGTCTACGGGGAGTGATAGGAATATAAACCAGTAGATAGATGCATTGACATCTTCAGCACGCTGTTAATATAAAATGATTCTTGAAGCGTAGCAACATCCATTTTATTAAGATAGGAGCTGGTGTCCTACTTTGACCAGACACAGCTTTCTAACATGTGGGAACAACAGACATTTGTAGATACCGGTCTTCATCTGTAGCTAAATAAATGCTAACCCAAATACAGAACATAAATACATTACACAGCATGAAGAAAGAGAAATAAGTATGTTTTATTGTTAGCTTAATGTGAGTAGTGTAAACAAAGCTAGAGACAATGTCCTAGCTGCTCAGTCAAAAATTAGAACCATAGCCCCGCTAAGGCCATTAACCTAACCAGTTAGCTATTGTCTTACATTTAATACATAGTATGTTTGAGATTATAACCTTAGACTGAGTGGTGGCACAGGTATAGGTACAGGTATATGACCATTTCGTTCAGCTGATTATACTGCTAAGCCTTTCCTCTGTGTTCTTAGCCTTTTTCTTTGCTTGCTTTTATTTATTCCTAGTTATACCTCAAAGGCCTACTAAAGATGTTATTTTCAGCAATGTTTATCTTTCCTTACTGTTTAATTCTTCTAAATATTTATAGATGGCTGTATTCTCACTCAGTAGGCACTTGGCTAATCTATAGAAATTTATCTCCTTTGTAAATGATTCCTTCTAGCCCCTTGCCTGGTTACACATAACTTAATACAAATTAAACGTGCTTCAAACCTTATCAATCAGCAAACCAAGAACAACGATTCATCTTATTAAAGCATGGTGGCTTAAGCCAAAAGAATGGAAACTTAGAGGTTTCCAAGATGAATAAGGAGAGGATTTGGCAAAGCAAAACAGGCGCCCATTCCTGCGCTGATCAGCCGGAGCTCACTGCTGCTCGTTTGCTCACATTTCAGTTCTGTTTGAGGCCTGGCTGCTAAATTGAACCCGGTTCACACAGATGGGCTGCCCTGTGGTGACCGGTAGCATATTAAGCATAAGATGCCCCTGAGCCCACAAAACAGTAGATCAGGGGCCCCAAAAACCCTGGATGGAAGTAAATGAGATGCATTTGATGATCGTTGCTTATGTGAATAATATTAGAAAGTTGATGGTGCTCCTCTGCCTGGAGGCAACCTGGAAGCTTTCTAATGACTGAGAGCCTTTAGGTTTAAACAAAACAAAACTCATTGCAATGTGAATACAAGTACAGAATTCAAAAGCTTTCCAGAATATTTTATTTTTACTCTTATTTATTTTGTTTCTTTATCATCAGCAGCCACAAAATGTAACTGTGAAAGGTATTTGAGCTTTATGAAAGATTTTGTTGTTTGTTTGTGTGTTGGTTTTTTGTTTGATTGTTTGGTTGGGATTGTTTCAGGTTTGGTTTTTTGGGGGTTTTTTTAAGTGGAAAGCTTTGACATATATGCATGGATTTTAAAAGCCTGAAGGTTTTCTCATTTAAACAGATTTCCTGAAGGAGGGGAAAGAGTAATTCACTGGTTTTTGCTTGCAAATATCCACTGCAGGAGGACATACGTAACAGTATGATTCATGCTTAATTATTAATATGTAGTGACTATCAAGCTTACTTCTTGAGATTATCCCTTCTTAGAGTATTTGGGCTTGCTTTGAGTTGGTATCAGTTAACTATGCTATAAGTAAAAGTTAAGCTGCTTCTTGATATTTAGGAGCAATGGAGTAATGGCAATGGTGTAGAAGTAACATCTGTGTGCAAAATCCCTGAAATCAACAGGAATATTCCAGGAAGCTTTTGTGGCTTTGGATCAAACCTGTATAAGTTTGGGAGAAAATTTGCATGCACGTCCATTTGCCCATGCAGATGTCTGTTCTGTATTCAGAATAAACAATTGCATACATCAGCAACTGTTTTCACTTGCAAATACAGTTACTGTGCATATGGATTTTATAGCAGCTTTATGGAAATAGTCCCTTTAATAACATAGCCAGTAGCACCTCCTGTTTCAGTGGCGTCATTCTAGAATGATCATTGCTGCCACAGTCACCCAACAGTTGTGAAATCTAATTTCTGAAATTGCATGTTTGTAGGTTACCTAAAGTCAGCTTTAGAATGGAGGAAGACATACAAATAGTGGTTCAGTGAGGAATACAATGTATGAGGTTAAAAGCTTGATGTTTTGTTAGGTTTAATAACTCTTCAGTTTAGCCATCTGAAAAGGATAAGATGAAACATCTAATCTCACTTAGTCACTCTCAAGTCAACCAAGCATGTAAGGTGTCCCCAGAAGGACTTTATTGACAGTAGTCTAAGATAGGTCCGTAAGACATCTGGTGGGTCATAATTCCCTTAGGAGCTATTTATCCTCCTCTAATTATCTAGAGGACCCAAGGGACATGAATACTACCTTTCACCTGGGGATGAACCTAATAATATTAATTTCGTCTGATATACTTATTTGTATTAAATGTTTTTCTAACATCAGCCGGAATAGATCGAATAAGAAGGAGCGCAAGAGAGACCTTACTTTGGCGCGGCCTTTTGTTTTCTTTCGTTGTGATATAGGAAGCTGAGCCTCGCAAAGTTTATAATTGTACTTTTTTTTGGCATTGTCACTTGAAAACAAATTTTGCCTTTTAGACATAGCCATAGAGAAATCCTACACCGCTGGAAGATTATTAGAAAGAGAGAGTAATTCTCCTGAATGAGCCTCCTCCCAGTTTCCCCCCGTTCTTCCAGGGAATTTGCAGTTTGCTGCTGGCCGGTGCCAGGGAGCAGCTCGGACGCCTTCGTTTGCCTGGGTCACTGATTGAGCCAGGGCGAGGAGGGAATCGCTGCTGCTGTGAGGCTCTGACAGCACCAGCGTGCCCAGACCAAGTGGTCTTGTTGCTTGTGTTAGTGGCTGGAGGCCAAGTGACAACTGAGCCCCTGTCATTTATAAATATGTTTAGCTTGGATTCAAATCCATAAATGTAAAATTGTGTTTTTTCTATATCAGCTCACAGCTGCTATGGTTGAAATCCCCGATCAGCATGCAGAGGTTATATTTTGCTTTGTCTGTGTAGCACCTTCTATCCATGAATCAGAACAAAGAGGGGCTTTATATATCATTTACTCTCTCTGTTTGCTGGAAGCACAGAGGCTGTGCTGCATTTGTCACAGAGGCTGACAGAAAGCATACAGATCTAGGTATTCCTTGTTGCAGGCAGACATGTGCTGCTGACAGCACCTGAGAAAAATCTCCAGGCTGCTCCAATTTTTCATACTAGCTGTGTTAGGCATTCGGTGGCACAATTGCAGCAATTTGGTTTTGTTATGCAGAAGACACAAGGATGTTTAATTTCATAATGCTTGGAATGCCTGATTATTTATATGTAACTGTCATGGAGGCACCCCAAAGCCAATTTTAGATGAACAATGAGTTCCAAAACAGACTTTATTCTAGCCAGAGAAGTGTAGCCAATAAACTGACTAGGAACATGGTTTATACAATTATTTAGCACTCTGACAACATAAAATACAGGTTCGGATATCAGTTGAGGAGATTATCGGGGTATGACAACGTAAGAATAATGAGGATCCACAACGTGCATGCATTCGCTCACAAGAAACAAAACCAGAGGCCTCTGACTCAAGGGTACTGACAAGAAATAATCACTTGCCTGGGTTAGGCGAGGGCTCACACTCACCTGGGTTAGGTGAGGGCTCGCTCAAGGATACATCCTGCAGAGAAAAACAACCCCTCAGCACAGGAGGAGGTGAGGCGCTCTCAGTCCCGCGATGTCTCCTTAGACGACGTCCCAGTCTAAGGGGAGGGCTCCAGTTCACAGACCCGCTGCTCCGAGCAGACCAGTCCAAGGGGGTCTTTGGCGGGGACCCTGTTTTACAGCCTGGTCAGACCTGGCTGTGGCCATTACGACATTGTCCAGAAGCTTCTCAGCTTCTCTGGGCACCTCCTTTGTTGAGGACCCTGTCAAGTGACTGAGGGTCCCACCTCTCCTGCCCCCCAGCTGGGGGGAGGTGAAGTCACCCTGCCCTGGGCTAGGGGAGGATGTGACCGTCAGCACTCTGGCCGCCCTAAATGTGTATGTTGGGACAGGCGACAGGTACAGTGGGGCACAAAAGGTGCTAAAAGAGCCATCAGCTGCCCTGTTGAAGGCTCCGGATCTCAGGGGGATGTGCAACTGCCACAGTAACATCCTGAGGACTGACTGGAAACCTTTTTATTCGTCAGATCTAGCCTAAAATTTACGGAAAACTAGTAGGTGCTCTTCAGTGCAAAAGCAACCTGAGCAATTATGTTTTCCTTTTATACAAAGGGCTCTCAAATGACATATGTTATTCAGTCTTTTATCTCACCGGTCTGCTCTGATAATAGAAGGTGTTAAGGGGGGAAGGTGGCGAATCTCTGCTGCCCTCCATTCTCACTTTCTGCAATGGGTCCTGCTGTTATTTTTAGTATCGAAAAATTTGGCAGCTGTTGGTAGAAAGTTACTGCGTTTTGTCATTCTGTTATCTGACTCTGCCTGTCACTTTCTAAAAAGTTGTAAGTTGGTTAAAAAAGCACCGGGGAGACCAGATGTAGAAATTACCAGAAATGTGAACGCCGAGCATCAGATCGCTTCAGATGGAGGGTTTGGTTCGACACCGGTTGAGAATGAGTAGGCATTGCTAGGCTGGTGTTCTTACTGTGTTTAGTATAGTCTTCGGGTAATTTTTATATTTCAGCTTCTTTTTGCTGATGATAGTAATCATAAGAATACTGTAAGTGTTTAGGTCAAATTTCCTTTAATTCTAAACACACTCAGAACTCAGATAAACTTTCCACAGGCCAATTGCCTACTCAGTTCAAAAAAATGGATTGTCCCCTATTGCAGTCTTCTACCTCTCTAATACCTTTTCATTCTCAAATCTATCAATAAGTCTGAAATTTGTGTCGCTGTTGTCTTACTCTGAAAATACTTTGCAAGACCACCTATAGTTCTCGTCTATCTTTGCTAGAGATGTTGATAATGGAAGCACTGAAGGCTAAAATGTTTAAGAATGCAAAAACCCTTTGGCAATTCCATTGTGACATTAATTCAAAATTGCCAGTAACTCAGTGGATATGGGGATAAGAGGAACCTGGATCTCCAAGACACATTTCTGTGTAAGACTAGGAGTGATGCTCTGAGCTTTTCTAGACTGATCATAATAACATACTGAACCCTATCTAGTAGAAATTTGACCAAACTATTTTTTTTTCCTCCCCTAGAAAATGCTCTCTGATTGTATCTGCAAACGTCCTGTACCAGATGGGAAGCCCACAACAAGAAGTGAAGAGCTGTTTTCCTGCATACCCTGTACATTATCTGCCCCTTGAGCGGAACTGAAAAGAACAGGTAAGGAACTCTAGCAATGAAAACTGCAAAACAAAGCTTGGAAATAGTTACTCTTGTTAGTGGTTCCCATTGATGTAGGAAATCATGTTAAGGACTGTCAGAAACATCAGCATCAAGGAAAAAACCTTGCCATTCTTCCACATCTTCTACATTTCATTCCATCCTGTAATGTTCAGGTGAGGCTTTTTTCCCTCCAGTTTTCTACATTTTTCCAAGCATTTCAGCTTGTAATAATTTTTTCCTCTTGTGTTTTCTTCTGTGTGTGCTTTAAAGAAAAAAGATGATGCTTGATTGAAAGCATAAACATGTTATTAATTACAATACCATATATACTCAGGGTTTATTTAAGGATTTTCCCTATTAAATTTGAGAATGTTGATGATTTTTTTTTTTTAATACGATTAGAACAGATTAGTTCAAGTAGTGCACAGGATTGCCATATGTATTCAGTCTGTTTTCAGTATGAATTGATGCTTATTTTAAGGTAAAGGTTTTGGATTGATTTCGTTGTCTCAAGTAGTAGATGATGGCAATAATGTAGGAGTGCCTGGCAATATTATAGGAGTGCCTATGTATAGCGACATTAAATTTTCAGGTGTTTCACTGTGGCCCTTTCTGACATTATGAAATACTGCAGTATCTGTTTCTATTGCTTTTATCTGATATGTTAAACTTGGCGAAAGAAATAATCTCAAACTGTTGTTTTTTTCATATATGTGCTAGTTTTTAAAACCATAAGCTTTTAAAAATCTAGTGGGAAAAAAACTTTGAGATACCTGTGCATTCAGAGGTAATGTTTTAATGTACAGTACAAATTCTGTCGCTCAGTTTTGCATCCAAAACCCAGAGGGAAGTAGGAATTAGATATTCTTACATGAGGAATAGTTTTACCTATGTTTGTTGTCATTGTTGACAGCTCAGATTGGTATTTTAATTTTAGACGCTCTATTTCAGTCTTTGAAAAAATGAAAAACACAGAGCAAGCCCACATTTGTAATTCTGTTTCTTTAGCTTTTAGGGATTGTTTTCCTTTATCTTCCAAGCTGTTTACACCTTATTAAAACTGAAGGCACTGGTAGTGTCTAATATCATACAGTAATGTAGGAACGTAAAGTTACGGAATTTTTTTGAGTCTTTGTCTTGCAGTCTACGAATTATTGTCAAGTGGCAGCATTCTTTCCTTTTGATGTTACTGGTTTTTCCTTAAAAATATTAAGAAACATAAATTTTGAAAGTATAGTAGATAGAAATTATTATAGGTTAGAAGCTTAGATACTCATAAATACAGTCAAGTGTTACATGAGAACTTTAGACTTATCACTCAGTTCTGGAGACGTGAAATTATTCAGTGCAGGTGAACGGTGTTTAACAGTATCACTGAGGTAGATTCTCACAATAATTTAGAGGATGATCACTAGTGAAAATTCCAACGCAAAAAGTCATTGTTAGTCGTTTGTGGGTAAGATACACATTTATTTTTTTATTCGTTCAAGCATGGTGATGATCTTTAAATATATTATATATATAAATATATAAATGCAATGGTCAGGGGACTTGTTTATTGCCAAAGAAAGACTCCCTACATTCTTAATGGATAATTTGTATATAGTGTGGTGTTTGTATCCAGTCAAAGATCATTGCTTTCCTGGGGCTGAAAACTGTGTAAGTTTGCAGCAAAAGGATAACACTTGTGCCAAAGAGTTTACAGTTTAAATATCTGAGCAGAAATGCAGTACGTTTGCTGCTATATAAACACAAGATGACATAAAGATCATCCAGTGGCTTATAGTATTTATATATTATTATGTAGTATTATAGCATTTTAATAGCTCTTCTCAATGTGTGTATTGTGAAATCACAAAGATTTCCTTTTGAAGTAAATCTCTGCAATGTAAACTTTGAGGTCCATCTAATGTTTGACTTTGTCCCCTTACAATTCTTGTTTAAAACCCAAAGGCAGAAGCACTGTAGAGGATCTTAAAAGGAAATATTTGGGGTTTAATACTGATTAAAATATTTATTAATGATTTGGGCAAATCCTCCGTGCGTTGGAAATTTTCAACTGATGCTATAAAATGGAAGTTAAGGCTGTGTCTGTTTATAAACAGAGAACTAAACACCTTTCAAGTGGTATAACAAAAGTAATATTAACTTAATTAACTGAATATGATCCTAATATCACAAGATGTTCTTTAAAAAGTCATGTCCTCAGGCACTGTTAACAAGAACTTCTGTAGTTCATCACATTTATGTGAAAGAAGATCAGAAAGAGCTACGGCAATCAGTCACCTTTATTGGTTTTCTGTTTACAGAAAGGACAGTGTACGTGTTGAAAAGTGGCAAAGATCTGGAAACTTTTCTAGGCTTGTTTAGATTAGCAAAATGTAAGGTGAGCAGCTACAGGAATATCTTATGATTACATCAGTTTAGAAAATATCAAGATTATTTTGTTTAAAATACTGGTAAGGAATTGAATGGATATAGATTGACTGTGAATAAATTTAAACTTTGTATAAGGAGAAAGTTTTTGACTATCCAAAGAGTAAATTTAAAAAAAAAAAAAATCATGAGTCTTCCCCAGAGCTGTGACATTGGTAATGCCTTTAGATCTATACTGCATTGGTGTTTTTTGTTGTATACCGTGGCTTCATTTGCAGTGCTTTGTTGTATTACATTTCAAGCCTGGTCTAGGTAACGGTTTTGAGGCTAGAGCGTTTTACTTGGCAAACCACACATCGTTGCATGTACCGTGTGTGCTGCTTTGTGGCACCTTTGGGCACAGAACGTAATGTCTACATCTGTATGTGGCCTTGTAGGGACTTCAGGACAAGGACATCTGAAGAAAGGTCAGTGGCAGCAACTCCAGGAGATGGTCTGGATTCCTCCACTGAGAACAGCAAAGGAAATGAAGGCCAATAGCAGTTTTGGGGGAAAAAAAAAAAAAAAAAAAAAGATTACTTTTGTTTTTCTCAGATGTGTACTAGTTTTTAAAATGGTAAGCTTTAAAAAAAAAAAAATCTGTTTTATCAAGAAACGTAGTAGAAAAAAACTTCTAAATATCCGTGTGTTTGGAGGTGCTGTTTTAACATAACTACAGTACCAAGTTTTCAGTAGCTGCCCTGTGTCATGATGATAAAATTTTTTGCTGGCCTGAATTTGCATTTTTTTCTTACAGCCTTTTTCTTTTCTTTAGAAGAACTAGTAGCCCAGAGGCAGGCAGACTCACAGTGGGCTTAGTTGTACTTGAAAAACACGTGCCAAGTTCCATACAGGTGAAATAGAAGAAACGAAGATTACCTTTGGCTGCATGTAAGTACTTGTGCTTTGTTCATCTCTGGAGAGTCTGTATAAAGCAACATACAAACATTCCATTTGTACAAATCCAGCTGTTTCTCCCAAATGTGTGGATACATTTATGCGGTAGCATCTAGATGCTTTTTAGTTAGCAGCTTTTCGTTTTGTCGTTAGCTC